>NW_023494792.1:5904676-6287176 GCF_904425465.1 Colossoma macropomum | reverse complement strand
AATGCAGCCTGCAGAACTCTACATGGAGAATGTTGAGCAGACTCTGGTACAGAGACAAACCTTAGCTGCACTGAAGTGAAGGCAGCGGAAGTTCTTTGTAATGCTTGTTTCTCTTGTTGAATTATAATGCTCGTTTTGTCTTTCATTCAGCCGGATCGATACCGAGCTCACTCAAGAAGCAGAGAGGAGTACACAGTGAGGAAACCCATCAAAAACCCCACCCGCTACCAGGTACACACAGAAAGGGAGAGAGTGAGAGAGAACATGAGAAACACTGGAAAACATACCCTGAAGGATAGAGAGAAGTGAAGCTCACTGAGTGTGAATTTGTCGGACAGACAGACAGAAAGATATATAGGTACATACACTTACTGGCTGCTTTATTAGTCACACTAAACTCGAAGTTAGTTCAAGACTATAGCTCATTTTTTATACACAGTTTATGTTATTCATCCTCTCGGCCTTCATCATGTTAACTTTGATCATAGGACCACTATTGACTGGATACTTTAACTGGTAGAATATTCAGTTATTGTAAACCTACAAAATGCACCTGTATGATAGGTGTTCCTGAAAAAAGGGCTAATGCAACTAACTACAAGTTGGATTTATGTGAAAGTACCGAATGACCTGGCAAGTCAGATAGATAGATAGATAGAAGATAGATAGATAGATAGATAGATAGATAGATAGATAGATAGATAGATAGATAGATAGATAGATACATAGATAGATACATAGATAGATAGATAGATAGATAGACAGACAGACAGACAGATAGATAGAGAAAGAGAAAGACAGCAAGCCAACAAACCTCATCTTGAGCTGTAGTTTGTAAAATAGATAGATAGATAGATAGATAGATAGACTGATAGACAGACAGACAGACAGACAGACAAGTCAACAAGCCTCATCTTAAGTTAAAGATAGATAGATAGACAGAGAGACATAGATAGATAGATAGATAGATAGACAGACAGACAGACAGACAGACAGATAGATAGAGAGATAGATAGACGTATCTATCACACGTATCCGATCTAAGACCACATACGAAAGTGGCTTAGGTAGGATTTGAAACAATCAGATTTGCTGTTTGTAAAATAAATAGATAGATAGTTAGATAGATAGACAGACAGACAGACAGACATACAGACAACTAGTCAAACAGCCTCATCCTGAGCTGGTAAAACTGCAGCAGGTTGGTTTGTGTGTGCAGTTTAAACGCTGCTGAATGACTCTCTATTGCACTCTGACGCTAGTATTTAATGAGTTCTGGAAGGTGCTGTGAGAATGTGACGGTAATGCAGTGATGAAGAAGCTCATCCACAGCTGCAGAAACATGTTTAAATATATAAGATTAAATGTCAGATTCTCACAGCCTCTCACATTCACTGTGATCTGTAATTGTACAGAAAAAATGTCCATTAAAAGTGATGAAAAGGTCACATACTCTGAAAGTTTTTGCATTTAATCATTCTTGCCAGGTATTCCTTCATGGCTCTCATTTATGATGTTCCTCTATGAACCTCATCCATACAGGGACTAGCTGAAGAGCAGAGCTGTAGAGAGTGACTCTCTATTGAACAAGTGTATGTGGATGGTTGTTTTGTGTGCATGTGTGTTTGTTGATGCAATAAAGCTCTGTTTAGCTTTTATATCTTGTAGTGTCATCCTGTATCAGGCAACTGATGATGAAAAAAGCACAGGAAGTTTACAGAACATTAAGCAGTGCATCATCCCTTCTCTCTCTCTCTCTCTCTCTCTCTCTCTATCCCTCTCCCTCTCTCTCTCTCTCTGTCTCACACAGAAGATTATGAAGCGTCTCATAAAGAGATACGTTCTGAAGGCACAGGTCGACAGGGAGAATGATGAAGTCAATGAAGGTAAAAATCTAATATGCTTAAATGATTATTACATTTACCAGCATATTGAGTGTCTGACTGGTGTGTGTGTGTGTGTGTGTGTGTGTGTATGTAGGGCTGGAAGTTTAATCATTTTAATATCGAAATTGCAACTTGAAAGGGCGCAGTTTTCAAATTGCAAGAGTTTCCATTTTAATTATGGCCTACATGAGGTTTAAGTGATACAGAGATACGTTATGAATGACCTCAGGCTGAATGCAAAATCCTTCTATTCTGGTTTTATTAGATCTTAGTGCAGCTTTTGATACCGTTGACCACAAGATTCTAATCCAACTCCCTGAATGCTGGGTCGGCCTCTCGGACACAGTTTTAGAATGGTTTAAATCATATTTAGTTAGTAGACAATTAATGGTTTCAATTGGAAATTATTCATCAAAAAGATTTGGCATTTTTTGTGGAGTCCTTCAAGGTTCAGTCTTAGGGCCTTTGCTTTTCTCTTTGTACATGTTACCTCTAGGTGATGTCATTAGGAAATTTAATATCAATTTTATATAGCTATGCTGATGACACCCAGCTATACATTTCTATTCCTTCTGAAGATCAAGACTCTGTAGACAGACTGACCAGCTGTGTGTGTGTCAGATATTTCTCAGTGGATGTTGCAAAATTTTCTACAATTAAATGACAAAAAAACAGAAATGCTGGTTGTTGGTACAGAAACTCAGAGAAAGCTGCTTTATGAGAAACTTGGTTCTTTAGCTTCATATACCAAACCTGAAGTACAAAACCTGGGTGTGATCTTAGACTCTGAGCTCTGTTTAAACCTGCATGTAAACACAGTCACAAGTAGCTTTTTATCATTTGAGAAATATCGCTAAAGTTCGGCCTTTTCTCTCTCAGAGCGGTGCAGTGAAACTTGTTCATGCGTTTGTTACAAGCAGACTTGATGAGTGTAATGGACTTCCTAAGAAAACAGTTCATCCTCTACAACTTGTACAAAATGCATCAGCACAAATCCTAACAAAATCAAAACAGAGATCATATCACTCCCGTTTTGACAGAACTGCACTGGCTACCTGTATCATTCAGGATAGATTTTAAAGTTCTGCTACTACTTTTTAAGGCTCTATATGACCATAAAGCTCCGCTTACATCAGAGAGTGTCTGTCTGTTTATGTTCCAGCATGTGATCTTAGATCTGCAGATATTGGCCATATGCAAACACCTACAGTGAAATGCAGAAAACATGGACAGACAGTTATTATGCTTCTAAACTGTGGAACTCAATTCCACTTTTATTAGACAGTCAGGCTCAGTGCTCACTTTTAAGAAGCACCTAAAATCATATCTCTTTAACTTAGCATTTAATTAAAACTCCACATCTCGTGGTATTTTTCTTTTAATTTGTTCTGTCATTTTCTTAGATGTTTCTAAATGAATACTTAGAATTTCTTGTATTACTGCTCTGCTTTATCACCTGTCTGTAAAGCACCTTGAGCTGCCACCAGCATGAAAAGTGCTATATAAATAAAATAATTATAAGCAACCAAACATCTACATGATGCCTACATGACAACACAACCACAACTACCTGGCCATCTGGTGCACTGTGTTAAGTGTTAAGCCTTAAGCCAGAGACAGACAGACAGATGTGTTTGTGTTGTAGACATAGGGATCCCTGGTTCCTATCACCAGCATAGGAAAGAAATCTGTGGAATTCCCAAAAAAACGCTGTTTATATCACAGTCATAATATCAATCTGAAAAATCGTAGTTAGCTATTTTCCACAAATTGTTCAGCCCAGTATTAGTATGTGTGCATGTGTGTGTGCTCGTGCGTGTCCATGCCTGTGTGTGTATAATTGCGTTTAAACATGCAGACAGAATAAAGTGAGCAGGTCATGTGCTATGTGCAGGCACATGCCTAAATGCAGATGCAAATTATTCAGTGCTGACACTGATGTCTGTGATGAAGATGTAGTACCACCATGATGAAGATGTAGTACCACCAGCTGTGTGTGTGCATGTGAGCGAGAGAGGCTGTGTGTATTTGTGTGGATCTGCTTGCAAACACACTGCAGAATAACAGGTGTTTTTTTACATGAAATAAAAGCTAACACAGTGTAGATTTAAATATTATTTATTAGACATAAAAAATGTTTTATTTTTATTCTGAGGATTTTGAGACCATCAAGATTTTATTAAAACACATAGTATAATTATCTAATTATACTACAGTAGGTTTTTGTCAGGTTTTCTGCCTTGTGGTTTGATCATCTCTTCTGAAATATGAAGCATTATGGATGGTAACCTCATTCTCAGGGCTATAGAGCTTTTCTCAGTCCTTCCTACTAATCATTTGAAACCTGTGAATCACAAAGGACTGACAAATTAGGCTTGTGTTATACATTCATCTGCAATAAAATTGGTTTTATTATTTTTTTAAACATTTATTCCAAACTTTTGAATAGTAATTTTAGACATCTGAACAGTAGTTTACAATGGCCTAACATGTGGTAAAAAATGGTTTTACTGGTTTAATTCCTGTGAAATAAATGATTTAGCCAATATGAAACCAAGCAAAAAAACCCAAAAAATAACAGTTCTCTGTTGCTCCAAATCTTGCAAACACTTTGTATCAACGTCTGGCCTTTGCTGTTTGTTACAGTGTACTGTGTGTGTGCGTGTGTTGCAGGTGAGCTGAAGGAGATAAAGCAGGATATTTCCAGCCTGCGATACGAGCTCCTGGAGGAGAAATCTCAGGCCACAGGAGAACTTGCCAACCTCATTCAACAACTCAGCGACAAGTTTGGCAAAAACACCAAAAAACAGCCCTGAGAGGAGAGGAGAAAGGAGAAAGAAGAAGAAGAGAAAGGAAAACAATGGAAAGGGGGGGGGGGCCCATTTTTGTAAAAAAAAAGCTGCTAAAATGGGTTCTTTGGTGCAATGACATGAAGAACCACGTTTGGTTCCCTAAAGAACCTTAGACAGTTTCAAATGAAACCACTTATGTTTATGGCATTTAGCAGATGCTTTTATCTAGATAAGCTTACAAAACTGTTTTGTTGTCCACTCAGAGAACCTAGCTTATACAAATGCATTAGAGTCATCAATACAGTTAAGATACTGCTAAAAAAAATTATACTCTATATGGCCAAAATAGTATTGACGTCTGACCATCACACCTGTATGAGATTGTTGAATATCTAACTCCAAAACCATGGATATTAATATAGAGTTGCCCCCCATTTGCAGTCATAACAGCCTCCACTCTTCTGGAAAGGCTTTCCACAAGATTTTGGAGTGTGTTTGTGGGAATTTGTGCTCATTCAGTCAAAAGAGCATTTGTGAGGGCACGTACTGATGTTGAATGAGAAATCCTGGCTCGCAGTCAATATTCCAATTAATCCTAAAGGTGTTCAGTGGTGTTGAGGTCAGGGCTCTGTGCAGGCCACTGGATTTCCTCCACACCAAACTCATCAAACCATGTCTTTATGAACTTCGCACAGTCATGCTGGGACAGGAAAGGGCCTTCCTCAGACTGTTGTAATCAAGTTGGAAGGAAATATCTGTCTAAAATGTCTCTATGCTGTAGCATAATATCACCCTTAACTGGAACTAAAGGGCCCAAACACTGAACAGCATCAGACCGTTATCCCTCCTCAACCAAACTTTAGAGTTGGCTGTATGCATTCCAGTAGGTATAATTCTCCTGGCATCTGACAAACCCAGATTTGTCTGTTAGCCTGCCAGAAAGTGAAGTGTGATTCATCACTCCAGAGAACATGTTTCCACTGCTCCAGAGTCCAGCGGTGGTGTGCTTTACACCACTCCAGCCAGCACTTGGCATTGCACATAGTTGATGTTAGGCTTGTGTCCAGCTGCTCAGCCTTGGAAACCCATTTCATGAAGCTCTTGGCACACAGTTCTTGGGCTGATGTTGCTTCCAGAGGCAGTTCAGAACTCTGCAGTGAGTGATGCATCAGGAGATTTTTACAAGCTACATGCTTCAGTTGTTGCTCCTAGATGTTTCCATTTCAGAATTAGAAAACTTACAGTTGACCAGGGCAGATCTAGCAGGGCACAAAGTTCATGAAGTAACTTGTGGCAAAAGTGGAATCCTATGACAGCCATGTTCAAAATTAATGAGCTACTCGGTAGGACCCATTCTTCTGCCACTATTTGTCTAGCGAGATTGCATGGCTATGTTCTTGATTTTATACACCTTTTAGCAGTGGGTGTGGCTGAAACACTTGAATTCAATAATTAGGAAGGGTATCCACATACTTTTGGCCATATTGTACTCAGATAGAAAAACACAGACATTAAACCTCTCAAAGAAAAGGCTCTTTAGTGATCCATAAGTGGTTCTTCTATAGCTTTGCACCAAATATTACTTTCTGGCACCCATTTATTTTTTAAAAATGCAAGGCAGAGAGAGGGAGAGAGAGGGAGAGAGAGAGAGAGATAAAAGGAGAATGAGATAAAGGAAGATAGAGTAGATTGCCAGGGGAAAAAGTGTGATAAAGTGTGGAGGTGAGTGTGATTAAGAATACAATGAAGTCTTTTCTCAATTGCTTTGACACAATTCTGAACTGCTGTCTAATTTTGTAAAACATGCTCTTTTCCACTATACGTGAAATCCATTAGTCATTTGTCACAAGCGACTCTCTTTTCTGTTTTCCCTTTTTCTTTAGAGGAATAATGTACAAACTACTGACATTAT
Organism: Colossoma macropomum; assembly: GCF_904425465.1. Taxonomy (NCBI): domain Eukaryota; kingdom Metazoa; phylum Chordata; class Actinopteri; order Characiformes; family Serrasalmidae; genus Colossoma; species Colossoma macropomum. The sequence continues at coordinate 6,280,586 of NW_023494792.1, read as the reverse complement.
TGAGGTGAATGAGTAGAAAAGAAACCAGATATAATATGCATTTGTATGTGCATGACAGCAGTAGAACTAAAAGAAATGCATTTTCTCATCCCATAACACAGATTTCTTTCATTTGCACTAAAGTTAAATAGCTTTACTGAACAGAAGATCAATATTAATGTTTGTTTTGGGGTATGTTTTATTGACTGGAGGTGAACTAAAGTTTGCACTGTGTACACACACAGTGCTATAAGAAATCTCAGTTTTTTCTTCATGGTTCAACTTCTCAGTAAAAATATTGCAGAATTTCCACATGTGTAAGTTGTAATATTCAAACTTGCACTGATGAAGACTGATAGCATTATTTTGATCTAGTGATAGATGATCTACAATTGTAGATATTGTGATTGGCTATAATGTATAAGTAGTAATGTCTCGTATTTGGTGAGACCTTCTTTGAACAGCAAAATGAGCTTTCAGTTCTACACTAATGTTACACGGGTCTTTTTTTTAGAACATTTTAATGAGGTATTTTGGAGGATTTTCCATGCAGACTAGCTTAATAGTGCTGAAAATGTGAGCTCTGTTTCTGAATCTTGTTAAAGCAATTGAGAAAAGCCCTGTGAGCTGGAGGAGAGAGAGATGACAGTAGAAAAGATTATCCCTGGTTCAGGGTTACAGGGCAGAGAAAGGAATGCTGTCTGCACACTGAGAACATGGAGTGGAGAAAAAAGAGACACGTGCTCTCCTCTTGTCTCTAGATACACTAAATTCTCTGCTAGAACACTAAATACGGTCGGTGCTGTGTGGATTTTTGGATGTAGAGTAAGTCTGATCCTGGAGTACAATTCACTTCGAATGGACAATCGTTACTTAGCACACTACTACAGTTTAGGATTAAGCTTAAAAATGAACTCTGAACTTTTACAGCTCCGCATATATTGAACACTGAAACCAATTACAAACTCAAATCTCATCAATTTATGTATTCATTTATTTTTAACCCGATTTTTACCCAGTTTTTTCTCCCCAATTTAGTCATAGCCAGTTTCATCTGCTTAATAGATTTCCCTTTATCACATGACACTACCAAGCTGGGAGGGTGAAGGTTGCTTGCGCTTCCACCAAGACGTGAAGTGCCACCACATCTTTTCAAACTGCTGCTAAACCAGAATCATTGAACAGCTCAACATGCTTGGAAGGGAGGACTAACTGTCAGCTCTGTTACGTCACTTAACAGATGCACGTATTGGCTGCCATCACACTAAGGGATTTGGCAGGGTGGTGAGGTGGTATGGTGTATATATGGGCTAGCATCACACTGAAGGAATTGAGGGCGGTACTCAATTGGACTCCCAGCTCTCTTGGACTTCTGGCAATGGATGGCTATGACATCACTGGGGCTCAAACTTAAGATCTACCAGTTTTGTGGTCAGTTGCATCACTCGGTTGCGCCTTAATTTTCATTGATATCTAGTGCACTATTATCGGCATAGAAGGCCTACCACCCTGCACTCTCAAAAACAAGGGTGCCAAAAAGAAACTTTTTAAAATGTTTTGTAAATCCACACATTGTAAGGGTTCTGTCCCCACTGAGGTTTTTTTTCCCTTCCCTAGAAACATGCATCTAAACCAAGAACCATTTAGGAACCTTTATTTTTAGCACATTTAATGTGAAATAGGGCAGCATTTGGGATTCAGTCTGTGTCTCTTGATTCCACTCCATTTCAGTTAAGATACTCCGTAGCTTCTAAACACTTTCTGTAAGTGACATGCATGAAAATGACCGCTGAGCAAGGAAAAAGCGGTGTGAACAGCAGTGGAATTCATACGGAATGCCCTACAGCAGCAATGCACTTTGAATACATTGTGCAGAGGATAATGGGTACAACAAGCTACTAGACCTAGAAAATAGGGCAGGAAAATGTGTCATATGTAATATAGTGCTTTATTAGGTCTGAAGCTATAAACATGGACATTTGGCTGACCTACCTGTTCTATCATAATCTTATCATGTTCTATCATAATCATAAATTCTATAAAATACCTGTGAGGCAAACCACATACTAAATAGCACAGAACATCATTTGCAGATGTTTTTGTCAATAATAGTCAGCTTGCACATGTAATTTACTGACATGCTACAATGTCAATTAATACAAGTGACATTTCCCCAAACAAAATTACAGTGTGGGTTGCCTCAGTATAAGTTGCATATGGTGGGAAGAGTAACATATAACTGATAGGAAAGCATTGAGAGCATTGGTGGTAATGGAGCCTCTATATGAACTACTTAACAAGACAACTCAAAATGGGTGAAAAAAATGTTAGTAAGTGAAAAAATAGGTGAAACATAGTCAATAAAAGTAAACATACATAAAGTACATCTTAAAAAATGTAATAGGCTTTTAAAAAACAAATAGAACAACCTGTATAGCCCATATAGGACAAAAACCCATAGAGCACATTTTCATGTCTCTGGATTGTTTAAAAGTACACACCAAAAAAAAGAAATATGGTTCTTCAGGGGTTTTTAGTAAAGAAAATGGTTCTGTTTTACATGAAAAGAACGCTTTGCATGATTAAAGGGTTCTTTGCATTGTGAAATGGTTCTTTAGACTTATAGAGAATGTTGTGTGTATGGTCCTATATGGAACCTTTTTGAAAAGGGTTCTACAAAGGAACTCTTTTTGATGCTTTATTGTTACAATGTCAAGCTTGTGACAATAGAACCCTTTTTGGTACTTTTCATCGTGAAACGTTCTTCAGATTAATGGAAAAGATGCTGAAAAGGGTTCTATATAAAAAAGGGTTCCAAAAAGGGTTCTTCTATTTTTACAAGCTTAACATTGTAACAATATAGCACTGTTCTTCTATTCAACCCTTTTCAAAAAGGTTCTACATAGAACCATACACAAGACATTCTCCATTAGTCTAAAGAACCATTTGACAATGTAAAGAAACCTTTAATCATGCAAAGGGTTCTTTGAGTGTTCATGGTTCTACATAGAACCATTTTCTTTACTAATGAATCCTTGAAGGACCATATTTTTTAAGATTACATGCTGATTTCTCTGCTTATAGTTCCCAGGAAATGCTTAAAACGTGTAAATGAAAGGTGCAGATTTGTACATTGCATTGTGGTCAGTGCACTGCGGTCTAAAAAATAACAACAAGATAAACGGGTCATTTCTACTGTGCTCTACAGCTTTGTAGACTCAATTTCATGTGCCAAATTAAAGAGATCAGAGGTTACTGTAAGATCGTTCGGCCGACTGTGCACTAATATTGTAATGGGAGGGATTTTTAAATGCACACAGCCAGAGGACAGAGGGGAAGTAGCTATTATCATTATTACTTCTTTTTTTACCTGGACTGTGTCATGTGATCACCACACAGGAGTTAATATTGGGCTTGAGGTCAAATTGAGTTTAAAAGTTCAAAGTTCATCGGGTACTTATGAAAGGGCCGTGACCTTTGAGCGGAATCGCACTCAGACGCCACAAACAGAGCCTCCGGAGCGAGGAGGCAGAGGAGAGGAAGGAGGCATATGAAGAGGAGAGCACAGTACACAGCGTGACTGCAGACGTGCATTGAATTCTGGGACATTATCTCTTGGGACATTATCTCCCTGAAGAATCCTTTTCCAGTCCAGAGACATCATCTTATAAGAAGCGGGGGTGGGGTGCAAAGAAAAAAAGAGAGAAAAGCACTGTGACATCACTGGGGTTTTGTAGACTGTAGAAGAGAAATAATTTACCTCTGTTTCAAAAAGTCCTCAAAGTCTTTAACTGTCATTGTAACTGGTCCTCCACTCTTATCTGTAACAGGCTGTCTAATTAACTCATTTCAACAGGACACAAAAACTTACAGGCACTTGTACGATGCTCAAAGACTATTCTCAGCATTTTTCTGCAGATTATATTTCTAGAAAGTGTCTTAACCAAACGACTTCAGCCATGGACAGGTGTGTGTGTGTGTGTGTGTGTGTGTGTGTTTATGTGCAATTACTGGCATTCATTGTAAAGATGAGCAAAAAAGGAACATTATTATCACCTTGAATTACCTTGAAAATACAGTCTTACAGTTCAGTATTTAATATTCAAAGACAAAACACATCCATATATAAAACCTCAAAAATACCTCCTAATTATTGGCATCTCTGCATTTAGTGCTTTGTGTATCCTTTGTTGCTCAAGATAACAGCACTCTCTGAGTCATGCTGGATGAGGGGGAAGAATATATAAAGCAATCTAAGACCATTTCTCTGCGCAAAACATCTTCAGATCTTTCAGAGTTCCTGGCCCTTGGACAGCCCACAAGTTTTCAGATAGGTCAGGCCACTGGGGTGGCCACTGCAAAAGCTTGATTCTGTGGTTAGTAAGGCATTTTTAAATGAATTTGGAGTTATGTTTAGGTCCACTGTGCTATTGCAAGATACAATCGCAAACCAGTTTTAGCCTCCAGGGGTCGATTGCACCAACAGGTCTTAACAAAGATGGTTTTAACTGCTAAGACCAATTTCCTGAGAGGACTTTACACCAGTTGCACCAGCCGAAGTTCATGTGAGACCATGTGTAACAGTGATGGTTCCTAAGCAACCTGGGTTACTAAGCAGAACTGCTTCATGTGTAAACATCCATGGCACGTCCATCTGAAGATGTATTACTTTATCACACAAGATGGTATAAGACACACAGAAGAAAATGAGAAGAAGGCATTCCTGACCCTAAAAATGAAACAACTGTATACTTTAGTTTTAACTAGAGCTTTAAAATGAAGGGGAATGTTTGGAACATCCAGCAGCTCTTTCTAAACTCTCTTGCTCTGAGTGAAGCAATGTTTCTGCATTTTGTAGCATAGTTAACTAATCACATAGTGATGATGTACAAAAAATATAATTTAGGGTAGTTAGCTTTTTAAGTGCTGCTGCATGTGCAGCAGTGCTGTGACAAGCAAAGAACTAGCATGCATAAAGCAGTTATAATAGCCTAGAAAAGGTCTAGAATTTGACTTCATGCCTGATCCCAGTGAGGCGTATAAGTTATATTTTAGTGAAAATTCAGCTTATGACCAGTTGGTGCAGTGGTTTTAAAGTTACGTACAGAAAGTTATGACCAACTTAGCTTACGGCCAGTTGTTAGCCCTGTTGGTGCAACTGGCCCCAGATTTTGATGTAAAATCTCCTGGTATTTGATGAGGTCCACAAAGCCACTAATCATAACAGGACTTCCAGGGCCTGTTAGAACCCCACAACATTACTGATCCACCATCCATACTTCACAGTAGAACGTAGCTCTAATCAGAATTCCGATGATGTTTAGTGAACTCCAAAGTGAGCCCAGGAAGTAACCAACTCCCAGCTGGCTGAGATCATTGGAGGAGGTTTTGTCTCTCAAATCATCCTCTTCATTGCCCGTGGGGGCAGAATACACTTCATCAGAGCTTCAGTTGTTTAACACATAATTATTACCCTAATAATAATGTAAACAGGTATCATCAGGTGCAATGGTACAGTATTGTATGTAGCCATTGACTGATTTAAGAAGGATAACAGTTATTTCATTTGTGTATTTGTTTGCCATGCATGTATTTACACCTCAGTGAAACAGGACCTCATTGAAAAAGACCACTTTAGACTTTCTAAAAAAGTGCAAACACACTGTATGTGAATAAAATTTGTTCAGAAGCATTTCCAGGGATGCCAGTACTTGTGACATTTGTTCCAAAGGAAAATGACTTTTCTTCCTTTAAATAATTCCCTAGTTGAAAAGAAATAGCTCTCATACATTTCTGTCAATCAAGCTGTTTTTTTTTTTATGTGCTTTTTCATCTTTACTGAGGGTGCCATTAATTCTGAAAGGCAGTATATGTGGTATGTGCTCACATGCACATAAACATCTATAGCTGCTTTCAAAGTGGGAAATCATATTTGACTGAATATAACACACTGTTTTCAGCTAATACTACAGTGAAAAGAAACTGTTGTTCAGAAACTGTATTTTTCACTTGCATGGAAATTAAATTTAATTAAGAAACACATTGTAATATTTTCAATGCTGAATTAAATAGTCTGAAAAAAAGGCTGGATTTGGTGCATATTTTTAGATAGTGTACCTAAATAAAATCTCTTATAATTGTTCATTCTTGTTCATATTCAGCTATCGTTAATTGTTGTGTGTGTATGTGTGTGTGTTGGGTGGGGGGGGTTGGGTGGTGGTGGGTGGGGGGTGTTGACGCTTTGCTGTGTAACATGCCAAATGGCTCAAAATCAGCCTGTGTCTGTGCTGCATTCTGGCAGAATATAGTGTTTCAAGGGAAATCTGGAACAGTAGCAAACTGACTGTTCCCTCTTGACAGTCCTGGTGGTTTTCTGCCTGGCAAGCTGAGTACTGGGGGGATGGTGGTGTTTGCTTTACAGGACATGGTCATTATGACCGCTCAAGTCATGTGTCATCTTTTTTGTGACATAGTGTGTTTTGACGATGACAGCGCAGCCTCCATGGCAGCTTCATAGTTCCATTAGTCTCACAGTAGAACATGCTCAGCGCTATCAGAAAACACTTGGCCACCCCCGAGCACCTTTGACAGGTTATTTTGCGCTCTTGATGGTACTGTCATTGGCCTGTCATTACAGTCATGTCAGATAATGTCGAAAATAAAGCCAGGGGGACCGTGACTGATGGAATTAGAGATGGTCTCTCGTGGCATCTCCCTCATGTACACTCTGTTGCGGAGAGTGATTTCCCTGGTGGTTTCTAATGGCATGGGAAAACCACACAGCTTTCTTAATAAAGGAAACAATTCACCTCACCATTGGAGCATATTAGGTTTTTACGTTATGACCTGATGTTATAGCCTTCATTAGAGAGGATATGAACATTCTGAGCAAAGCTTTGTTGATCCACTGAGGAGATATATTCTAATAATTGGGGATCCAAGCACCAAATATGCTGGAACCCCATTGTTTTTTTTCAGATTTATTTTCTTATTATTTTTATTGTGCATGATTATTGGAGGAGATGACAAAACACTTCAGTGGCACTCTAACGGTGCACTCTCCACCCATCGAAATATTTGACTGATTCAAATGCAAAAGGCTCATCCATCTGTTTCATCTATCGTCCCATACTGCTCCCCATGACATCATCATCTTCCACTGGGTTCTATTCCCCGTTGAGTCATTTCTTCGGACGATGTGTCCTGTTCTGCAATGATAGCCACTCAAGCAAGACCTAACATCTGGTCATCACTCACTCTCTCTTTCACTCTCTCTCTCTCACATCCACACACACACATACACGCAGACATCGTGATCCCAGGCAAGGACAACCACACAGACACAAACAGGGATAATAAACATTCACAATGTAATAAAACATGCACCATGTACATATGTTGTTGCTGTCATTAAAATCCTTATATCTCTCAAGTGGTTACTTTAAAAGAGAAGGAAAACATTAGAAATGTAATGTACACTGAAGTGACAGTTTCCTTCTAGTCTAGTTTCTGCAACCACAGGCAGCATCTGTAATACAAATAATGAGCTCCACAAAAATTGCGTATAATTTTTACATGTGAATTTGCTTTACAGGACTTTGCTGCAACTCTAATCTGTAACAGTAAGGACATTTTCACTGGTTTTGAGTATAACTGGCTAATAGCATAGTTAATAGTTACATTAGCTTTTTCAGACAACTGCTAATATATTTGAACTTAACATGAATGTGACATTGTTTGTAATGTTTAATTCAAAACACATTAGATACAAGCTGTGCAGTAAAGACATGCAGATGATGAGTGTGAAAATATATGTGCTTTGCTTTTCTGGTCACCCATGGACACTTAGATTAGGATACTCACACTTTTGTCCATGAGATCTTTTACTGACTTGTGTGTTCATCAAAGTAGGTTTATTTGGCTTTGAAGAAAACTTCATTTTAGTTAGTTTGGTCCGTGTTATGATAAGGACATATAAATGTGTGACAGAAAAAATGTCATAAATGAATGATCAACAAAAGTATGTATTTAAAACATACTTACAAACATACTTCTGAGTTAGTATTTATATAGTGCAGTTTCAACTGAAAAGATTTAGTCAGTAGCTGATTTTTATGCATTTGAAAATTCAAATGGGACATTGATAAAACTACTATTTTGACCCAAAATATGCTTCATGCATTACATTAACTCTTTACATTTAGCAGCAGTGTTGTATGTGAAAATGTGTTATGACACTAAAAAATATTTTCTATGATTCAGGATAAAAATGTGAGCATTTATCTAAAATTTCACTTTAAAGTGCACATAGTTGTTGAAACACATTATGTAATATATTCTATACATGTAGTAACACAAACACTGTGTAGTGCAGGGGGATCGCTCAGTGCCTTGCAGGCCTTCAGAAATGGCCTAGTGAAAAAAGTGTGTGATTTTTTGTTGATTTTTATTTATTATAATCATCATGCTTTTTGTGTTTCAACTCTGCAAATATTGTAATAATACCGTTATTACATTATTAAGTTTTAGAGGGCAACAAAAGGGTTAAATTCTTGAAACATGGAAAAGTTAACCAGTCAGGAATTTTGAGCTCTTCTGTTGGTTAGAACTTGAGAGGCTGAACACAATTAGGAACTGACAGTGGAATCATGTTCTGATTACAATTGGTAAAACCAATTTTGTGCAGGGGAAAAAACTTCACTTTTGAAATGTAACATAGATGGAGATGAAGAGGTAGAATGCAGAAGCAAGTCCTTGTTTTTATTGAAAGCCAAGATGAAAGAATCCACAAACAAACAAAACAGTAAGAACACTCACTAATAAAATACTACAGCAGAAAGAAAACAAGACTAAAGAACATGAAGAGGACTAGAAAACAAACAGGAGATAAGAAAACAGGGCCAGAGAACACAAAACACCCAGCAAACACAAAGCAGATGAACCAGGGGTATAAATACACATGGAACAAACCAGAAACACTGGGGACAAATGAGAGGGTGGGGCTACGGACTACAGACAGGTGAGATAGATGACAAGAAGGCAGGACCAAAGAGGAAGAAAACAAAGGCTGAAACAGGGAAAGACAAGGACAGGGCAGGACAGGATGTTACATGAAGTTCTAGATGCATCACTGACTGTAGGTATGAGTGCTAGCCTGATCAATGGGTTTCAGTCAGATGTTATGGAAAACAACAGCAGCTGTATAGGGCTCTTTACTGAAAGAGTCACCATAAAACTACATACAAGGTAAAATGCATGTCAATGTCTATGACAAATTTCAAATAAAACATAGAATATCTTTTAAAAGTTTAAAATGACTGTGTTTAATCTAGAATAGTCAAAAAAAGCTTATGTAAATTGCTGTTAGCTCAGCGCTAACATACTACTTGAATCTCACAGGGGCAAAGGCAGAAATTAGCATTATTGTAGAGTGTTTTATCTCATTTTGACATTTGTGGCCTGAACCGGCGATCCAGATCTAATAGTCTCCAAATGGTGTATTGAAGACACCCCTGTATGTCAAAGTAATGCTCTCACACTCAGGTAGACACGTGAATGTAATGATTACACCCAATATGTGTAAACAAATACAGTACATTAGGTACAATGTGCATACATAAAAACAGAGTGCATACAAACACAGTACACTGATAATATACTGAAGTAAACATGCATGTTCAATGTCACACCCATCCACCCACTCACACTCACACACACTCACACACACACACACACACACACACACACACACACACACACACATTAACATAAGCATGCACCCTCTGGCTGAATCTCTTGATTTCTAATTGATTAAACAGTGGCTCATTCCGCTCATTTAAACAATGCAATATTGCTTGGCAGCCATCCATTGAAACTGAAAACAGCCTCAACCATAGAATTAGAACACTCAGTCTATTTCTACCGCACCCTATAAAAAGCACTGAATACGCAGTGTGAGTGTGTGTACTGTGAGACCTATTTCTGTATTGCTTTCTGAATCTGAATTTTTCCACTAAATTCCACATAAAGAGCTGCACTTCCCTTGCAGGCTTAAGAGCTGCATCTGAGTTACGATTATTAAACCACACCAGGGGTTTCACGCTTTCTTCCTGAGGACCTTCTGTCCCCCTCAGTTGGATATTTTTCCTGCTTTATTCAACCTGATTGAACCCAGCAGCTAATTATCAAGCTCTTCATGAGCTGAAGCAGGTGCGTGTACGAGCGAGTAAAATGCTTAACTGTGAAAATCAACAGGCGTCCAGGACTGGAGCAGTGAAACACTTTACTGAGTTCTTCATAATCCTCTTCCAGTTTGTTCCTCTTTTCTTTCTTTCTTTCTTTCTTTTTCTTTCTTTCTTCCTTCCTTCCTTCCTTCAGTTCCATTGCTTTGACCTACCACCGTCCACATGAGGCTCCAGCCTTCTAGCTCCAAGCAGAAGCCCCTGCAGAAATCCAGCCCAAGTTCTCTCAGAGTTCTCTCTCTTCCCGCAACCTCTCAGTCTGCCCTTGTAAACTACCCCCATACATTGAAGGCACACTCTGACTTTACACACAAAAATTAGGAAGTGACAGTTGAATCATCCATTCATGGCTTAATTTCCAGTGGGTGAGGCCAGTTTTGGTGAGAAAAACGTCACTCCAGGTCTTCGGGAACGTACATCAGTGTCAACAAAAACATCTCATAACAATGATTGTATTTAACCTAGAATGGCCAAAATTGTTTATATCAATTGCTGTTAGCTTAGCACGAACATACTACCAGAAACCTTCAAATAAAATATATGAATTTTCTTTAAAAAGCTTCAGAAGTTTAAGAAAACTGCGAAAATATGCGAATGGCCATTAGCTTGATGCTAAATTTATTAATCCCATAGGGACCCTGGAGAGAATTGGGAGTATCATAGCAGTGTTTTTGTTTCTAGTTTTTTGACCAAGCTTTGATATTCACAGCCTGAACTGAAAGCCTAGATTTAGTCACTGTTACAGGCTTATTGTAGTTTTATTTTGTTTGTTATTTTGGTCAATTTCAGTAAAGTTTCAGTTAGTTTTAAGAGTGTGTCAAAAGTTTTTGGGAAGAGTTTATTTAGGTTTTGTTTTGTTTTGTTTTTTAATATAATGGTAAATGTTTGGATATGTTAAAAGTGGGGCATTATTCCAAATTGGACATAGCTTATTCCTTCTCCTAGGAATTTTAAGGTAGCAGGAATCCACATTGAAGTAAACAGAAGGATATCACTTCCAGGCCATCTTTTCTTGCACTGAAAGCAGGAAAAGCTATGTTGTACTAGCACAATGTGTCTACATACAAAAAATAGCACAAAAAACTCCCTACACTCCTAAAATGGATGATAATTGTAATATATAATAAATAAAAAATCCACTATTGAAGTGTCATGCTACAAATTTGCACAGTGAGCCAATCAGAAGCAAGAAATCGAGATACACCTCTGTTTGTGCATGAGCCAGTTCCCAGCTGTAAAATTTAGCTCTAAATAACAGCATTACAGAGCAGGCGCTTGAGCAGAGAGTGAGGACAGATGGAAACAGTAGACTTTCTGTGTGAAGTTTCACCTGAAAGAAGTGAGTGATTAATGTGGACTGAATTGGGTTGAATTGCTGAGATGTGACTGAACATGAGATGCTATGTGTAAAGCGATCTGATTGTTTGTAGTCTGTGGTTCTACAACATCAATCAAAATAACACAGTGTATTGATTCCATACCAGACAAGCCTTATTCAGTTATTAGATTAAGTAGACAAAGCTAAGATGAGTCTGGATATCTGCATATTCAAACAACCACACTTATCCATAATTCCAGCAGTCCTAAACCAAGTTCGATGAAGAATAATGTTCCTGCAGGGAGATCACTGAGGCTTCAGTAAGTAGTAGAAAGTTGCTGAGGACACAGCAGTGATGAGGTCAACTGTCAAATAAAAGTCCAGTTTGGATTAAACAAGGTTCTTGTGTGAAGTGCATGTCTGAAGAAGTTAGTGTGTGTGCATGGCCTCTCGTAAACACTAGACATGGCCTGCACTTCATCAGCCGTAAACCTCCTCTGTCTCTCGCGCTCGCACTCTATCTACCCTCCTCTCTCTCTTTCTAATCCCGTCTCTCTCTACCCCCCATTGTCTCTTGTCACGTAGCTCTCGTCGCCCTCTCTCTCTTTCTCTCTCTCTCTCTCTCTCTTTCTTTCCTTGTTTGTTATAGGGACAAAGTGAACATATGGCTAAAGTCAATCTGCCTTTGAACTCTCTAAACCAGATCAAGTGGAGAGCAGTGACAGCCTATGTTTACTTAATCTACATATTTCTACATATTTTATGACTGATTTTAGGGCAAAATCATTTTGATCACATTACAAACAATGCATGTGCAAAGACCTGGATGCAGCTGAAGCAGGATAAGTTCTGGGGATGTATTTACAGAAAAGATTTGGGTGACTATTGTCTTCTAGACATTGTTAGCAACTTTAGCCTCATGGCTCCAATGGTAAACTAAAGAAGCAGAATTTGGACACCAAACTTTGCTTCTTTAGTTTGGCTGTTTGACTAAATCTGGAAAATTACTGGAAAATTATGTAACCATTTCTCTAGATGAGGGCTAGATTTAGGGTGAGGCCTGTTTTTAGAGATAGTATATTGGGAATCAAATTCAAGCCAATACCAGCAGAAAATGCTGGACTGGAAATCAGAGGGAAAAAAGAATAAATCTGATCCAGGCCTATAACAAATCTATCCTGAAATAGCACACACTCACACTGTGTGAGGTGATGTTTGCTGATTCTTTGACAACTGCTCTGCTCACAAATGCACTCTTTCGTAGCAACTGTTGCCTGTCGGACAAGCTTTATAGAATGTTGTATATTATTCAATTTGATGAGAATCTGAAGTGTGCAGTTTTTTTTCAACTTATATGCATTTAGACTGTGTTATTCATTGCAAATGATCAAATGAATTTAAATGAATGGTTACATTGTCAGGCCAGATGGGGTGCATTTTTTTTGTTGTGTAATTGTAATGAAGGTAGCATTGTGGTGAATACATCATCATTTATAACCTAGTTTCTATTAGCTACACAGTACAGCTCAGCAGTGTAGCATTTTAAACAGGAACTCAATGTGACAGTGACTCTGAACACATACTTTAGCAGTCTGTTTTGTATAATGCACATATTTTTACAAAAATGTAGGCATTAGATTTTTTTTGCCAGATTTTGTAAAACTTGTCCAATGTCACAACAGCAGCTAAAAAATACATTTGTGGGCGGAGCATGGAAAGGTCAGTTGGCCCTCCTTCCCCACACCACTCTTCATAATGCTGGTCAGGTAGTTTCGTTTCTGTCTTTAAGACACAGCGTGTAGAAATCGTACTAATAAATTGTGTAAATGTTTTCCACATTGCACACCAAACCCTTAAAAAAACATATTCATGTTTATTGCTTTTTGTACAGTTCATAATGCTCAATTAGGTGCATAATGGGCTTGAGATTTTGTAATGTTTTTGGCTAAATCACATTAGTAAACTTTGTGAATACAAAGCATTTAAAACTTTTAAAGGGCCATTTGCACAGAGCCCTGACCTCAACTCATTTGAACACCTTTGAAATGGATTGAAACATTGATTGTGAAGCAGGCCTTCTTGTCCATCATCAGCGCCTGACCTCATATATGCTCTTCTGGCTCTTCTGAATTCCAAAATTATGTGAAAAGCCTCTCCAGAACAGTGAAGGCTGTAATAGCCATAAAGGGGAGGCAAGTCTGAATGCTCATGGTTTTAAAATGGGATGTCCAACAAGCTCACATAGGTGTGATGGTCAGGTGTTCAGATATTTTTGCCCAGTGTGGGTTCAGGTTCTAGTGTCTACTGTAAACTTTAAAAAATTACATCCACAAGTTGCGACAAAGTTATGATTTAACCCTTTAGAACCAGCTACAGCCATTCTTCAGAAGTGTGAAAGGGGTCCTCAGTGGAGACGTGCTGGAGTTCATGGAGGTTTTCTGTTATGAGTGTGGTTTGTCAGTTTTTATTGATTTTATTGAGCACAGCTGAGGCTTCAAGCTAAAGATAAACTACAGGCACAGTACTTGCTGGTCAAAGTATTTGTTCTGCATCAAATGATGTGGTAATATCATTAATTCGCTAGATGCCTGAAAACCATCTCTTAACCTGCTAAAGGGCCTTTAAAATCGCTTCCAACTCAAACGCTTATGCAATTATATTTTTTCCATGCCCCCTTCATCGCCATGGAGACGAGACCGTTCCTTCAGGGGTTTTGGGTATGAAATATGCCTTTAATTTTCATTCAACTGTTCTTTCTGAGCAGCGGCGTGATTCATGGCCCCATGCACCAGAATCTATTACAGTCTGCTTTAAAAGTGCTCCTGGGGAGACACGTTCCAGCCAAAGTCACTTTGTGGATTGGGGAAAATCATATAATATAGAATATAATGAGGATATATGTACTGATCTCGTGTCCTGCTCACTTAGCATTGATAAATGTGTCATCACATTACAGCGAAGCATATTAGAATGGATTAATTGCATATATAGTATACAGTCGCGCAGTCAAATTTGCATTTCAGTTAAAAGCCTGCAGATATACATATGCTTGCACACTTGAGTTGTTACTATGGAGTAAGTACATGGTATCTGCCAGTGTTTTGACAAGATAATGCTACATTAGCTACAGATTCATTGATTTGTTAGACAGGTATTAGTATTGATGGCCTAAAATAAGTCCAAAATCAGCATCCAATTGAATTGAAATACGGCCAAGACTGACTTCTTAAATCTTGTGTCTCTGATAATATAAGTTTAAACAATGCCTCGCTTGATGTGAATTGTAATGGAAAGGGGTAATATAATGTATATGGACCATTCTACTACATTAGTTCAAACTGTGGTTCCCCAGCAAAAAAGCATTCAGACCTAAGATGTGTGTAAATATATATATACACCGATCAGGCATAACATTATGTCCTTTTTTCTATGCTCACTGTCCATTTTATCAGCTCCACTTACTATATAGTGGTGTGTTAGTGTGTGTTGTGCTGGTACAAGTGGATCAGACACGGCAGTGCTGCTAGAGTTTTAAACACCTCAGTGTCACTGCTGGACTGAGAATAGTCCAACAACCAAAAATATCCAGCCAACAGCGTCCTGTGGGCGGCGTCCTGTGACCAAGTTAGGACGCTGTGCAAAATGTAAATAAAAACAAAATGCAATGACATGCAAATTATTTAAACTCTATATTTCATTGAAAATCAAATGTTGAAACTGAGAAATTTTATTGTTTTTTGAAAAATATATGCCCAATTTTGAATTTGATGCCAACAACATATTCCAAAAAAGTTGGGACGGAGGCAACAAAAGACTGGTAAAGTTGTGTAATGCAAAAAAACACCTGGTGGTTAATTGGTAACAGGTCAGTAACATGATTGGGTATAAAAAAGAGCATCCCAGAGAGGCTGAGTCTTTCAGGAGTAAAGATGATTAGGGGTTCACTACTCTGTGAAAGACTGCACAGGCAAATAGTGCAACAATTCAAGAATAACATTTTACAATGTAAAATAGCAAAGAACTTTTATATATTGCAAAGTAGCATTTCTTAAAAAAACACACAAATATGTTGGTGAGGTTTTCATGTGTCATTGTCACTGCTAGATTGAGAGTGGTGCCCCACAAAGAATATTCAGCCAAGGGCAGCTCTGTGGTCAGAAACTGTTAAAGGGCCGAGGATGGCTAATACAAAGTGTGCATCAACAAACGGGCATCAACAAAGACCAGGTGGAGCTTAAAGGGAGGGGTTTCTCTTGGATGGAAGAGTGGCTGATAAATGATGTGTAGTTACAGATGGGTGGAACCTCAATATATACATATATAAACACAAGTTTATTGTATATATATATACATCAATGTTATTTCTTGTTTGACGTGCCGTAATACCCGCCCCCCCACACACACACACACACTCAGAGTATGAATACAAATGTCAGAGACCACCCTTCATTTACATCAAAATGGCCATTAGGTATGAGTAGAAGACAAGTGCAGACAATTATCAGACACAGCGGTGCTGTTGGAGTTTTTAAACACCTTTTAAACACTGCTGGATTGACAATAGTCCACCAACCAAAAACATCCAGCCAACAGCGTCCTGTGGGCAGAAACTGACCACTTTTAAAATACTAGCAAATGACCAACACAAACTGTTCAGCAACAGATGAGATATTGTCTCTGACTTTACATCTATAAGTTGGATTAGGTACATAGAGTAGACACAGTGTTTAAAAACTCCAGCAGCACTGCTGTCTGATCCAGTTGTATCAGCGCAACACACACTAATACACCACCACCATGTCATTGTCACTGCAGTGCTGAGAATGATCCACCACCCAAGTAATACCTGCTCTGTGGTGGTCCTGTGGGGGTCATTGATGAATGGGGTAAAGACAGGTTAGTAAATTATATGTAAACCAAATGATAAATAAAAGAAAAGTACTTATGTGAGACAAGTGCATCAATCATAGATATATCATTGTAGTAAGCAAAGCAGCTCTTCAATGATAGTAAATAAATTAGAATGTATCAGATTCATTTTATTGTCTGTTAGCCTTGTGTTTGCTACATGCTAATGTTTTTTCTTCTGTTTTTGTTTTGGAAATCTTGAATATTGCAGTAGAAATAAAATGAGATCAGGCTGACCAGAGGTTGAGCGGGGGTTTATCAGTGTTTCACGATGCATGGCATCTCCGCTGGCCCAGGGCCAGATTCCCCTGAGGAAGAGGAGGAAGTGGAGGAAGAGCAGTCATGATGAAGAGGGAGTCTGTGCACCAGGCCTTTGGCTGGCAGTAAACAGTGGGTAAGCAGCGCCGCAGTGCGTGGCAGGGTGAGTTGCCATCCTCAGGGGCAAAACAGGCGCAGGCACGGGGCGTGACTGACACTGGCATGGGTTTCGGGACAGCTCTGAGGAGTGTGTGTGTGTGTTTGTGAGAGAGAGAGAGAGAGAGAGAAGAGAGATAGGGAGAAGGAGGTGGGCATCTGGCATGGTGACTCTGTGGGGTGAGATGTGTCTGCGTTTGTGTCTTTATCTCCTCCTTCAAGATGGTGGCGCAGTGAGAGAAGGTTACAGTGCTGGTGGCCAGGCCGCTCTCCCTCCATTCCCACACACATCACGCAGCAGCAGAAAAGCTGTATTAACTTTTCTTCACTGCACACACTAAACTAAAAGGCCATGTGCAGATATGTTATTAATAGTCTCGAGTGATCTGATCATGCGTGGAGGTAGACGTACAGCCCTGGCATTTGCATGTGTCTGGAATGCTAACTGGATATTAGATTTTGTGATTGGAGGAAGGAGGCCGTGCACATTTACTGTGTCAGTCTCTCACTGCATTGGTTAGACAAAATTGTAGTGTGAGTCCTTGATATGTACATGTATGGACAGTTACAAAGGTTTAGAGCAAAAATGGACTTCTAACACAACTTATAAAACAAAACACAAAGGAGATGAAGAAAGAAACAATGAGAAGCATTCGCGAATGTGACGATGCTGTTGATTACAGTGGTGGTCTGATGTTGCAGGGCAGCAGTTTTCAACCTGTGGGCCACGCCCTCCCAGTGGGTCATAGTGATACTAATAGGGAGCTGTTGGCAATTGTTTTTATTTTAAAAATGCAAACCTCATGTCTACAATAGACACACATTCAATAGACATAATTTAAACATTTAACAAAACCATTCATTTTGAAAATTATTGTTGTTGTGATAATTATTTGCAAAAATAAAGCATCCAAAATATCTAAATACTTAGATCAAGCAAGTCCAAGTCAATGTAAAATGTTTCCCTTTTTGATCATACTGAATTCATGCATCATGGAAAAAATGGCTACATATAGAACATTTCAGAATTATTTTGTGTTTATTATGTTGATTATACAGTCAAGTGAAATGTGATGGGCTACACTGATGATTGTGTTGTATTTGGTTGCATTTGAAATAATCAGGCCAGTTAAATCTTCTTGTAAGCCACTTTTGTGCTTTGTTTTGTGGACCATGACCATATAGGAACCCCTCATTCAGGGGGATGCTTAATCTTTCACAGTACAAATGTTATGTGGTCGTACAGCCACCTCTGAAGGTGTTTTTAAGGATTGGGTAACAAAAGGTCTCCGAGACATATTAGACCCTGTTCACACCTGTATCTAGCACAGTTCACTTATGATTGGCTCACCCAAGACATGCGTTAATAACATACTAACTGCACTTATGGCTGCATGGGGACAGCAAGTTTTGATTGGCTACCTCACATTTATGCAACTTTAATCTTTTTATTTTACCGTATATGTATTTTTCCACACTTATATTAAAGTTTGTTGATGTAGTCTGCATGTAGCATATTATCCAGTTATTAATCTTATTCAGTACTATGAAAATAAGCCCTGTGTGAATTGGATTATCTGTATGTGCAGAAGTTCTGCAATGTAAGTGATAAGTGATGAAATCCAAGATTTTAATCTGAAAACACTTATTTCAAATATCCATTTTTACAGTCTGACAATAATAAATCTGGAGTAAATGATCTACAATTGGCTGAATCAGGCATTCTCTCAGCACCAGCAATTCTGTTCAAATTCACCTCACTCTGAAGGACCTGAAGTGGGGCCCACATCAATTCCTTCTCCAAGATAGCCCAGCAGAGAATTTACTTTCTGTGCCAAATGAAAAAGTTCAACCTTCCTCACAAGCTGCTGGTTCAGTTCTGCACAGCAATCAAACAGTCTGTCATCACCACCTCAGTCACAGTTGCAGCTCTGCCAACCAAACTTGACATTCAACTTGACAACTACAGCGCATCACCAGGTCTGCAGAAAAGACCACTGGTTTCCACCTGCCCACCCTGCTTGATCATCACTGACCCATCACACGCTGATCATCACGTTTCATGCGATAACAACATCATCAACTAATAAATACATCTGTGTTATTATTGTTATTGAGTGTAGTGTCTGCTACTTAACACTGACATTAACATCTGGTGTAGTCTCTGTGAGCAAATTTAAACACAGTCAAATTGCTTATGAATTATATTATAGAGCATCCTCTGGTAAAGTGAACTCTACTCCAAGATTGTTTAATATGTAAAGAATGTAGTTATGATAGTGAGGAATAGTATTTCACAAAGCAGGATTTCTCATTAGAGCCAGATAACTTAAGCCCAAAGTCAAGCAAGTTCAATAGGAAAAGAGCTGAGGGAGCTTCCTATTAGACAATCTTCAACTATTGGACAGTACATAACAATGAGCTTAAATAATCTGTCTAACTAAGTGACCTTGCTTTGTGAAATACCCCCTAAAAGTGTAGGCCCAAACAGAAACTCTTGCAGTTCACTAGCTTAATATTGTTCCTTTAGGCCTATCTAGCTCTTGTTTAGATGTGTCTAGATGGAACCCATAAACTGACAGGCACACATAATCACCATTATTTTCTCAATAACACACATGCAAGCTAATCATTCTGTGGGCCAGAAAAAAAAAAAACACACAAACACACACAGACATTTTCTAAGCCACTTATCCTTCTGGGCCGGGGAGTGGTGGGGGCGACCGGAGCCCGTTCCAGCGGTCATTAGGTGGAAGGCAGGAAACACCCTGACATGTTGCCAGTCCATCACAGGGTAGGGGCCAGAAAAACTCATCACCAAATCCCACGTTGTAGTTACTTTCCATGCTTTTACTTGGCTGCTCTTTGAGTTCAAATGAACAGTAGCAGCACATTTAAAGTATAAGTGAAAAATGTTTCATAAAACACAAATCAAACTGTTTTGTTTCATTAGTTTATTGTCCAAGCTAATAAATTACACTGTTATATTTACTACCAATAAAGCACGTTAAAATAGGTCTCTTATTGCAGTTACTCTTTAGAGGGAGAATGTGTGTGTGTGTGTGAGAGAGAGAGGGAGAGAGAGAGAGAGAGAGAGAGAGAGAGAAACTGAAAAAGAGTGTATTGATTATGTTTCAGGCCTTCAGGGGATAAACCCATTGGTGGATGGAGAGACAGAAATGACACTTATTCCCTTTCTACTTTATCCCTGGACACCCCCCAAATACTCTCTCTATTTCTCTCTGTCTCTCTCTATCTCTTTGTCTCTCTCTCTCACTCACCCTCAAGAAAAGCATCAGTCATTATTGTCATAAGCTGCATCCCTATCATCATCATCATCATCATCATCATCGTCTTCATCATCACCATCATCTTCATCGCCACTATCATCTGCTTCCTCCACTTCATATTCCTCTGAACTGTCACTTTAATCAGCCCTTGGCAGGCTGGGCTAGATTGCAGGGTTCATGATGTGCACCTGTGTCCTAGGCACAATGCTCAGTATTACAAACGTTAGACAGGCAAGCTTCTGCAGACACACAAGAACAAGAACTGATGCTGAATAAAATGTGTATTGCAATGATTTTACCATGGTTAATGAGTGTTGTTAGTATTTTACAATGACCTTGAACATAACTCAGTCAGAGCAATTTCCAAACTGAAGTCATCTGTTTTGTCAAACTGTAATTCATACGGAGACAGTTTCGTACAGAGTTAACCCCTTAAAAGAACAGTTCAGTCAAATAATGCTAATGTTGCTAATAGTGAATGAAAGCAAATAGCTACTGGTTAACATTATACAGATGATATTACGCTAACTGGTGGCTAGCAGCCTTCATTTAATGTTAGCCATGTTAGCAGGAATGGTCAAGCTACTGGGCCCAAACTTCAGTTTCTTATTTTATTTTTACATTGAGCCACTTTAATTTCATTACGCATAGTTTATAGTTTCCTGATAATAATTCTTAAGATTAATAATTAAATAATAAACCCGCAGTTTAACACTAGAAAGGCCAAGACAGTCATTTAGACTCTTTTACTATTTGAAGATGATATAATTATGTGGAAATAAACTGTCACAAACCCCCAGGTTTCCTGACTTTAACTGAATTAATGCAGATTAATTAAGTTCAATTACACACACACATGCATTATCTAAGCCGTTTATCCTCCTGGGCTGTAGGGGGAGCTGGAGCCTAACCCAGTGCTCATTGGGCAGAAGGCAGTAAACACCCTCGACAGGCTGCTAGTCCATCACAGGGCAGACATATACACACTCACTCACAACTAAGGCCAATTTAGCATCTCCAATTCACTTGACCGGATGTCTTTGAATTGTGGGAGAAAACCGGAGCACCCAGAGGAAACCCACACGGACACGAGGAGAACATGCAAACACCACACAGAAAGGAGCCTGGTTACCTAGCCAGGGAATCAAACCCAGGCAGATCAATTACAAAGCATAAAAAAGTTCTGAGTGCTTCTACCTCATAAGGCCATTAGCGGCCATTTTGGCCATATACAAAACACTACATTCCAAGAATATTTGGAAAGAACTGGCAACAAGTTTACAATAGTTTACAATAGTTTGCCAAAATATTGGCACTCCCAACGTTAATATTTGGTAAAGCATCCCCTGGAGAGAATAACAGCATTGAGCCACTTTCTGTAATGCTTAATAAGGTTGGAGAACGCTTGTTGAGGGATTGTGGACCACTCCTCCTTGCAGAACAGGTCCAGTTCCTTGACATTATTGCGTCTTCTCTTGTGGACCGCTTTCTTCAATACACACCACAAGTTTATATTTGAGTTCAAATCTGGAGACTGAGAGGGCCATTGCAGAACTTTGATACTGTGTTCCTGAAACCATTCCTGTTTGGATTTTGAAATGTGTTTGGAGTCAGTATTTTGCTAAAAGGCCCAGCCACAGCCAAGGTTCAGCTCTCTAGCAAAGGCAGACAGATTTCGAGCTAAAGTCTCCTGATATTCAGTGGACTTCATTATGCTATTGATTTTTACAAGAGACCCTGGACCACTAGCAGCAAAACAGCCACAAACCATCAATGATCTACTAACATATTCGACAGTGGGTATCAGATGCTTTTCAATGTATGCAGTCTCTTTTTTTGCCACACTTGATAACAGTGTGCATGACCACAGTTCGATTTCATTTTGTGGCTCTTAGAAAAGGCTTCTCTTGTGGAACTCTTCCTGAAAACGGATGTAGCATCTGACAGTGGACTTTGAAATTTGAAAACCTGACTAAACTGTGTAGTTCTGAAACTGTGATCCCTGGGTTCCTCTGGCCATCCTCCTCACTGTATGTGGGATCAGTATGCTTGTGTGTCCTCTTCAAGCAAATTCTCAACTGTTCTATGCTTTTCAAACTTTTTGTCACCATGATTGTGCTTAATGGTAATTTCAACTGAGTACAGTATTTTTATAACCATTTCCTAATCTGTGCAGGTCCACAACCTTCTGTCTCGTTTGCATTGACAGCTCTTTATTTTTACCCTTACTGGTTAGTGACAAAGGATTGTACATGTGTGTAACCTCACATTCATACCCTGGACCAGGGGTTGGCAACCCAAATTTTAAGAAGAGCCATTTTGTCCTTTCAATAAAAATCAAACCACTTCAGGAGCCACAATAGTTTGGGAGCCATTTTACTATCTTGACTGTAAGTATGTTTCAGTATGTGCTAATGTGCTAATATAGGCTAAAAATGTAATATAAACGAAAACACAGGCTTCCTTTGCTCTTCTTTAAGCCTTAGCTCAGCTACAGCTTTTCTCACATCTCCGGCAGGAAACTTCTCCTCAAAAGTAGAATAGTTTTTTTGTAAAATGTCTCTCAACATTTGACTTTTTACGAGGTTGTAGTCGCTTCTCATTCTCCAGGTTCTTGTTTGAATATTCTCTTTCTACCTTAGATGGTGCCTGAGGCGTCAGAATGTAACTGCTGCACCATTTAAGGAGGAGCAGGAAAATTTGAACAAGAAGCTGGTGAACGAGAAACTGACTTCAACTTCACAAATTTTTTGTGTTTGACAGTTTACACGTATCAGGAAACCAACTGAGTGCCTATAAACACAAATAAGTCCATTTGTCTCCAAATTATCCATGTTCATCTTAAATCGTTCTCTTTGTTTTGTCGTTAGCTACTAGCTAGGCGAGACTTTTCTGCGTTGCTGTGGTGACCAGCAGTCTGCATGCCAACCTTCAGGGTTAAACAGTGAATTAGCAGTTATACATTACACAAGTCCAGTGTTTAAGACCGTTTCTGTGCCAGAACAATCTGCATAGCTTTATTTTACAGCAAAGGAGGATTATATTACTTTTACCTAAATATCTAGTTTTGCTGTGGAGCCACAACGGGGCAGTAAAAAAAGCTGCATGCGGCTCCGGAGCCACGTGTTGCCGACCCCTACCCTAGAGAAAAGGAAATGGTCATAGACAAAATAGACAATGTAGACGTAGAGTTTGTGGAGACTAGGAGCATTAAAAAGAAAGTTGCAAATTTCTTTGGTTTTATTTAAAATATTCTTTAAAATATAGGGGTGCCGATAAATATGCTCATTTTACATTTCTGAAATATTCATGCTTTTGTAGGAAAGATTTCTATTAGATAAATGGTAAGCAATTTCCTTAAAAATGTGAGGAACATTTGAATCATATATATTCATATATACATATATACGTGAACCCTCAGGCAGTGACTAGGAGAGACTGTGGTGCTGAAGACGGCTGCTTTTCTGTTTTATTTACCTTTGTGTTCACATTTGAAAGTATTCCATTTGAGATTCTTACAGAAAAATACTGTTAATTTTGTGACCTACTTAATCAACTAGTACTACACAGTTATGGAATAATTAATGAATAATAATTAAAACTCAATTTAAATTAATTATTCTGGCATTTGCTTTGAGAAATCCCAACATAACAAAATATTTTTTTTTCAGTTATTCTTTTCTGTGGTATAAAAAAGCATTTAGAATTCAAATGGTCAAATAGGCCTCTATGGCATTTTAGCAGGTGTGTAATTGTGTTAAAGAATTAAAAGCTTTAAAGTGGACTCAGAGCATCTTGAAACAATGGCTTTAAATCAATAAGTTCAATGTAATTCATGAGAACATAATAAACAAAATAAGATCACTACAGTGGAACAGTGTAAATAGCTGTTGTAAAACTGACTGTAATAGCAATAACAGTTGTTTTCTTGTCTCCCCTGTTGATGAAATTGTGTTGTAATGAAGAGTATTACAAAATATTGTTGTGTCCCTGACACTTTGAAAAGTGCTAGTAATATCCCAGGAACCTTTTATTTGCGGAAGAACCTTTTCTTCTGAGTCTTTATGACCCTCGTTGATAATGATAAGAGAAAAAAAAAGAAGGAGCTCAATAAGGACTCCAAAGTGTGTTTTGGCACAAGCATTACAGTTTGTTTTTCTGAAGGCATTAAAGTATGTTTTGCTACAAGCTTTTGAATATTCCACAGAGGCTGTTTTCAAAAAGGATGAGCTCTGCATTGCGGCTTCAAGTGAAACAGAGTGAGGAAGTTATGAGGGAATTCATAACCTTATGGCTACAAATTCCTGTTTCATTTTGTCATCTTGACATCTAGGCCTACAGTATTATCAGCAACAGTATAAACTCAATAGCAGCAGCTTTAAAAATTCAAATCTGGTTCTAATTTAATGGTGTTTTTCTTGGCTTGCAAATGCCCTCATATATACATATAGATATACACACGTTTGCAAAGGGACACTGATAAAATGAAAAACTGCTGCATTCATAACAAATGAAATACAAAACATTTCCAGCTATATGTGCTTTTGTATTCATATTCATAATTCAAAGAAAATGGTCAACAACATCTAAAGCTTATGAAAAGCTTACATGCAAAACAAGGCACTCCTGTGATATTACCTCCATGAATTTATTCTGAAAGGGTAATACTGGTCTTAAGTGCTAATATTGAGTAATCCATTCAGCTTTTTTTTTAGTGAACGGTGCATAACAAAGCCATATGCTATTGTTATTCAGATGTGGCTTTTACTAGCTATTGCAAATGCTTGAACAAAGCAATAAGCCACAAAAAGTTGTGAATTACAGTGATTTTATTATTGTTACCATGGTAAAATCACTTCTTCTTATAATAATGTTATTGGGTTGTACAGAATACAAGTATCGGGAATATGTATTCAGAAAACAGAAATCCATTCAGTCTGTTTTATATTTTGAAAAGGCATTATTCAGAAGAATACTTTTTAGAATAGTTCATTATATCATGTCATTACATAAAAAAGATACAGTCATAAATAACATCAAAGTTAAAGCCTGAGTAGGCTGGTAAATTAATGTGATGGGGCAGTTATTTATCTCAGCATTACTGAGCTCTGCTAAAGCCTAAAAAGACTGTTAAATCAATGTGATCAGTTATTAATCTCAGTGTTACTGAGCTCTGCTAAAGCCTGAGTAGACTGATAAATCAATGTGATGACCAGTTATTAATCTCAGTGTTACTGAGCTCTGCTAAAGCCTGAGTAGACTGATAAATTAATGTGATTAGTTATTAATCTCAGTGTTACTGAGCTCTGCTAAAGCCTGAGTAGACTGATAAATTAATGTGATTAGTTATTAATCTCAGTGTTACTGAGCTCTGCTAAAGTCTGAGTAGACTGAGAAGCCAATGTGATGATCAGTTTTCAATGTCAATTTAATTAACTCTGAAAAATCAATGTGAGGAGTCGTTAACCATTAACAAATTTCAGTTTTGCTGAAAAGCTTCATAGGAACTCATTCATTTGAGGTTTGACTCTGCCTAAACTAAACTAAAGCTTTGCTAATGCAAGCTTATGTGCTAGTAACTCAACTCTGAGGAAGCAAAGTCAAGTGGCCAGTGTTACAGGGACAGAAAGCCAAAATTAAACCTGTTCTGTGGATCTGTAGCCTCCTAGCTAAGCTAATGCTAGCTGGCTCCTCTCTTCCCTGCTATCACAAATATAGATGATAAAAACGTATGTTACCTAAAATGAAGCAACTAAATGGTGCCTCCCACCACAGTACAGGCTCAGTTTCAGTGAACCGATGCAGAACAGCAGAGTCTGGCCCTGAGAACCTTTTGGCTGTACAGTGGAAAAGAGGCTATAGTGGTCAGTGATTATTCCATGAAAAGCTCAATGGGATTTCATGATGCATTAGTATAGAATTCAGTTGATGATATGTGTTTATATGGTGTATTTCACAGTCTCTTCAAATGTCACTCCACCAGTTAGATTTTAGAACTGGAGTTGCCTGTTTTATAATCATTGTTTTGTCTCTGCACTTTGTGGTTTGGTAAATGCGGCTATCTCAGACACAGGATAAATAAAACCTCAGAAACACTTCATCTGAAGTACCAAAAGAAAATAATCCCTAATTTTAGTACTTTCTCCTTAGTCTGGCTGGCTGTCGATCACCTGCACACCATGATATCCCATTAACACAGCCATGTGTCATTTTTTACACTTACTGCTGTTTCTTGTGCTTTATGTAAGATTTCATGATGTGATTTTTCTTTTTGTGGTGTTTTTGTATCTTTTCTAAGTGTGTGTGATGGAATGCTTACGAGAAGCTAATTGCATTTCTTCCATTTCACTAACTGTGCACACTCGAACAGTTGCATTCATTTGCATTTGTTTTTGTGCGCATGTGTGTATGCACTCGATTATCTGGTGTAGTGTGTGTAAACTTTATTTTTATGTATGCAAATTACCTTGTCCATTTGTGCATCATATGTGTGTTGAGGCGTGCAGGTCTGTGTTTTGGGCTGTAAGCTACAGCTGGTGTGTAATTAGCAGAGTATTTAAGCTTTGGGTTCATTTCCCCTAAAGGACAAACAAGCAGCTTTCATCCCCACTGAGAGAGAGAGAGAGAGAGAGAGAGAGAGAGAGAGAGAGAGAGAGAGAAAAACAAGGAGAGTGGGGAAAGAGAGAGAGAATAAAAGACAAAGCAAGAATGAGAGAAAGAAGAAAAATAGAAAAGGAGAGTTGGGGACAACAAAGAGAGAGAGAGAAAGACAGATAATGCAGTGCTTACTCTCTCATTATTGTGTGGGTGTGTGTGTGTGTGTGTGTGTTAAGAGGACAGCTGTAGCTCCACTTACAGACTTGGTTAAACCAACCAAGTGCACAAAAAACACAGGCTAACACACACACACACACACACACACACACACACACACACACACACATGCACACACAGAAGCACCACACCTCCTCGCTGCTCTGTCTCACGCTCTGCAGTTTATATAGATATGAAACAACAGAAGTGAGAAACTGTGAGAGAGAGAGAGAGAGAGAGAGAGAGAGAGAGAGAGAGAGAGAGAGAGAGGAAAGCACATATGGTCTTTGTATGAAAGTCAAATTGCTTTTTTTGGACAAAATCTTTACTGAAGTTTACTTTTTTGTTCCGCTGTGTTTAATGCTTTGTTACACTTTTAATACAATGTGTTCTACTGTGGTAAAGTCAATAAAATTAATGTTCTACTTTAGGAGAAAAATATAAATATTTGAAGAAATAAAAGCATCAAACACGGAAGTCTGAAGACTGCAGCTGTTGATGCATTGTTGTGTAGCACTGAGCTAAAGTGTGAACAATATTGCAACCACAAGACTCAAAGAGTGTTTGGTGTGACAGTAGCCTAACCAGCATGCCCACAAAACATGTCACAAAACCAGTCTTGTTTTGGTGATTAGCAGCACCATGTCTAGTTGTGTAGTAGTAATCTGGGACTATGGTCTTTCTGGAACATGTAGCCTATACATTTACTGCTTTTATACATTTGCTCTAACACACAGGGAACAATAGACAGTTCATTTGGCTTTCACAAAGCTTCGTGAAATTCACATAAAACTCAAAAACAAAATGAAGTAACACTGATAAGTTATAGTTTGCTCTTTGTTGTCTATCATAATGACTTTTTCATTTCAGAAAGGTGATACAAGCCTGAAAATTATGACCTGTTTTCTTCAAGAATGGTTCACTTTCCCACTAGAAACTGTCTCAATGCACATAGTGTAACTTTTGAAATCCTAAGGCCCTCTGTGGATGTTTCCCTTATTCTTATTCTGTGTGTTACATACATTGTGTGTGTTACATAAAAAGAAAACTTATAAATGTCCAATTCTGCAACTATTTGTGTAATTCAATAAACAAAACATCAGGTTTAAAGTTAGTATACAACTATAATTTACCTCAGTTATATCAAGAATGTCCAAACACAAGCTAACTGCTATTCAGTTACAGTCAGCTAACTAGCTACAAGCTTACATGTTAATTCTACAGTTAACTATGATCATTTTGTTATGAATACTGACAATATTCACACCAACACCTGCTTGTTATCAAATTACCTAGCTATTATCATTTAAAAATACAACTGCAAGCTAGAGTCTCCCTCTGGATGGTAATGAACTTGAAAATCCATATGACTGACATGCACTCCAGTAAAAGGCCCAAAGGAAGCAAGTCTACTTTTATCCCATCCTCATAGGTTCACCCATTCTAACACCCCAAAATCTATTCTCATCATAGCTTTAAAATCACATCAAGCGCTGTGAAATCCAGTTTGCTTTCTCATCTGTAGACATAAAAGAATGTCAGGGGAAAGCTAGGCTGATATCAGAGAGAAATCTAGAGATTTGATCTCATACTGTGCTCCAGATATGAGTATTTCCCTGTGGTTTTCATGTCACAGAACACATTTGATTTGTTACAACGGCTTTAATATTGAGAGGAGGCAGGGGGAGATCGCACAGCTCCCTCACAGTGATACTATCTGAATGTGTGTGTATGTGTGTGTGTGTGTGTGTGTGTGTGTGTGTGTGTGTTGTTTGTTTTGTTTCAGAATATTTTCAGAACAGAAATGTTTTGACTAATTTAAAATGACACCACCAAAACAATAGTCTTTGCTTTTATGTTTCATTTAGTGAAAACCAAAAAAATCATTTATTTTTAGTAACTGAGGATAAATTTTGGGTTAAGCTTAGGGTTAGGCTTGGAAAATTATTATAACATATAGGTCAGGGGCCATTGTGTCCTTTCAGCAAAAATCAAACCACCTTGGGAGCCACGACAATTTATGTCTATTTTACCATCTTAGATGTAAATATGTCAAAGTATGTGCTAATGTGCTTGTAGAGGCTAGCAAACTTAGTATAAATAAAAACACAGACTTACTTTGTTCTGCTTTAAGTTTTAGCTCAGCTATAGTCGTTTTTCTCGCATCTCTGGCAGGAAAGTTTTCCTCAAAAGTAGAATAGTTTCTTTTAAAATGTCTTTTAACGTTTGACTTTTTATGAAGCTTAAGTAAGCTCCTCATTCACCAGCTTCTTGTTCTAATTTTCTCGTTCCACCTTAAATGGTCCCTGAGGCACCAGACTGTAATTGCTGAAACATTTAAGGTGGAACGGGACAATTCAAGTGAGAATCTGGCAAACGAGAAGCTTCACAACTTTTTAGTGTTTGACACTTTCTTGTTGCAGATGAAGTGTATCAGGAAACCACCACAAATCTCTCTCTTTGCCTTTTCATTAGCTACTAGCTAGGCAAGATTGTTACCTGCATCTCTATGTGTCTGCACACCAGCCTTCAGGGTTAAAGGGTGAATTGTAGTTATACATTAACTCCAACATTTAAGACCATTTATTATTTAAAACTGTTATAATGATCAGCAAAGCTTTATTTTACTGCAAAGGTGGATTATTTTATTCTGCTGTGGAGCCGCAACAGGGCAGTAAAAGAGCCGTCTGCGGCTCTGGAGCTGCATGTTGCTGACCCCTCAAACAGGTTTTTACACACACAAACACACACATTATCTAAGCTGCTTATCCTTCACGGTGGGAATAGGGGGGTGGGGGTGCTGGAGCCTATCACGGCAGCCATTGGGTGGAAGGCAGGAAACACCCTGGACAGGTCACCAGTTCATTGCAGGGCTAGGTTCTTATATATAAGTAAAAAAGAAGTTGATGTCTTTGGCATGTTGTAGCAACAGAGGTTTGGCTCCAGATTTCTTTTCAGTGTTTTTTCAGTGCTCCAGTCATTGCATGGATTTGTTAACCTGTTAACCACCAGCACACCTGATTTAATTTAATACAGCACTGATTAGACAAACCAGGTATTGGATGATAACTATAATTTATACTGGGCTTCCCTGAGGGGGGTTTGGAGAGGTATTTGTATTTATGTATGTCATTTGTATTTCTTCTGTTCTTTTCCAATTGTCTAATATTAATATTATTTTATTTGAGCAAGTAAAATCCCTTCTGCCTAAAAACTTTACCCAGTACAGTATGAGACAATTTATTTATTGTAGCATCAGCATAGAAGAAGATGCAGAAAACCCTGCATGTACAGGTAAATGCTCTTTTATGTTGAACAGGCACTTCAACAGAGAAAGAAATGCCCAACATGAAACACATGGAGAGGGTAAAGTTGGAGGACACAATGTACAAGGAGGATAGAGAAACACACAACCCCCTAAGCTCCTCACGGCAGCGTGGCCCATAGGGGATGCCACAATATGTGATGTGATAAAATACATATGGGACATATTACTGAATAAAGGTACTTAAATATATATAATCCTTACAGAACATATTATTATTACATGTAGACACGTACATGTATAAAATGCATAGGGGATAAGTAGCTTGTATGACCTGCTAAGATATAAAAACAAATGTGTGTGTGTTGTGAGGGGATTATGTACACTCATTGCACTTGGGCCCTTCTGGATGTGAAAGTTGGGGGTGTGTTTACAAACAATATTGCAAAAAATAATCTGTTTTATGAAAATGTGTGTCTTAAGAGGAATCTAAATACACACAAAGATTACGTTTTCTCTCTCACGCTCTCTCTGGCCACTGGAGGCCCTGCTCACTCCTCTTCTATTACTCTCTCTCTGTCTCTCCCTCTCTCCCCCTTATCTGTCTGTGGAATAGAGTGTGGATAGGAAGATGTCTCTTAGTCATGACAATCTATTAAGAGCCCATCTGTTCTGTTAATGAAATCTCTCACAGCTCAAGTCACCTCTTTTCTCTATGCCTCACTAAAACAAATACACACACCCCACACACACCCTACAAAACAAACAAGAAAAGGTGCTTTCCCTTTCTCTTTTATCGTGACACATTTCATCACACACAGAGGCCCACTTGAGCGCATTTTATGGGTTATTACCATATGTGCAAACATAAAGACATGCAAAGCGATTCAGTTTGCAATCTGCCTCTCTATAGTCGTTTTTCACACGCCCCTTTCTCCTCTGCGTACAGCCCATTTACTCTGAGGATGTGCTGATTTCCCCGTGTTTACTCAAACGCTGATGAAGAGTCTAGCATTCCATGACTCTTTTGATTAGCTCCTGTCGCCTGAAGGTTTCGAGGGCATCACATCAACATAGCCTGTCGCAGCCCCAGTCAACATGAGCACCTAAAGTAAACGTGATAGATTTGGCATCTCCGAAATGCTTTGGTTTACTGGACAGCTCTAAACAAGAAAACATAGCTGTCATTTCACGCTTATCAAAACAGCCCAGTATGTTTTGCACGTCAACTAAGTGAGTCAGTGATGTGATCAAACAAACCTGCTTCTACAGGAGAGACAGTCTGTTCACAGAAGGACAATTTTATAGCTTTTTTCTTTTCTCACAGCTCGGAGAAACAGACAGAAACACACAGAGAGAGAGAGAGACAAACAGTGAAAACAGTTTATAGATGGAACGGCGAGTCAGCTTCACAGCAGGCACATTTAACCGTCGGAACTGCGTGACTTTTATGGCAATGCAATAAATAGACCTTTACCACTGATCTGAGAACAGATTTGTAGTTCTTCCAGTATTCGGGTTAAGATGCACTGAGTTCTGAGTTTTGTAGATATACGTGCCATAACAGGGCAAACTTAGCGACTATATACGTATGTTTTGTTAGTTTTATTGGAGTCCAGTTTAACAGCACGAGTAAACAACGGAAATAGAGGAGTATCCATAGAATGGGAAGGTGAATACATGTATGTGAATACAAAGTAACAGTACAAAAACAAGCTCCATGAACAGTGTTAACCAAAAATACACACAAAGAAAGTTAACTAAACACAGGTGCATACAATGACAACAAGCAGGAGCTCCGAACTAAACAATGGTGATAGACAGGATAAGAGGGTGGAGATAAAAGCAAAAGGACGGGGTGGAGACAGACTGGAAGGGGCGGAGCCTGACTGGGGAGACCATGACACCTACTTTGTACATATGCTTATTTGCCATTTTACCAGGTACACCTACACCTACGCCCAGGTGGTTGATGAGGTGTTGCTAGGCCATTGCTATGTTATCCCATGTGGTTGCTAAGGTGTTGCTAGGCCGTTGCTATCGTAACCCAGGTAATTGATAAGGTGTTGCTAGGCCATTGCTATGATATCCCATGTGGTTGCTAAGGTGTTGCTAGGCCGTTGCTTTGGTATCCCATGTGGTTGCTAAGGTGTTGCTAGGGCTTTGCTATGATATTCTATGTGGTTGCTAAGGTGTTAGCACTCTATTCTCATACAGGCTCTGTGTTCATACAAAGTTTCATGCTTCTAGCTTGAAAACTGCATTCCTTGAAAACTATGAAAAAAGTACAACAATTAAAAAGTAAAAGTGGTGAAAAGTAAGTTGGCTTTGTCAAGTCAAATTGATAAGACTATCTGATTAAGATTGTTTGTTTCGCCACAATTTATCAGTCCCCCTCTATCGTGTTCATCAATGGAAAGAGACCATCATAGGGCCCCTACTGACCAGATATAATTTGGGTGCTGGACCATTCTCAGCACTGCAGCAACACCATTATGGTAGTGTAGGGTGACCATATGTCATCTTTTTCCAGGACATGTCATCATTTTAGGAGTTCTAAATTTCCCAAAACATCTGGGATTTGGCTTTGTTTTCATGTTGACATTTGCATTCTATGGTCTGTCCCATGTTACCCTCCTGCCTCCAGTGCACTTCAAAGCCAAAATATGGTCACCCTATGAAGTGGCATGTTAGAGGGAGGCCCTAGTATGAGTGTGTGAGGCATTGCAGTGTTGCTGGAACAATATCCAGTTAATAATTGTCCTCAGAATGACTAACGCTTTACGCATGGAAAAACATAATCTGTAGTCTCTAACTGTATACCTGCAAGGTGTAGCAGAGAGGTGTGTCTTGCACTCTACACACTCTTATACCATAACACACGACACCAAGGCACTTGAGTTTGTGTCACTGCTGGGCTGAGAATGGTCCACCATGCTTTAGTCAATGGTAGTCCTACAGTAGTTCCTTCCATTTGACAGATGCAGTAGAGGGGGTTGGTAAACAGATGGGCAACAACCAGTAACTGTAAATGTACAAATCAATATGGTAAGTTTTTCTGACAAAATGGCCAGTGATTAAAAATATGAGTTGAGTGTATCTAGTGAACTGTCAAGGGTAAGGGCCTATGCTCACAAAGCTCTGAGCATGGATCTGAGATCAGATTGTTTCTACTGTGTGTACTGCTCTGTCCTGTTGAGCTAAGAAGTGAGGCTTGTACAGCAACAGTAATGCTACACTGACCAGCACTGTGAATTCAGTCTCAGGAGCTGACCTGAGATCAGGTTAAAAATGGCAACATCTTCTATCCAGAGTGATTCCTATGAGCGTTGTCTCTGTTTAGAGCTGGTTGTCTGCATGACACAAGCTTACAACACCCTGTATACCTGAGTTTGTATGTGCGTGTGTGAGAGACAGAGAAAGAGAGATTGTGTGTGAGTGTGAAGGCATTTGTCCATATCCGCTAGCTCCAACGAGCCAGCCTGGATCTTGTCTGTTTATTTTGCCGTGTGCTTTGCAGGATTGTGTAAAATAAAGGGGGAAAGTTTGGCAGGGCCGCTACATACTGATCGCGTTTAGGGATTCAGAAGTAGACAGAGAGAGATTAGTGCGCTGTGGCCATGAAACTCTGGGCTAAGATCATAAACAGGCTCTAGGGCTATTTTAGGATTAGAATAAAAACACACAAAGCCTAAGGCAGGCAAGCTGCTTACAACAAGAAAAGCCTAAGCTAATGGTGCTAATTACTGTTCTCAAATTCATTTCATGTTTTCATTTTGTTTTGTATCATGTACATTTCAAAAACGCTCTGTAGGTGCAAAATTAGTGTTGCTAATGCCCAAAAAGTAACGCAGCATTTTAAAAAAAGTTCTCTTTAACAGTACATAGCTTGAACATACAGTTCTAGGAAATCAACTTTAGTTGGTCTATAAATTTCACATTATGTAAGAAGGTTCTTTACACTCATTTATACATTTCTTCTTTAAAGGACCATCAACTGAAGGACTCTTTAGGAAATCAAAAATAGTCATTCTAGTTATTTTGTGCCAAAGGTTTCAAATAAAATAATCAATTCTACAAGCAAAATTATAAGTATCAAAATGTCCAACATACGTTGCTAAAACAAATAATGATAAATACAAATAATCAAACTTTTCAAAAAGTTTATTACTCAATTTCACTTATTTTTAAATAAATATATTAATCATTTTGACAATCTTTGCTCTTCTCTTTTTTTCTATTAGTCAATTTTGCTGATATATTTTTTGCTTTTGAAATCTTTCTTTTGCTTCTGACATTTTCATGGGGGAGCAGGAAGATGGTGTCCATCTGTTTTCTCTGCTCAACTGATTTGGAGTCTGACAATCAGTTTCAATAATCAGTTGATGAGCTAGATCAGGCGTTTTAAGTTAATAAATAGTTAAAACCAAGTTCTGCTGTATGCCGCCAGCTGAGTTTTTCTAACATACATTAACCTTGACTGAGGCAAGTGAGGCCTGCAGGAATTTCCAAAATATATATTTTACACTGGGTGATATGGGACCCTGAGCATGTGTGACACTAATAAATATGACAAAAACTCATAATGTTGGACATGCCAGCGCAGTCCTCTCTGGAAATCCTACACAGAGTACGTCATGCTCTGCCAGTCAAGACAGATTACAGCTCTCAGAGCGGGTGTGGCTACGTGTTTAGAAGACCTGTCACTCCAAATTAGCTGACCAATAGAGAGTGCAAGTGAATGCCCTCTTCTTAGACTCATTACCCATAAAAAATGTCAGAAGCAAAACTGCACACAACTCAGTAGCCCTAGCAGGCTGCTTCATGCAGTGGACAAATCACAGTCAGAGGATGGTCTCCAAACAAATGCAGTGATTATAAGTTCAGCAGGCAAGTAAAGTCAAGTCAAAACATATTTATATTGCACTTTTTACAAAGTTGTCACAAAGCAGCTTTTACAGAAAATCCAGATCCAAGCCCTGATGAGCCAAGGGCTACAGAGGCAAGAAAGACTCCCTCAGGGCAAGAGGATGAAACCTTGAGAGGAACCATGACTCAAAAGGGGAACTCATCCTCCTCTGGTCGACACAAGATAGCAAAACAATAACACAACAGGGGCAATATGAACAAAGGATAAGATTTACAATCAATATACAATATTGATTAGTGAGAAAAAGACAAAAGAAAACAAACTGCTGTTAGACAGAAGTATTTGGATTAACCAGTGACAACCAAAGACCACTATCAGAGGCCTGTCAGAGTAACCCTGAGAGATAGCTCTATGAAAATCAGTCACCAAACTTATTTAACTTAGTTTATTTTGCTTTGGACTTTAATTGGCCTTCAGTGTCTCAACTCTGTAATATCCATTCCAGCAGCACTTGTGACTTCTGTCGTGACTCCTGAAACACTGCAATCTTGTGTGGCATCGCATGAAGCAAATCTGATTGGTTCAGAGAGCAGCTCACTAAAGTGAAACTGCATGAGTGACAGGACCTTTACCCTGTAATATCCAGCTGATGACAAATCGGGTTAATTCCTTCACCGTTACCCTTGCAACCCCCCCCTTCCCCGCAAACTGCAGGCTTACACCAGGTTGCTTTGCCTGGTTCTTGGAGATTGAGCGTATTGCTTGATGCTATTTTAGTGGCCTGCATTCACACATCACTCCACAGGCCTAGAGTGAGATCTGAGGTGTAAACACGGTCCATTAAAATTTGTGAAACATTTCGAAAGGGAGAACGCTTCGGCAGTGGGCTAGGATTATGGAATTCTTACTTAGAGATTGGAATAGGCCTCTGTGGCTTGTGCCCAATGAGTCAGCGGGCCTATGGCGGCGAAGACTTATCTCTCTCCATTCTGCGGCTCCCCTGCCGAGGACATTCACAGTCATCCGCTCTGCTGCAGCCACGTGGGCGGCCGCCCTCCTCTCCCTTCCTCACCTCATCACTGGTGGGAGCTTACGATGTTGTTTTATGTGTTTACTGCGATTTTCTGTTCTCCTGCCTAATTATGCGTGGCACTGTCAAGCCTTATTTGAAACGGAGAGGTACGAATGCTGCACGTGAAGACCCCCAATCCTCCACGGCAGGTTTAATCAGCCTCCGGGTCACCCACTATGCAAGTTCTAATGAACACTGTTTTTATTTGGAGAAGGGGATCTAAAAATATCCTCTAATTCTCTTTCTCTCTGTCTTTTTGCCTCTCTCACTGACTCTTTCTCATTCTTACCTTCCATGTCCAGTACACAGTCCTTGTACCATTTCCAAGACAAGCTTCCGAGTGGAATGGAGCGAACAGTAGTGAGTTAGTTTGTCACAAAGTGAAATGTAAGGAGATCGACTTGGACATAGGCGACAGAAAGTGGGTCAGTGCTGTGTTGTTCCGAGCGGGGACGAGGATACAGCATGCCTGTAGCAAACTATGCCTACGGAAGGAAGAGTGTCACTAGCAAAACAAATCCTAATCTCCTTACATCCCCACAATTACCCCATGTTTTCATTTTTCCCCCTCAGTGTAAATATGTCCTGGGGATATTTGTGCAAATCTACGACTCAGAGGGATTTAGGTTGTTTCTGTAGTGCCTGAACGTTTTATGCAAGTTGTTTACAAGCTGTGACAAGGTGTTCGTGTTCACACATTCCGTGCCTTGGTCATCCGTGGCTTTGCTTGTTTCCAGCACTGGGCCTTAACAGATCCAGACAGATTATTCACTCGCGTTCCAGCTACAGCAAACAAAGTGAAACTGCGAACGTTTTGCCGTTCCAACAGAGTCGCATTTTATGGTTATGTCTGCAGTGACCGTCTGTTCTTTTTATGATGTTGTCCAAATCTCTGTCCTTGCACTGCTGAACCCAAATATGTCTGATGCTAATTCAAGGCAGGTGCTTATGAATTTTTATGAAACATTTGGCCTTTTTTGGTATTTCTAGACACTACAACCATCACTTGGTCCCCAACAATACATTTTCAGGATTATGACAATCACCAGATCTGAACAGCTTTGAGGCCATTGTGATCTGAGTTGTCTTCTGTAGACATCATAGGCTAGTTTAGCATAGGCTAGCTGTAATAAGAGGTAGCTACTAGTTAGATACACAGGGCATCCAATAGAGCAGTGCTTCTCAGTCCTGCTCCTGTAGTCACCCTGCAATGCATAGTTTACTGCTCTACCTGATGCTTTGCATATACCAAAGATTCAGTAACTGGATTACCCCATTTTCACTTTTTGTGTGTTGGGAGCTGGGAAAACACTAAAATGTGCAAAGCAGAGCAGATCTTGATATTTTTCAATCATGCAAATGCAAAGATGGAACTGCTTGCTAATTAGAGTCTCCTGACATAAGTTGGATGTTTTTTTTGTACATGAACATGATGACAGTTGACAAGATGGCAGAAACACATGGCATAAGCAGCCACTGTCACAGTTTGTTCAGTCTGTTGCTGATGTCACACCTGCTTCCATTCTTTATGTTGATAGTGGATCTTGCAAACTCATAGCATTGATTTCTGAGAATGTGCACAACTAATGCTCCAAATGACTTGCAGGAGATGTTGGAGACACACATGCACAGTTAAAGTCAAGTACAACTGTCGCTTCATGCGTTGCTTGTACCACAGATTCAGTAAATATATTAGCTACTTTTTGTTTCTTTCCACAGTGAGAACACAAAAACTACAATACACAAGAGAAAACGCAAGGACCCTGAAAACACACAAGAACCACATGCACACAAACCATGAGCACACACAAGAGCTACAAGAACCCTGACTACACATTAGAATCATGACAATAAACAACAACCCTGGGAATACACCAGAACCATGGAAACACAAAAGAACCACATGCACACAAAAACCATAAATACACACAAGAGCCATAAGTACACACAAGGACCATGAGAATCCGCAAGAACCCTGAGAATACACAAGAAACACAAGTACATACATCAAACGTGAAAACACACAAGAACCATATGCATACAAAAAAACATGAGTACACACAAGAACCAAAAGAATAAGTACAAACAAGAACCCTGAGAACACACCAGAACCATGAGAACACAACAGAACCACATGCATGCAAAACCATAAGTACACACAAGAACCAAAAGAACCATAAGTACTCATAAGAACCATGAGAGTATACAAGAACCTTGATTACACACAAAACCACGAGTACATACATTAGCCATGAGAGTGTATAAGAACCAAAAGCATACAAGACATCCATGAGAACGCACAAGAGCCCCAAGAGCACATAAGAACCACAAGTACACACAAGAAGCATGAGGACGCACAAGAAACACGAGAACACACGAGCAATAGACAGAACAGAGACTGAGCAGCAGCCCAGGCTCAGGACTGAAACAGGCTTTTATTTAATATTTTAGCCTTTTATTTCAGCTTTATGGTAGGAAAGCCAGCTGCTCTTCAACTGTGATTACATGGAACCTGCGGAACGCTCTCCAGCAGTCAGCCCGGCTCACCCTGCAGCCTCGCGCTGACCCTTCAACTGTCTGATTCTCTCTGTGTCCTTCTGAAATCTCACCGAGACATTCCGCACTGCCCTGACACTCTTACTCACTTACTCTCGAATTAAAGAGCCTGTCTCGAGGAAAAAAGGGAAGCGCGTCACACGCCGCCTCTACACAGCCTCCTCCTTCTCTCCTCCTCCTCTCCACTCCTCTCTCCTCCTCCTCCTCCTCCTCTCCTTCTCCTCTCCCTCCCTGCGCGCTCTCCGCACAGTGTCCAGGCGCGGCGAGGAGGACACGGAGAGCGCGTGCGACGCGGTGGCGAATCGTTGTTTTTTTCCTCCTTTTTCCCTTTTTTCGCTTCTTCTCTCGACAGATCCGGATCGATGTGACCGTCTGCGGTGTCTGGCGATGACGGACCTGCGCACGAGGTGCATCGACGTTTTCCCGGAGATGAAAAGGCGGCAGAAAGCGCAGGATGGTCTCGAGACGAAGGCGACCAACAGCTCCGAGCGCTCGAGCTCCGCGTGAAGCGCGTCAACCACGCAAACCTGAACACGAGCGCAGCGTTTCTCGCGCGTGCCGCCACTTCGAGGCGCTGAGAAGAATCTAGGAGAACTCAGGTGATCAGAATACGGGGAGTGTTCGGGGGTCCACACTGACGAGCCGCTGAGAGTGCGAAGTGCGCTGCGCGCGCCTGGAGGCTATGGGTAAAAACTGCTGCCGCAGCCGTCTGGAGCTTCATTCCGCGAGGAGGCGGTGAAGGTCCGAGCGTGAGGCGCTCCAGGAGGGAAGAGGAGGTGTCCGTGAAATGCGCTGCTCGCCACCGCTCAGCTGGCCACCACGCACAGAAAGTGAGTTTCAGATGAAATAAACAGTGCAGAACATGCAGAGCGCGGAGTAAAGCTGTGAGAACAGCAGAGAGTCTGACTGGAAAACTGCTCAGCGTGAGTGTCGGTGTGTTTGTGTAAATGCGCTCCTTAAGGGTTACAGTTCTCTGCGTTCCTGGAGTTCTTTCAGGCAGTGATTTATCATTTTAACCTTACTTAAAATATACATATAATATATGTGTGTGTGTGTGTGTGTGTGTGTGTGTGTATTAAATAACAACACATTAAGTTACTGAACGCTTTTTGTGTCAAATTGTTTTCTGATTTAATACATTCTGTGTTAAAAGTAAGCCAAAATGTGTTGAGTGTGTACACACACACACACACACAGATATATATTTATGAGGACGCACAAGAAACACGAGAACACACGAGCAAATGTGTGTGTGTGTGTGCGTGTGTGCGTGTGTGTGTGTGTGTGTGTGTGCGTGTGTGTGTACACACATACACACACAGCATATACAAGCTGGAATGCTGTTCACTCACAGGGAAACAGGGAACAGCAACACTTTTTGTGTTTGTTTACTTATTTGTCCAGATTTATTTTTATAATTTATCAGTGTTATTTCACAAGGTGAACGTTGATATTTTAGTTTATGTTCCTCTTTTTTAAATCAGCATATTTTACAGCAGAATTAATCTTTTTTAAGCTAATATTTACTTCTTTATTTTCATTCTTCTCACAACACTTTTAACCGCATTTATTGTTACTCATTCTTCCCACTGGTGTGTGGTGTGTGTATAAGTGCGAGCCTGCGCCCTGTGGAGGATCAGCGTGTCTGAAGGTGAACTCCGCACCTCTCTGTGTGTCTCCTGACTCGCTCTGTGTGTTTGTGCTCACGCGGTCTTCGTCTCTTTTCCAGCCTGACGCCGCTCGCGCTCATGCTGCGCCAAGTGCTCCTCAACTCCACGGCGGCGGCGCGCGGCTTGGACGCGATGAGCCACACGCACGCACCGCCGCCGCTCGACGTCTCCCTGCACGCGCCCGTGAGCGTGTCTGCGCTGCTGAAGCCCTCGGGGCGCGGCGGCGGCGGCGGAGGAGGAGGAGGAGCAGGAGGAGGAGGCGCGGGCGGCCTGCGCGAGGGCGAGCTCAGCAAACCGGACCTGGCCACGTACGTGGTGATGTGCCTCGTGCTCTTCCTGCTCGTGCTGCTCATCGTGCTCTTCATCAACTGCCAGCTCCGCAACTCCTTCTTCGCTTCCATGCCTTACGACCGCTCCCTGCGCGAGGCCCGCAGCTCCTACAAGTGAGGCGGCGGAGGGGCGGATAACGGGCTGTGAACGGTCCGGGGCGCGCCATGGCGAGCGCGTTCTGAACGGCGACTGGGCGGCACGAAGTCAAGGGCTCAGACTGACGCTCTTCTTCAGCCGTTTGTTTGTCCTCGAAGTGAGCGGACGCTTGTTAGGACTGCACTGTAACGCCAGGCTATGTGTGTCCATGAACTGTTCTCCCGTGTGGTGTGCGCAGTGTAACACACCGTGTTCTCCTGTATGGTGTAAACCCCTTATTAAAACTTACCTATCTACTACAGTCACGCAGCCTTCATTCAGGGCTCTCCGCGGAGAGCAGAGCATCACCACGAGTGTGGAATCAACACCTATACTCTTCAAGAAGATGGGTCTTCAAGGGCTCTTTGGTAAATGGAATGGTTCTATTCAGAACCATGAGCTCTATTGTAGAACCATACCACACTTAAATGGTTCTTTGAATGGTGAAATGGTAGAATGTGCTGTGTATGGTTCTGTATACCACCAAAAAGTGATCTGTTGTTATGATGTCAAGCTTGTAACAATAGAAGAACCCTTTGTGGTGCTACATAGAACCATTTTCAACCATATACAACACATTCTCCATCAAACTGAAGAACCATTTCACCATGCAAAGAACCATTTAAACACAAAATGGTTCAACATTTAACTCATGGTTCTGAATAGAACTATTCCCTGTACTAAAGAACACTTAAAGAGCCATCTTTTTTAGGAGTGTACAGGCTGTATCTCAATACCTAATGAGAAGTCTACTTAGGCAGCATT
Organism: Colossoma macropomum; assembly: GCF_904425465.1. Classification (NCBI taxonomy): domain Eukaryota; kingdom Metazoa; phylum Chordata; class Actinopteri; order Characiformes; family Serrasalmidae; genus Colossoma; species Colossoma macropomum. Next base: position 6,238,960 of record NW_023494792.1, on the reverse strand, counting down.
TTAAGTCTAATTGATTTGTTGATTGTTACATATTATACCTCTGCCCACTTATTTAAACTATTTAGAAAATAATCATGTCACATAATGAGGCAGCATTCAAGATGGTGGATGGAGGCAATGCAGCATGTGGCAAATATAATCTTCAAATGTAAGTTATTTTAGCTAATGTGTGGTATTTTACTTGTTTTTTGGTCATAAAAGTTTTTTTTTTTCAATTTCTGTTATGTCAGTGGTCATTTTACAGTTTTTAACACATTCATGGTATCTGAACATTAGCTTGTGAGCTAGCTCTGTCGCCTCAGGCTGTTAGCTTACAGCCAGCACTAGTTGTCACAATCGTGTTGAATATTACAGTGAACCTTATTATGCAGGGGAGATAAACGATTGATGATGTAATCAATTACTAGAGTGTCCTAATAAGCTGTTTTTTATGTCTTTACAAAGTCCCATGAACTAACCTCAGCTGCCAGCATCAATGTAGCATTCATAAGTTTTATGTTAAGACTGCTGGTGACAGAGCTTGCTAGCTTTATAAGCACCAGTTGCAACTGATTGGCTGGGACAACTGAGCTAATATTGCCTAGCTAGTGATGTTCAAAAACAGGATTGTAACAATTTAGCACTGACTAGCTAAAGTGACAGAGCAAGTTCTTCATACACTTAAAAAAAATCTCCAAAATAGTAGCTTTAGAGGAGAAGGCAAAAACATTATAATGTATATCAATCAATCTATTGGTCCATCCATCATGAAATCACGCAGTGTAAAGGACAGCTGCCGTGTTCAAATAAATGAAAAATAAAAAATGTTAAAATGGAGATACATGTTTTTTTTCTTTGTTTTTTATTGGACAGCAATGATTTGAAGATGACTTTGCTGGTTGCTGCATGCCTTCTGTCCACCACACTGAATTAAACGAGAAAGTTTTCCTCAGAATTGTACAGTTGACTTATTGATAGAGGATACATATTACTGCTGTCACCACAAAACTTGTATCTCCAAATTATTAACTTTACAGGAGAAGGACAAAACTTTGAATGGAAGTTAATGGAACAAGAGTTTTTTATAAGTTATTCTCGATGATTTCTATTGGTTGATTTGTCATACAATTTTAATACATTGTAAAGGGCAACTGGCATTTTCAAATAATGTTAAAAAATAAAAATTAGAAAAATAGGATACAAGGTTTTGTCTCGACAGCAACAATATGATGTTGCCTATTTGGACAAAAGAAGATACTTATTTACTTATTTATTTACTTATGTAAGTATGTAGCATATTTAACATATCCAAGAATTGAGACAGCTTTCTTGTCAGGGATGTGCACTTGAAGACTTAAACTGCCGGCTATGTAGAGAGCTCACTAGATAGTGAGACACGGCCTGAGACACACCCACCGTATAAATCTGAGATGAGTGAAACTGCCTTGTTTTCAAATGTCCACTGCAGGTGTTCATTTAGCATGGCGATTTTGCTGTGGAGTGACTCCAGTGCTTACTGGCGATTATGTGAAAAAGATGAAAGCATGAAAAATTATTTTAATCTTTCTCCTGACAGCACAGATCATGCATGAGCTTATCACTGTTTCACACCCCAAATCATGTGGAGTGCACTTTCAGTTAATAGCCTTGGTCTTCTTCTTTTTTAATTACAGTGTCTTTGCAGTGATGTGCGTGGCTCTGACGAAGACGTGCATATGCTGGGGGAGATTAGTTGGGCATATCTCGGTGTTCCTGGCTCCTATACAACACAAGGCGCCGTGCCCTGATAGAGATCACTCTATCCGCTCTAATCCGCCTCCAGCTTAGCATCACACATACTGGAAAGCAGGTGTGATGCGCCAAAAAAGGGCCCCAGGGGACAGAAAGAAAAAAGAGAAGACGTGGTGGCGCCATTTCCAAAATGTGAGGGCAGGACTCATTGTCATGCCACTTTCTTCAGTAGCTTTTTCAATGAATTCCATTCATTGGAGCAATGGAGCATGCCTAAAAGGCCATAACCATTATAATGGGCCTTATTAAAAATGTCTGACTGCCCTTTGACTGGCCTTATAACAGCAGTGGCGTGCAGCCAGTCAGTGATCAGCCATGCTTAAGAGCATTACTGTTGCTGTAGTGTGTATGTGTGCTTGTATGGCTCATTGTAGGGACCGAATGGCTCCAGGGTGAATGACAGGGAAACATTTGTTGTTGTGGGGACATTTGATTGGATCCCCCCAAAAATGAAAGCATCTTTTTAATACAAATTTTATGTGGAAAAAGTGAAAAAGCAAAAGATCTCAAAAAATCATCAATCAGCTGCACAAGTCAATGGACATACCCTACAGAGACAGGAATACATGCATGTGTGGGTTTGTGTGTCCATGTGAAAGTGTGTATGTGGGTAAGTGTGTGAGTGGTATCTATTTTTGCATCACCCACCAAAGATCAGCTAATGTGAATGGCTAAATGGTGATGATGAAGCTATCATTGCTGCCCGCTGAGAGAAGAGCGCTTAGAGGTGCACCAGTGCGTCAGAGAGCAAACACACACTGTTGCGCATGTGCGCAGATGTGGGCGGATGGGGGAGCGTGTAAATGTAAATGGAAATGAGCGCAGAAGCAATGATAATACTTAATCGCATCAGCTGGAAGGCAACCAAAATAAAACTGGCTTGAGTCAGCACATTTTCCAAGAAGAGACTGTTATGGACAATATGGCATTGAATTTGCATGAGCAGAGTGACATTAGCTTTCGTGCAGCTCTAAAAGATGACTGGTGTGCCAAAACTATCTTTTTTTGACAGGCTTAAGTATCCGCTGACTGTTAATTCTACACTTGACCAAATAAAGCAAGTATAAGGCAGAAGTCAGCAGGATTTCTTGTACGGCTCTTCAAAGTTTTAAACTAAGTCAAAAATGTGAGTTGAGCTATGCAGCGGGCTTCAGTTTTGAGTTAGAGTTTACATTTTAGAAATGACAGCTTTGGGACCTATTGGTTAAATCTTATGGATGTGTCATTTTAAAGAGAAGTAAGGAGAGTAGCCTAAACCATCCTTCAGCGAAATAGTGTGAGAGAAGCAAAGTAGAAGCAAAACTAGCTGCCAAAAACGAATCATGTGGAAAAACATGCTGTAGCTAAGAGTTCCCTGCAGTAAAATGTCTTAGTATATCCAGCATCTGTCAGCATAGGAAGAACTGTTAGACGCTATTCGTCTCTTTTTGGACTAAAACTGGGCTGCCCAAAGTGTGGCCCAAAAGCCAAACTTGGCCCATGAGGACTTTTAATTTGGAAGGTCACCCTAACCCCACCCTCGTACCTAATGAGAGAACAAACAGATTTTTAATACCTTAAATAACTTAACAAAATCTTATTTTCCTTTTCAAAATGGTATTTTTCCAGTATTTTGTAACAAAATATAGCATAATGTTAAAACACACATTTTCAAAAACTTGATTTAAAACCTGCCTACCTTTTATTTGTATATTGTCTAGTCTTTTTGGCCCTCGGCCCACCACAAACATAGCATTTTAGCCCCCTAAGACAAAAGTTTGTTGCAGCTCTTGCCAACAGAACGGAATGAAATTAGACACAAAAAATAACCTAACTGTGAAGGACTAAAATGGGACTGAGAAAGAAAAAGCAGACGCCTTTTGTAAACAAAGTCATTCAGAGTGGTTTGAAGTGCTCCATTCTAGAGAAACCTACTGAATCAGAACTGTTTACAGAGATCATGACAGGAACTGGAGAAACTGAAGAGTTTAATGCCTTTAAAAGCAATAACACAAAGTTATGACATGAATTGGTTATGAATCCATTATCTGATGCCCAAGACATTGTTTTATGATAGTTTTGTGATAAGCTTTTGGCCCGAAACATATTTTTTCAACCCATACCAGACTGGTTCATGAAGGTCATATAAGGCATAATAGTCCATAGTCCCCAAAAGAAAACTAATTTTTTTCAGATTTATCACTATTTTGCTAACACATATGAACAGTCAGAAGACACATGTAGGCTCCATGGTTGCTTTGAATAAAATGGCCATATTTGTGCTGTGAACATCACATTTCCTGGTTCCTATTAGCACCACTATAAAGAAATCTGAGGCTGTAAGTTTTTCCTCAATGCACTATTTCACTTTAAGCCACTCAGAGTGACTTGTTTACATCTCACCAATTGAATTGTGCAGGAATTTTAGTAACACAATATAATGTAATATTGTAAAATACATTTTCAAAACCTTGATTTGAAACCTGCCTACCTTTTTTGTATATTGTCTAGTCTTTTTGGCCCTCAGCCCACCACAACTGACCCCATATATGAAAGGTTTGGGCTCCCTTGGTCTAAAATAAAATGCTAATGCTCTAAAAGGGAGTACGGAGCCCCGCTGGTGACATCCTGTATAAATAAAAATAATGCGTGGCCACGCCTTATTAACGCGTGGGAACGAGATCCTAATGCGTGGCCACGACTTAGTAAGGCATGGGAATGAGATGATTAAGTCGTGGCCACGACTTAGTAAGGCGTGGGAACGAGATCACGGCTTACTAAGTCGTGGCCACGCATTAGGATCTCGTTCCCACGCTTTACTAAGTCGTGGCCACGACTTAATCATCTCATTCCCACGCCTTACTAAGTCGTGGCCACGCATTATTTTTATTTATACAGGATGTCACCAGCGGGGCTCCGTAGGGAGAGATGTGAGCAAAAGCAAAGCCGTCCAGGTGCTCTTTTATACGGAGCCCCGCTGGTGACATCCTGTATAAATAAAAATAATGCATGGCCATGACTTAGTAAAGCGTGGGAATGAGATGATTAAGTTGTGGCCATGACTTAGTAAAGCATGGGAACGAGAACCTAATGCGTGGCCACCACGTAGTAAGGCATGGGAAGGCTTACTAAGTACTAAGGCTTACTAAGTCATGGCCACATTAGGACCTCGTTCCCACGTGTTAATAAGGCGTGGCCACACATTACTTTTATTTACACAGGATGTCACCAGCAGGGCTCCGTACTTTTACCATTATCAGCATATAAAAACTCAGAAGACGTGTAGGTTCACTTGATTTATTGGATGGTAAGTAAAATGGCAATATTGTGTTGTGGCCATTGCAATCCCTGGTTCCTATCACCACCACTGTAAGGAAATCTGAGTCTGTACGTATCAACGAATGAATTTTGAAGAAATTTTGTTTAAAAATCAGTGGAATTCCCCTTCGACCTCTGGGCCTTGGCCTTTGAACCTGACGCTCAGGCTGCTGTTCCTTTTCTCAACACATGGTGGAGCTCTCCGGTAAAAAACTGTCATCAAAGCTGCCTCCAGCCTACACATAATTACAGATTCTGCGGATTTAAACGACTTTTAATGTGAAAGCCGTCTGTATGTACCAGCCCTTTATTTTACTAATGGCTCGAAACGTGTGGTCAGTTAAACCATAATTAACGCTGTAAGCGCAGCTTGTGAACTGACATTACTCGGACACAGGCTGTATTTAAGAGCAGTGTGAAGCCCAGGAGGTATTAAATCCCCACTAAACCACACTCTTAAAAAAAAGGGGTTCATCAATGGCTTTTTAGTAAAAGCGATGGTTCTATTTAGAGCCATGAGATCTATATAGAACCATTTGATGTTTAAATGGTTCTTCAGGTTGATAGAGCATGTGGTGTATATCGTTCTATATAGAACCTTATTGTCAAGGGCTCGGCAATTTTTACGATGTCAAGCTTTTATCAATAGAAGAACGGTTTTTGCTGATATGTAGAACCACCTTAAAAAAAGGTACTATACAGAACCATACAAAACACGTTCTGCATTGATCTGAAGAACCATTTAAGCATGAAATGGTTCTATGTAGAACTTATGGTTGTAAATAGATCCATTCACTTTACTAAAGAACCCTTGGAGAACCATGTTTTAAAGAGTGTGGTACTGTGAACTAGTTTTTAAAAGTGAAACACACACTTATACGCGCAGACACTCAGGTGAGGCCCTCGTGCGTAGCCCCGCCCTCGCGCTGCTAACCTGCCAGAGAGAGGCAGGAAGAGAAGAGCCGAGCCGCGCTCTGCTGCTGCTCTTCGGTAAACACGGCCGCCTGAGGAAACTTTTTTACGGGCATAAAGTTAAAAAATGCCCGCGTCGTGACCTTCGTCGGTGGGATTACGGTCCAGTGGATGTTACAGTGACGGGCCGGTGAAGTTCCGGGGTTGTAAAGAGCGGACAGGCGGCGTCTGGAGAGCTGTTGCTGTAGTTACTAACCTACAAGTAGTGAACGTTAGCCAAACCGGGGCGGTTTACTAGCTGGGCGACGTTTAAAGTGTTTGTGTTTATACTTTGGTGAACTGTGTTGAAAAGAAGAGGTTTAAAATAACAGCAGTCCTTCGTGGTTCTTCTTTTTGGGGCTCCTGTTCAAATTTCCCTCCCTTTTTCTTTATGTGGGGAGCCTGACTGGGGTCTCTGCTGGGTTAGCATTCAGGCCGCGGGTAGTTAGTGACTTTGCTAGCAGCCCCTGTCTGGAGGGAGGGAGGAAGCAGAGGAAACTCAGTTAAACTGACTCTAACGCACACTTAAGTTAGCCGTTTATCGAAGCGCTGGCGCGTTGGATACTACTTTCTTTTTTGGATTAGATTTATCATGGATCCCTCTAACTCTGGGAATTCAGCGCCGGCTGCCGCTGCGGCCACGTCGAAAAGCGGCAAAGAGAAAAAGCCGAAGAAAACTTACGAGGAGGGAAATGAGAAGAAGAAATTTGTAAGTATTTTTTCCCTCATTCGTGCGTTATGTAGCGTTAGGTGTTTTCCCACAGGTTCCACGAAGCTGAAGTCAGCTTCTTATTCACCAGCTTCTCGTTCGAATTTTCCCGTTCCACCTTAAATGGTGCAGCAGTGCCATTCTGGCGCCTCAGGCCTGAAGCGTCAAAACGTAACTGCTGCACCATTTAAGGTGGAACGGGAGAATTCGAATAGGAAGCCAACTTCAGCCTTGTACAGGTTCACCGCTGCTGTCATGTTGGAGCAGTTTACTTCATACAGCACTGGCCCTACAGGGTTAACCTTAAGAGCTGCAGGTTAGCTAACTTGTCCGTTTGCCTGGCGTGATTATTCATAAAGCTAACAGATTGTAGCCGCTGGTTAGCATTAAGTTAGTTATTACCGGTAAAAAAAAAAATACCTCTTTGAGTCCCTTTAGCATCGAAACTCGTACTTGTTGCTAGCAAGTGTTTTCAGAAGCCAGGCGAGTGGAGTCTGGGGGTTTTTTTTCGGAGTTTTCTTTCTGGCTTTTCTGTGAAGCTACGTGCTCTGACTTGGCTAATGAGGAAGTTGTTGCAGCAGTTTGAAGTGTGCTGGGAGGCCAGTGAAGTTTTGGGTTTGTCTCAGAAGATCATGTGGGCTCCATCCGAGAGACGTAACAGCTGTAACCCTTTATAAGAGAGTGCTGAGTGAACCGCACTGCAGACTTCTAGAAGTTCTCTAAATTTGGAAGGATTCTCATGAGTGAGAAAAGTAATATTATGCATAGTTAATGTGTAGTTAACAACAAATGAGCAGAAGTTAATAGACATCAGTATAGCAAGTTTGGGTCAGTGGTGATACACTCAGCACGTTTAGATCTGGCATGGAAGTGTTGATGTCTGCCAAAATCACTAGAATGCGCCCCTTTTAAAAATCAGTTTTTCCACTGGTAGACTTACAAGCTGTTGGTTGGCACACCTCCATTTTATCACGCTTGAAATAGAAAATAGTTCAGTGTGGGCTGTGCATCTAGTCTAAGCCAGCCATAAACCTCCCAAAGATCGTATTTGTGGTTACTCTTGGAAAAGGGAAGTCTGTTACGTCATAGTCTGGGAGCAGTGACTAAGGCTGGGCAGTTCACCCTCTCTGGATGACAGCAATGTGTTACCCTATCTCCCCGTCACCTCATCTAAAGAAAACTGATATTCACCCACACAAGGTTACCATAGAGCCACAAACACACCTGGCGTTTGACATCCCTGTATAATGAAACCCATCCACTGACTTGTAGAGAGATTGTAGACAGTATGCAGGCTTTATCTGCACATCTTTATCTTTGGTTGTAAAGTTAATGCTCCTTTAGTCTTACAGGGAAAGACAGGATGGAATGCTCTCAATACTTCCTCCATACCAGTGTATGGGGCGGAAAAAGCATATACAGCTGGTGTCAGGCTCAGGTTTTATTACATGCTTAACTTGTCACTGTGCTGATTTGTTTAAATCAGTTGTCTTTGCAATGGCCTTTTTATAACAACGTCCTTCACAACAAACAAATGACCTTTTGGCCCATGAACCACACCTAGAAGCAAAGCAAACCATGTCGTCCTGTAGCATATCAAGGGCACATTCCCGCTGTCAAGTACTGTAAACATCAGAAAACAGAACACAAGTGACTGCTGTAAATTTAGTCAGCTTTCTGACAGCCTAGAATCACAGTACTAGATCCACAAATTAGCCAAAAAATCACACACAGGTGTAAATCTACTGTTTATTTACACGCATGGCTTATAAGCTGAGATCTGTTTAGAAGAAAACACCAGTACACTTGTGTAGTACATCAGGTAAACAGAATTGCCCTCAGTGTGACCTGTCAAGAGGTACGTTGTGTGCAGGTATTTCCCTCAGTGATGCCTGCCTTCACAAATGAGGTGAGCTCATTAGTTAAGCCAGGTGGTGCTGTACAGAGTTGGAACGAATATCAGCGTGGCCTTTGATGGATCAAGCGCAATAGAGTGTATTTAGAATGTGGCTCATCAGGCTGAAGGTTACTGCTGCTGGTTTAAACATGAGCTCCTAAATCTTAGATATAGAGCAGGGGTTCCCAATCCCAGTCCTGGTGACACAACACTGTGCACATTTTTGTGCTTTGTCCCATCGAGCTAACCTGATTCAACTCATTAAGTAATTAACAAGCACCTCGTTTGCTGGGTTAAGTGTGTAGAGTGGGAAAAACACAAAAATGTGCAGAGCATAGGGTTACTATGACTGGGTAACTGATATAGAGAACGTAAGGTTAGGGACAGTGTATTTAATACATTGCATTAAATGTGCTTTTTGCACCATACAAGTTGTTTGGGGTGGGTTTTGCCCATACAAACAATTTTAGTGTTGCATTATGAGTAATATCACTTTTATTAGAGAAATAAAAAAGTGTGTATGTCAGCTGTTACACTTGTCAAATCTTGCCTTGTTACAAATGGATATACAAGCATTTTGGAATTAAACTCTTCATATAAAGGGACGCATTTTATTTAGGGAGTATTTCATAGAGCAGGATTTATTTTCAGTTAGCCAGACAACTTAAGCTCAAAGATGAGAACTGTCCAATATGAATGTTCCTCAGCTCTTTTGCTATTGCATATGCTTGACTTTGGGCTTAAATTATCTGGCTAAACTGAGAAATACTGCTTTGTGAAATAGGGTGTTAGGAGAAATCTTGTGAGTAGTTGTTATTTATTTATTTATTTTTTCCTTAAACTTCAGGAGTGAATTTATGGGCTTTACTTTATCAGTATTACCTTTGAGTGTGTTTGTTGTACTTGAAATTCTGTTATGTTATTCATCTATTCAGAAATTCCTGAACTGGATCTATGGCAGATCTAGATCTTAAGATAACTCTAAAACTAGAATGTGCATTGCTGGGGCAGAGATGATCCGACTGAAGTTCTTTTGTTGCTTTAGAGCAGGGGGTGTCTAATCTTATCTGCAGAGGGCCTGCTTGTCTGCAGATTTTCATTCCAACAAAGTGGGAGCTCATCTGATCAGTTGCTGTTGACTTGGACTGACTGATTAAACAAGTGGAATCAGGTGTGCTCCTGCTAATGTGGAATGAAAACCGGCAGCCACACCGCCCTTCGTAGAAAAGATTAGACACGTTCTCTAGCATCATGCTTAGACAGACTCGGCAAAAGCTTCTTCCCACAGCCCATCAGACTACTCACCTCCCTCTAACAAAACACAACATGCTGACCTATCAGTACTGTTGAACTCCTGAACATACATACAGGCTGTCTAAACACATTTATTGGAACTCATATCTTCTGTCTTAAAAATGCAGCTATTTTCTTAGCAATATTTTCAGTGTTCTCAGCACTTGAGCACTTTATCACTATTCACCAGTGTCAAGTTTATATTTCCTGTTATACTTAGCAATAATACCATCACTGAGAACAATGAGCAATATTTTTCTATACAACATGCAACACGTACAACGTTACTTATATATACATTTTTCCCTATACATATATTTTATGCCTGTCTATGCTGTCTAGTATGTCTACATGCATTTGCCTTTGTTATATTTTGCGCAACGGAGTTGGAGAAATGCAGTTTGTAGCCAGTAACTGTGGTAAGTGTGTATAGATGAGATTGGATCAGATGTGACTCCTGCCTGAGAAGAGGAGCGAGCCAGTGCTATAGGTCACTGCTTTAATTTGTATCTTGCTGAAATAATGCACGACCTTCAGTGTCCTGCTTCAGTCATTCCCCTCTAATCCTGTAGGTTATGAGTATAACAGCCCCAGACTGATGAGAAGAGATACTGATGGTGCACGTAGATGTACTTTCCCTTGTGACTGGGATTTTGTGCTGTTTTCAGTCACAATAGTTATTAAGTCATGTCTGACCCTTCATTTCCCTCTCTGGGCATGCTATCCCTATGTCTGTAGCAAGAGGTAGACCACCTAGATCCTTGAAAAAAACATTTTGTACACTTGATTGAGCATGATATAACTTTGTGTATTGTTGCTTATGCCCATCATTGTATACATTCACTCCAATTTGCACCAATTCCATCATATAGTGTATTTGTGCAACTTGTTCTGCAGAACAAAAGTCTCAGGTGTTCATTCAAGGAAGATGACTAAAATCTCTATTTCCATCTAAGTTTTCCATCTTTTATAATTGTACTGTCTTAGTTTAGGAGATTTTTGTGCTTCTTGTGAGAATACTTTTACACTTATTAACTTAGTATTAATTAATTTCTGATAAAAAAATGTGAATCTAAAACCTCAGTTGTGAGTCGCTGAGAATGACAAGCTAGTTCTGAGTGCTGCATGTTGTCAAAGAACAGTACCAAAATACATAGTATGCATGCTGTCCATGCTTTGATGGCAACCTCAGCAGTTTTGGGTGGCTGTAGGCTTTGCCCCTGTTTTCTAATTATAATGAATTTCTAATTATAATCTTTTTAAACTGTAGTATTGCATGACTCACATAAGTAACAAACACATTACTTAAAAACGAATGTGAAACTTTTTTAGAAAAAATGTTATGACCGAATCTAGTGTTTTTTTTTATTTTATTTTTGTATTTTTTTTTAATCATACACCATTGCTGCAAAAACCTTCTAAGAGAAGAACAGGGGAATACAGTTCAGCTCATTCTTTAAGGTTTCAGTTATTCTCTACAGTGTGGTTAAGATTCATATAAAAAAATCTCATAAAGAAGTCTAATAATGTTTGAGGTTGTAGCCTCAGCCATTAAATCCAGCTTGAAAGATGACAGCACTCACAAATGATAGTAAAAGCTTTGGGTTAGTCAAGGTGGGCGGCACAGTATGGAATCTGCAGTGACCTGACTATAGACAACATTTATGGAAGCAACTGCATAATTTAGAAGCATGACTGGGTAAACAGGTCAGAGCTTATACACGGAGTGCCTGAGGCTGTTGATTTTTGGCATTCCTGTGAGCCAAAGCTCTTGCAACATTGTTTGCTTTTCTCGTCTTCTTGCGTCACTTTTTTATGTCACATTGTATAGCACGGCTTCATTTTACAACTTGAAATATAGATGTATGATCGGTTTCTCATTGTTTCGTCTGACTGGACTTGAAACAAGAAAGAAAAGAAGCAAAAACAGACAGAAAGCATCGTATTAGGCTGTTTTGGAATTATGCATGTGCACAGCCCAAAGTACAGTTTACCTACCTGGAACTGAGTCTGACCTTTCTAGGTTCTCTGTTTTTCATTCTACTGCAGGCCTGTCACAATCATAAAATTCTAACTGACAGTTAATTCCTTTACAAACAATTCTGAATATCAATTCTTTTAATTTTTTGTTCATTGTATGTGACTATGTACAAGCCTAAAGTAGTCAGCCTGTCTAATTAGCTGTCTTGCTCCTTAGCTGCTCCCAACTAATGACAGAAACGGCTCAACCTCAAATAAACAAATATTACTCACTGCTGCCCTCTAAAGGTCTTACAGCTCCCTTCAGAACTCTTCTTGTTTTAACCATGACCCCATGACACGTCTTTATAAATATGTTTTCTGCTTTCATTCACATTTGCCTCAACTCAATAGATAAAAATGCACACAGTTCACATTCTGTTTGCTGTTATGTAAACATATGATTGTGAAAACTAACAGCTGGGGAAAATAATTATGCTTAGCTTACAAATTATGATCATTGTAATCAGGCAAATATGTGATAAATGTAACAGGCCTTTTTAACCGAATAAAGGAGATGAGTGTGTACGAAGGAGCTATTTTTCCATTTGTGAATTTACTGTAGGAGCACAACATGCTCCTACAGTAAAGAAGAGGCTCTAGTTATCTGCAAAGCATCTATAATAAGAAACCATTCAGTAACACAGCTTGAGAGCAATAGTTCATAAAAATGGATATGAGGCTTATGAGCATGGATGAGTTTAAAGCACACAAAAAGTCGAGGCTCAGCTGGTAGAGAAATAGAGGGAGGAAATGAAAGAGGCTGATAAGAAAACGTGTGAGAGAGAGAGAGAGAGAAAGATGAAACAGAACTATGTTTATTTAACCTAGCTGATAGAATTGGCATTTGTTTTGTGATTTCTAATTATGAAATAATGTTGCTTGGTGAGAGCAGCTAAGGTTACTACATTAAGTAACCAAAACCTCAGAGAATGAGCCCTGAAGGACAGGTGTGTGAGAGAAACAACATGGTTGAGATTGCCATGTTGTGGTTATGGTTTTGCTGTTGCTTCCTTGTGATTTCTGTTCGAAGTACGAGTTTAACCATCATGGTAATGTAACAGGAAATAAAGGAGACACAGGAAAAGATTCTAGACCAAATGACAAACATGATCATTACACTTTCAGCTAAACTAGCACACTCTGCTACTGTCAATTTTATATGTAGATAAAGCTACAAAGTTGTTGTGAAATAAATTTCAGACAGTGGGTGCAGATGGCCAACTTTTAGGAACACTACTGGTTTTACTTTGCAACATATTTTCTGCAGATGTTTGGTTGTTTCTGTTGTCGATTAACAAGGTGCGTGAAAATTAAAAAACGCTGAAATAGTTTAATTTTAAACAAAGGTTTACCATTATGTTAACAACTGTAGTTTTCTTTTTGTCATGTAACTTTACAGTTTGTGTTGGTAATCACAGTGCAATCAAATGTGACTGTGAGTGGGTGACTAAAGTGAACTGGTTCATTTGTTTGCCTCACAATGAACAGATTTGGTTGGATTAGTGCTGCCGTGCGAAACAGGCATGGGCTTTGATTTCACACAGCAAGTGAAAGCCTACCTTAATGCATCATTTGTGACCTTTTGTGATCAGTCTTTCCAGTGTTGTGTGAACATGTAGTGTTGCATCACCCGTGTATGATTTATTTTGTAAACTGTCCTTTACTGGTACTGGGTGTTATTGATTAACTTCAGTATCATTATATTTTACAAATATATCAGTGTATTCTGTAATTAGACAACAATAAAGTTAGCAATAATGAAATTAATGCTCTGTTGTTTGAGTACTGATGCTCTTGCTATTGTGTTAAAGTGCTAAAACCAGATATAGCTGGTTTTGACTGATCATTTACTTCTGCTTTTCTTAAAATTACATCATGGGCAATATTGCAAATTATCAAAAAGGAAGTGCATTTCCACAAAGCAAACTAAATTTAAATGAAATAATATTTATGTAGTAGTTTTTAAACATTTCTAACTTTTTGTTTATAGTGATCTGAAGAATCCACCAGAGGACCTAAGTGTTTGTGTTTACTGACAGGTCTGGTGGGTGTTTCTCTGGAACTGAACATGGGTTTCCCAGTGCTTTTCTGCATTAGTTTTCTTCTCCTTCTGTGTCTGAATTGAATCATGTGTCCTGGCGCCATCACTATTACAGTGCCGTGCTCTGACTGACTGCCCTATTCTCTGTGGCTCAGCTCTGGGACACACGAAAAGCTTTAGCATTAGCATTAGACAAATCTTGTCGTTCTCTACAGCTCTATACACACACAGATGCTCAAATGTCCTTTTCTGTGAGCACTTACCTTTATTCTGAATCTCTTGGTATTCCCTGGAATGTTGTCAAGTCAGTCCCTTTAATAGTTTGTAGGAGTGCTTTTGGGCTTGTACATTGTTGCTAAGCTCCTTCTCCAGATCACTGGTATCTGAGAGCTGAAATGGGTGTTTTTCAGTTTAGCTTGTTCTGTTCTCCTCTCCATGCCATATATAGTGAGATACAAAACTGAATGCAACTATCTTTTATTGCTTTGGATTTACCTCAGACCTCTCTAGGGTACCGTAAATCACGAAAAACTTCCTTTCATGAAGGTGGGGTGACAACAATTTAATATTTGTAGTAATTATTATTCTTTTTGTGTGTGCTCTGTGGCACTCTTGCCATTCGGGAATGTATTCCCAGGCTTCACGTGACATTTTGTCATCTGTAAAAGATGTTATCAATGAGCAATGAATTTGAGCAGCTGTCATTCCCAAATACAGGGGAAAAAAAAACTTGAGAGAAATAGAGGGGACGAGAGACAGAAGCACACAAAGATGAAAGAAGGCGAGTCAGGAGGAGGCCCTTGGATCAATCGATTTCCTTTTTTCCACTGTGTTTCTTGTTTGTTTTAGTTAACACTTGACCTCTACTTTCCTGAACATTCAGAGCACACTGTTTATGTCTGTTTAGTTGTATGTTGCTAGGCCTCCATTGGCGGCAGCCAAGCACCAACACAGTTGACCAAACATACCTGGTCAGCCAGGTTTGGCCACTATCTCTACCCTAGATAAAGCACTCTAAAGTTTCAGATAGCGGGATAAATGTTATAACTTTTGAAAAAAAAAAACTCTGCTATAACTTTAAATAAGGAGTTAAATGGTTAAAATGTTGCTTCCCTCTAGCAAAAGTAGATCAAAGTTTGTCATGTTCCCCTAATCTCTTGTGGGAACTAGCTCATTACTATGATCACACGGCTGAAAAAATATAAATGCTAAAGCTATTGATAATTTCAATTTTGATCAACTGTATCAGTTGGATTTCAGGAAATAAAAGCTACAGTGAGGTCGAATGACTAAAGTCATCTGTAAATCTGACATGGGCCTGTGCAGTTCTGATATTACAGAAAGCTAAAATGTGTAAATTAGCTGTCTAATCAATCACAAGTTTTTTACTGTGTGCTGTGAGCATCTTGACCAGTTGCAGTTTCATGATTGGTCATGTTAAGTTGGATTTAGAGTGACATTGTATGAAATGTTGAAGACAAATCATTATTTTCATAGTAAAAAACACCATCAGGTACAGTGTGGCACTGTTTTGTTTGCGCTTATCAGATGTCAGAAAAAGTAAAAAATTATGATAGTGTTTCATGAAAACTATTTGAAGTGATATTACATTTTTGCCATATCGGCCGCCTCTGGTTTTTAGCACATTACTGGTTCACCAGTGTGTTTTAATATATTTCAAAGGCGTATCACATTCCCAGTACTTCTAAAGTGGAACCAATTAACCAAATAGGCTATTCAGCTAACCATAGAGATGCATGAGACAGGATTGTAACGTCTTTTTCCCTTGTAAATTCTATGCAGGGTACGGGGCTGCTTCAAAATAACGTTACACTTCAACCGCAATACTAATAAGCAGTTTAATCTCAAACATTAGAGAATGTATAAATTAAGCAGCACATAGATTCAATGCCCATTCTGTTTCATATAACTTATTTGCTGTTGAACTGAGACATTGTCATTTGCAGCAATAGTCTGTTTTATTTACGGATGATTGTGTTCACACTGTCAGGGCAATGTGAGAAGCCTGCGATAGTGTGCAGTAGCGATGTTTATTCATATACATTTATAAGAAGTTTTTTGTAGAAATTTTTGTTGGTGTGTACCATCAGGCACCCTGTAAGCACAGGTAGATAGCTGAACAGAGCACTTACTATAGTAAGGCTCTTGAGGCTTAAAGTAGGCTCTGGTGACTCAGCAGAAACTATAGGTGTTCTGAGCTTGAAACTTAACAATCAGTCAATCACACAACTGCCTAACTGGCAGTCTTTGTATATGGATTAATATCAGTTGTACTGTAATGTAATTAGGCCTTGAGGAAGTACTGTGCTGCGCTCTTGCCTTGTGCATCTGAGTTGCCGTACTCCCTCCGGACTGAAGTTACACCCATACTGGACAATGTAGCCTGTGTTTTTAGGAATGACTTGACATGGGTGCATTGTGCAGTCTGACCAAATTGCAGGAAATTATCTTTACTGTGGCTTTTTCCCTCTCTCTCTCTCCGTCTTTCTTTCTCTCCGTCTCTCTCTCTCTCTCTCTCTCTCTCTCTCGTTCCCTCTCCCTCCCCCCTTCTCTCTCTATCTCTGACGTACTGAGGCCCCTGCTGTGTCATAAACATGTTCCTGGTACCAGTTTACACCAGCTGCCAGTTTCCTTTGATTCTTTCCATGCCTCTCGCTCTCATTTGTGTAATATTTAACATTTATCCCTTTAAAAATTGAGTGGTATAATACCTCTTTATATAATACCTTATAATACCTTAGATACCTCTTTATTTGTTTAATTTTTCCTTTTCTTAAAAAAGGAAAACCCTAATCTCGTTTTGTAGCGTCTGAAGCATAAAGTCAGTTACCAGGGATGATCATTTTGACACATTTCCTCTATTTAGTGAAAGTAAAGGAAAACTCATTGATCTGAACATATTTATAGTAGAAGCCAATGGGCATGTGTGGGAGCAGCTGTTAATTGGCTTCTATTATAAGTGTGTTGAGTCAGTGAGTTTTCTGTTTTCATTGTGTGCATTAATCACCTTAATGAAACGGTGTATCATGCTGCGGATTAGGTTGTAAAATGCTGGAGTATGTCTTTTTTTAAAAATGCATCATGTTTTCATGAGTTTTCAGTCCCTGTACAGTATAATTGCGAGACATGTAGACCACTGAAGTTGTGCCATCATTTCATAGTCAGTCCATGCTCTCATGCTCACATAATTAACTCTGGGTCTAAAAGGAATTTCTCTGTCAGAAAAATGAATGGAGCTTTGCCACTCTGGTAGCTGTACAAGCTGACCTGCACTCAGGCTACACTGCTCAACATGACCAGATTGAAAGTGGTGTTCACCTCTATTATTACTCATCTGGTCAACCTTGAAGAAGGCTAACAAACCACAAAGTTATACGGCCGCCATCGAGCGGTCCTACCAAGCATGTGCATATATATCATCAGTACAACGTCGTAACTCAGTGTTTTAAATGTTTTATTGTGTTTTTAATGTTAATTCAGTGTGGACTCAGCTTAAACTTACCTTTGGTAAAGTGATTTAGGAATATCCTAATTATTCTTCTAATACTGGTAACATTTTCTGAAAAGAACGTTCGCCAGCTTCCTGTTCAGATATACCCGTTCCACCTTAAATAGTGTAGCAATTTCATTCTGGCACCTTTTGGGATATAACCGCTATTTGAATTTGAATAAGAAATTTGAATAAGAAGCTGACCAAAACTTTGTAGTTTTAATGCTGGTAGAATGCTGGTGATATAAGCTATCAGAATATCCTATCTAGAGATTGTATGTTGGGAGCTACCCATAAATATATGCCACAGTAAGACATTTCGTCAAGGTAGCACAATTCCTCAGAACACGTCAAATCGATGCGCAGCAGCTTTAGCGTACATGTAGCAAAATTAGTCATTCAGAGGATTCAGTGACATACGGGAGAAAAATGTCCACAGGACAAAATGTATTGGGTTCTGAACGTTTTTGTTTACCTTAGGGTGCAATAGAGGTGATTTTTCGAAAACCCTATTTATTTTATTTTGGCTATAGAGAAATTGAGCTTAGACCTGGAGTTCCAAACATGGGCGTAACAAGGACTACAGAATGACGCACGACTACAGTGGTCTGTAGAGGCTGTTGTGCTGACAGGTTTCTGTCGATAGACTGTGTTGAAGGGAGGTTTAAAATCCCTAGTTCGTGTCTCAGGTGTTTATAACTGCTGAGACTGAAATGTTGTCTGGTGTTTCTATGGAGGTTGTGCTGTGGCTATTAGAGTGTGATGTAGGCTCTGTGCTCTAGTGAGCAGAATGTGTTCTGCTTATTTAGTTCAATGGTCTATCTGCCGTGCTGATTCACACTGTGTGTGGGTGTGTGTGTACAGTGGGGCCAAAAAGTCTGACACCTCTAGTGAAATGCTTCTATATTGCATTCTTTTCCAATTCAATTATTTTTTTGAAATTACAAATTATATTATCAGCATGAAAATCTGAGTGTGAAGTAGAATCTTCGAAGTTTCAGAATTTCTCAGGATTTGAACGTTTCCATTTTGCTCTAATGACTGCGTGCTGACATAGACTTCACAAGTTTGTACAAAAGTGATGTAGATCAAATCCACCTGAGAGTCATCTGAACATGTGCTTCAATAGAAGGGATAAGGTGAAAAATAAATCTGACCTTTTTGTATAAAGTCAAAAATTTGTGTGAATTAGAATAGTGTTATAGAAATTTCTGTTCATTTCCAGGTTTAAATGGAGAAAAAAAATCCCAGATTTTCAGTGTGGACTTTTGGACCTCATAGTATAGTATATGTATGCATGTGAGAGAGTGAGATTTTCAGGTGCTTCGGCTTTTGAAATAATACTGTTATACGTGGACTTTTCTATGTGCATTTTGTTTTGATGTGTGTCCACATTCTCCTCCTTGTTGGTGCTGTATGTCAGATCTACAGGCTGAAGATGTATTGGATTAGATTATGAGACAGTGTAACACACACAAGCACACAGGAGACTTAGGTTACTCTTGAGAGAAGCGTGTGTGTCTGTGTGTGTCTGTGTGTATGTATGTTGCAGCAGTGGATTAAGCAGGATTAGCTTGTCAGTCATGCAGTTTGACTCTCACATTTTCCCTTGTATGATTACTGCTAATCTACTACTGCCCTACGCAGTACAGCAGGTCAACAACGGTGTGTGTGTGTGTGTGTGTGTGTGTGTGTGTGTGTGTGTGTGTGTGCGCGCTTTTGTGATCTGCCTTATTAACATCGATATAAAGACAGAGAAGAGGGCTGTTAGATTTTACAATAAAAGCATCACAGAAGATGGAATTAGCAGCTAAGTGTTTAACAGATTAACAAATGTAAATTAATTTGTTCATTCTTCAGTCATGTCTTAACTTGTTGCAAGCACTATGCAGTAGCAATTTGCATCAGTGTTACCACAATATGGTGTTTTGTCCAAACTGTGCATCTTTAATTTTACTAATAACTCTACAAGTTCTGAAATCGTCAGTCTGTTGGAATCTGTGATAAGATTCCGGAAGGATGTTTTCTGTGTGAGCAAGATGTTTACGTTTTGTGCTGCATGGCGTCACTGAGCTTATAGGGATAAAATGGCAATCTGTGTGCAGGTACATGAGGAGTGTCCACTGTTATTTACTGATCTTCTTGTGAATTCATTTTTACTTTTTAGTAGGTATGCACCAGTGTGGGAATTGTGGGCCAATGCTCATATTCCATATTTTTCTTGTACATATCTGGCGATGCTGACTTACAAACATTTAGATATTGTAGAAATTGGGACTAGATCAGTCTTGATTAGCGTTACAAACACAACTGCTAAAAGGGCCATATTAAAAAATGTCAACAAATCTGTGGGTCAGAGAATGCCTGCTTTACTTAATTTTTAGTTAACATTTTTTTATAACCCAAACTGACCATTGTTTATTCAAAATACGCAAAGACTTTAGCAGGAAAATACGGGCGCTTGTAGTAGACCATGAAATAGTACATGAATATTAGAAATGTTCCAAATTTTAATGTCTCAGGGAGCTTGGTCTTTTAAACCTACCTATTTGCTTGAATTAAACACCTGACATCCTTTCTTTGCTGCAAGTTCATTAAAACTTGGGCTCCATTTCTGAGCTGATGTTAAGTTTCTATACTGGCTGAACTGCAATTAGTTGTTTGGTGACGCGAATGATGTGGAACTGTGTAGAATTGTGTAGAATTAAGGTGTAACTGCTGTCCAATAGATTGTTGTTGGGGTAGGAGAGTCAGAGCACATTATGTTGCAGTGCATACTGGGGACTGTAGTGCAGCACATCGTTAAACGAGCTAATATTACTAGGACATTAAAATATTTTTGCGGGCTGGATAGGATTGTGTTGCGGGCCTGATTTGGCCTGTGGGCCTTGTGTTTGACACATGGGCATTACAGACATGTAATACGTACTTGTGGAAGGTTACAAATGCAGTAAAATAAATAAAATGCAGATATTTTAGTGCAGTAGCCACGTATCACCTAAACATTATGCTCCTCTAGACTACAACAAATACCTCATCAAATATTGGTTTGAAATATCGGTCAAATCTGAACGTGTGCCCGATGCTGTATTTTCTTCTTTTTTTTCTTTTTTGTCATTGTGCAGCCTTACTTCTTGTTTTACATGTTTTCTTTGTGAAAACACAAAGATGGAGGCCTTCCTTGAATGTTTTGCACATACTGATTAACATAAGTGTTGTTGGAGCATTGATGAAATTTGGAATTGGAAGTATTTTAAAAATTTGATCTGTTAAGCCCTTTTTTAGTGTCCTGTTAAAACTGTGCTTAAGAATTATGAATAAGAATTCTTTCTCCTAGCCTTATAATTCCAATGAATACCATAAGCAGGGCTTTCACTTTAAAACTGAAAACTAACCCGGAAACCAAATTAAGTTTATAAACTAGTCATCTTTAAAAGGTAAAAAATTATATTTGTCACTTTATGCTCTTAAAGGGGTTAAGAGCCGCAACTTGTTCTTTTTCCTGACACCCCAGTGTTTCTCAGTGTGTATTTGGTGGGATGATAGGCAGTAGGTGGCTGGCTGTAGAGAAATGGCCTATGTCTGGTGAAGAAACAGGCTTGTGAAACCCTGTGATTACAGACTTTAAGTGTATGTTTCTCGGTGCGAGTGCCTCTGTTCTTATGTCTTTGTGGTTGGTTGCTATGTGTGCATGTCTCTGTGTATTTGTATGTGCTCAGCTGACTGAATGTGAATCAAGTCTTGATTAATGGGTTGTGTGTGACCTTTTGAGAAGTCAAAATGCTGACAGTGGAGGTTGTACACACAGATACAGAGTGAATGGCTTTTGTGTAGGCAGAGTATTTGGATACGAGATTGGTTATAAGGACTCAATCCAATAACAGTGTCTTTGTTTCAGTAACAGTCTTACAAGACTGCCAACATATGCAACAGAATATTAAGTGAGTGTGGATGTCAGTCTGTTTGCGAGCCTGTGTGTGTTCTGAGAGAACGCTCTTGTGGTATTATGGAAATGAAGTCTTTGTCAGTTGAACAGAGGGCGGGTGTCAGTACAAAAAAAATGTGTGATGACTGTGTAGAATTGCAAAACTGCAGACACATTACCAGCCATGCTGTGAATGTTTCCTGCTACCAACTGTCATTCAAATGATACATACACACACACACACACACACAGAGTTATTTGATATTCTGATATTTTAAATTCTTAAACTGATACCTGTTATAATGACCTGAATCAAATAATGTGCTAGATGAGGCAACTGGTTATTTAGCACAATGAGTCAAAGAACAGTCTGAATATGGGAGAACTTTGTAGGGCAGTGTGACTTGGAAACAACATTTTAGAACAATGTAATCGAGGAGAACGTTGTAGAGCTGTGTGAATAGAGGGGAACGTATTTGGGAGAATGTGTTGCCCTTCAGATCCTAAGGTTTTATCCTGCATGAGCTGTTTGTACTGCAGCTCTGTTTCTGTGGGCCATTTAACGCATGCAGGCCCTGAGCTTAGAATGCACATGAGACTGCCGATGAGTAATGCTTAGGTGTGTAAGTAGATGGAAATGAGAGGAAAAAGACTCTACAGCACATACATGCTCCTGTGCGTAAGTGTATGCTTCCACACTTATCTTTTCAAGCTGTGGGCTCTTAAGCAGTAAAATGCATTCTCATGATGTCACGACATTGCACTTGCAGAGTGCCTCTGTTGCTGAGAGTGGGTGGGGGCCAGCATAAGGGTGAAGCTGGGGGTTGTTTTGGTTCTTTGTTTTCTTTTCCAGAATTTCATAAAATCCCCTCATGTGCTCAGGCACACACACACGCTCTAGCACACTCATACAGTGTAGGGCAATGTGGTCATAACTGAAGTGCGTGATTGTTGAGTTTGTGACTCAACTTCCTTTTCCGTTTTTCGGGGAGGGAGAGCATTACGGTAGTAAATTTTCAAGCTGAAACCCTTGTAGATGATTCAGGCATGCTGAAGTGGCACCTGCACATTTAACCCAGTGATAAGATCAGTGGGGATGGCTAACACAGTAGCAACTGGCTAGCCAGATTTTGACAGCCAGTGTAGATCAATGAATGATTGGCACATACATACATACATACACACACACACACACACACACAATAATGCAGTTTAGTTTGTCTAGAGTGGGATCACATTGTGTTAATATGTTGTACTACTGCATATGTTAAAGGCTACACTTAACTACAGTCAGGCCTGTGCCCAGTGACTGTTAATTTAGCTACTACAGTAACAGCCCTCCATGAAGGTAAAAACTAAATGTTTTGTTGCAGCGGGTAGATATAATGCCTGTACAAAAAGCCACCCATGTAATGTTGTATGTTTTAGGATATCCTAAGACAACAATGTCAGTTTTCAGACGTCAGACAAAATGGCTTTTTATTATACCTAACATAGACAAGACTGTTCTGAAAACACAGCTGTTGAGCTGCACTGGTTGAATGTACTCTATATTGCATGCAGATATCACGCCTGTACACAGTGCCTCCTCTATGGTACAGTGTACAACAGCCTCATACCGCAGTGTCAGGTTTCAGACTGGTCTCTGGAAAAACAGAGTCAAAAAACATGTCTCAACTCTTATTCATCAGGCGAAATGGGTCGTTTCAAACAACCTCAGACAACCTGGCTTCAGAGAAGAAGGCAAAGGGCCAAGCTAAGCGGCCACAAACTTCAGACAGTAAAGTTTATATCACATTTGCAGTTCTGTAGTTCCTTGCTAGATTAATTTCAGTTTTGTTGCCAAATTAAAGACGACAACATACTGCAACTTTTACCGAGCTGCACTTTGTCCTATTATTTTTCAAAGACATAAGGTGTAAGGGACCTTCGGAAATTCACACTACAATATGATAATGCATAGGATTAAAAAATACCCCCAACACAGTGTAACTGTTTATTGTGGTTATTTTTCCACATGGCAAATAAGAAGACTTTGTTACCAGCAAAGGCATACATTCAGCAATCATAAAATTTGACATTAGGTGAAACAGCCTTGGACGAAAGGCATCAGGCTAAGCGAAACAGCTACAGATGCCACTGCGTGTGATATTTGCAGTTCCATTCTTTCTTAGTGTAATTACCGTTTTGTGGCCAAATTAATGAACTGTGCTGTTATTACATGCTTAAGCTTCTACTGTCATGCTATAACTGTTTGAGTCTTGGTCTGCTTCAGTGTTAGGGGCTGTAGCAAAATTAATGTAAACACTTTGCGGAACGCAAGGCAACTTTATTTGTACAGAGCTTTTTATACACCGTGAGAATTCAAAGTGCTTTACACAAACACAGAAACATAGAAGCACTGCTCTAAATAAGAAAATAAAAAGTAGTCCTGCTTCAGCTGTTAACCACAGTTACTTTCCACACGGTTTATCAAATAACAGAACTCTGTTACTGGCACAGGCCTAACTACAGCCTTATCATGCAGTTATGATTAATTGTTTGTCATCCTGGATTGGTAAATATGCAGATCCTCTGTTGCTATGCAATACTCTGTTATACACAAACACACATACACACAACCACACACAAACCCACACCCTGTCACCAAGAGAGACACGGGTCATTGTTGTAGCTATGGCACTTGTTGTCTGGGTAACCCCATTAGCAGTTACTGTCTGGGTAACCCCCTTAACTCATGTGTGGTTACTGGGTGAAGGCCGGTCGTTATGGTAACGGTTCTGAGTTCCGGTTGTTTAATTTTGATGAAATTACTTTCTGCTGTTCTCTTTTCACTCTGATCTGAGGCCTAACGAGGACTTGTCAAGTAAAACCAATCTGACTGGAGCTGACTCGTGTGTGTGTGTGTGTGTGTGTGTGTGTGTGTGTGTGTGTGTGAGAGAGAGAGAGAGAAGTGTGTGAGAGGGAAGCTCGAGGCAGGTGGCCAATCATGCGTGAAACTGGTCCTCTCTGTGCAGTGAAGCGTCATCAGTAAAGGCTGACCATGGTTTTGAGAGACAGAGCATGCTCAGGAAACAGACTAATTTAGCATAAAGGACTTCCTGCTTACAGACAGGGCACCTTCTGTGGTCTGTTTCTCACACACTCGCTCACACACACACACACACACACACACTCACACTTGGACAGTAGACACAATGCAATTACATGCAAGCTGTCAACCTCCAAAGCTGTTCTTTATCTCTCTCGCTCTCTGTCTCTCTTTCTTACTGCTAGTTCTCTCTTGCACTGCTAGTTCTCTCTTGCACACTCTTAACTCTTTCTCCATCCCTTTTTCTCTCTCTCTCTCTCTCTCTCTCTCTCTCTCTCTCTCTCTCTCTCTCATAGAAATAGAAGTTCTTACATTATTTGGCCAATTCTGTTTCTGTCACGGTTCTTCTTTAGTGGCAAACAGAATGTTTTGGATAAGTTAATACTTATCATGATGTATGAGAAATATATCGTTACCTATAAATGATTGTTTGGTTTACATGCTGTGACTGTTCTGTTCAAAATGTGGACAAAATGGAACTGTAAACCTGACAGAGAGACAGACTTCCTGTAAGAACTTTGCACAGGAAGTGGCTTGCCACTTATAAGGGCGTGTCTATTCCGGCCTAACTGGTGACATCACTTCAACTCTCGCTCTCTCTTGCTTTATCTCCCCCTCTTTCTCCCCCCTCTCTCCCCCTTCTCTCTCTCCCCTTCTCTCTCTCTCTCTCTCTCTCTCTCTCTCTCTCTCTCTCTCTCTCTCTCTCTCTCTCTCTCTCTCTCCCCCTCTCCCTCTCCCTCCCCCTCCCCCCCTTTGTCTCTCTATCTCTCTCTCTACTTTGTCTCTCTCTATTTCTCTCTCTCTCTCTCTCTCTCTCTCTCCCCCTTTTTCTCTCTCCCCTTCTCTCTATTTCTCAGTGTGAGAAATAATGTGGGTTACAACACTTGTGCAAAAATCCCAGGTTTCTATTTTTAGGGCCAGGAGGTTCACGTCATTTTTGCTGCCCAGAGCACGATCACACTCTGAGAGAAGGGCTACACCACATACAGCTCATGATTATAATTATCTTTAAGATATCAATACATCAACAGGCTGCAATATGCAAATGAACTCTCTAACCAATCAGCTTTTATTTTTTCTTTTTCTTTTTTACTGTCTGCTGTGATCATCTTGACCAATCACGTTTCCAGATGATTCATCAGTGTCATAACATATTAATATATTCCTAGACCTTTTGGAATCACAGTTTGTAACAATCTAATTCCTAGTATTTTGTCCATGTTTTGCAGCCCTGCTCTAGTGTAAAATTAACCGAGGTCAGTCTTAACAGTATCTGTAATAACCACGCACAGCTGTAAGCTGCCTGCGCTCTGTCTGCTTTCACTGCAGCTGAAGACTCTGACTGAAACAGGCATGAACTGCTAATGAAGGCTCTCTAATTACCACAGATACGCACCAGACCCAAACTGGGCCATTCCAGAGTTATCTCTTTAGCTTTAATATGTTTACAAAAAAGAGTTGTAAAGGGGTATAGATATCACTTGTGTGCAAGTTTTATCTTTTTGTGTGCTGTTTTTGACCTCTGGAAATAGAGAAACCTCCATGTTTGAAGTTTTAAGCTTTACAGTCAGTACAGTTAAAGTAGATTAGAATATAAATCTAAGTAAATGTGACTTTTGATATTGGTACTAGAAAGGGAGCAGAGAGTAACATAGTACAGTATACTCTTATATGAGGGGTGTGTGTGTGTTTGTGTGTGTGAGAGAGTGTTCCCGCAGACATTGGTAGGTCTGGTAAATAGATTTGGGTTATTTTAGTCAGGGGACAATGAGTGACTTTTCGCATGACTACACTTTAGTTCCAGAAGGCCAGATTTAGTTTCTCTCCCTCTTGCTCTCAAATCACATTCTCTGTCATAGACGTCAGTTCACTCACACTTTTTATAGCACACACATCAAAAATGTATATTTATTAATTTAGTTTAGTCATTTATATTCTTTTATTTTTATAATGTGTATTTATTTTAAACACTTTCTTAACATGTCGTAGTAATAATCCAACATAGTCCATTAATGTTTAACTGTGGTGGGCGATATAGAAAGTATATGTATTGTAATATTTGCTGAAATTTAAGGATACAGAATAATTTGTAGTTTTTCTTCTCTAAGATTATCCCTTAAGGCTTGCCCTATTACAATTATTACTTAATTGCCTTGTTCTGTGAGCTGATTGTAATTGATTCAAGTTAACTTTAATTATTTCAGTAAGTACCTTTTTGTCAGTATACTTGCACAATACAAAAGTCTTTTCTTCACGTATCCCAGCTTAGAAAGCAGGGGTCAGGGTGCAGGGTCAGTCATGATTTCGAAGCAGAGAGGGTTAAGTGCCTTGCTCAAGGGCCCAACAGGGGCAGCTTGGCAGGCCTGGGTGATGAGCCCACAAATCTGTGATCAGTTACCCAGAGCTCTGACCCCTAAACCAGGACAGAAAATAGAAAACTAATTTTTGTAACATGTCATGGGAAGTTCTGACTTCCAACTTGATGCTGTAACAGGTTTAGAGTGCAGCACTGCCTAATATTTGTTCACTCGAGCTTGGGCTGTTTGTCATCATTTGGGAGTTAGTATCGACAGCTAGAAAGCAAGATGGCCGGTTAGCCAGTTTTGCCACTTTAGGCTTGTTTTTAATAGTCGCATACTGTGAGCAAAAAAGGCAATTATTTGCAGTCCAAAATTTCACGATCGTGACTGGCCTAATTGAGGTGAAAAGTGGATATAATTTAGAGGTTATCAAGATGACTTTTTTACAGTAACCAAATATCATTTAATACATTATAATATATCTTGCGACATATCATTAGCCAGCCATGTTTACACCTTCAGTACGTATGACATCATTTTTGATACAGGCCAAGAGTTCATAGAATATAATTTCCGCTTCTGAATATAATTTCATGTGCTAGCCGTCATGTATAGGCTATATTTAAAAGGATTCTGACGTGTGGTTTTCAGACAGATATTACTGACGTCTCCTGCGCTACCCGCTTGGATATATGTGTATTTACACACGCGCTGTTTCCTGTGTGATTATCCAAACTTAGCCTTGAGTGTCCGGCTTGTCATTCGGTGTTCTACTGTCTTCTAGATGGGGCATTCCCAAACTCTGAGTGTGAGAAAGCTTCAGTAATAGAGTGGAAAAGCTCTCTGTATTGACCAGCAGTCATTTCCTGTCTGGCATATAATTGGTTCTTTATCACTGCCACAGTAATCCACATGGATCATGTAAAAGAATGACAGCATGCATGTTTGTCTTGCTCTCTTTCTCTCTCCCTCTTCCCTTAAGTGAAGGGTGATAAGGTCTTAGGGTGGTCTAAGTGGAGTGGGTTAAGTTGGTGAAAGTGATAATACTCTGGTAAGTGCAGCACAATTAGCCATCTCTCTAAGGGGGGGAAGCAATTACCCAGTTCTTTCTTTATGGATTGTTTGTGTCCCTACATGCATTAAGAGGTAATTGCTTTAAGTAGGGGTATGTGTGCATGTGGATGTGTCTGCATCTGTGTTTGCTGTACGTGAGCCTATGAACATTGGGTATGTATAAATATGTGTACTTGTTGCGCTGTAAGGAAGAGCCACTCTCTTATTCCATGGATACAGTCTGATCACTTTTCACGCCACACTTATTCTCAATTGCCTGGTCAAAGAATCCAGAGAGCTACATACTCAGTGTGTCATTGAATGTACAAAATGTGTTAATTACGCCTCTGAGTGTAGTTACACCAAAACAACATACTAACAACATAC
Organism: Colossoma macropomum; assembly: GCF_904425465.1. NCBI lineage: Eukaryota > Metazoa > Chordata > Actinopteri > Characiformes > Serrasalmidae > Colossoma > Colossoma macropomum. The sequence continues at coordinate 6,210,713 of NW_023494792.1, read as the reverse complement.
TAACATCTTTCTAACTAATATCTTTCACCACAAATGCAGTCCCCATTTTTAATATTAATTATTTTTTCACTATATTTGGGGAAAGCATTATCCAGTAAGATCATGGAGAATTCAGGGACAAGTACTGAAATTTCTGAAGATGCTTCAACATGAAACCAATGACAGTCCTGCAGTGTCAAGGCAGTCCTGGTCTGATAGAGCATGTGACAGATCAGTGAACTGGCCTGAATCCAGTAGTAGGCGTAACGGGCAGAATTTATATCACAGTATAATTAAGATTACTAAGAGTTTTAACACACATCGCGCTATTCCGTTTTCCTCAATAAAACCATTTTGGATGCTTAAGTAAATTTTTTTTGTAGGTTAGCAATGCTATGTTATTCTAGATGTTCTTTCAGTTTCAATAAAAAAAACATATTTAACAATTTAATTAAATGTAAAATATTTTTATTGGGCAAAAATAATCAAAACAGAAAAAAACAATATGGTCCATATAGCTTTCTAACCCTAATGAGAGCCCACAGCGGCTTTTCTGAGCCTGGCAAAAATTGTGCTGAATGTTGTTTTGCGTCTGAAAGTCATTTGTCTTATGTGCTCATAAAATTCACCGACACCAACGTTCCGATACCCGCGGATACCGTTCCGAGTGTACACTGCTGTGCTAAGACCTACACTGTGATTGTGTGTCTAAAATTACAGCTGCTTCCCCAATACGGGCGAAGACACAAAGACTAGAAAAACACAGGTAAGAGTGTTGTGAAAACATAGAAGTCATATGCATTGTCTGTACTCGATGGACTATTTAAATGTACAGTACAGGTCACCAAAGAACAAGACCACAGCATCGCCTGAAGCAGCTTGCTGAGCGAGGAGCGCCAAAGGCGATGCACACGAAAAATTGCAAGTCTACATGCTCGACTAATAGCTAACAGCTAACTCCAAGAGACTGGCTTTTCCTCCTCCCCCCCCCCACACACACACACACACACTGTTAACCCATTAACTCATTACAATCTGGTGTCGGCTCCTTTCACAGTACACTGGACTAACTTACCTCAGGCTGCAACACACGACACGAAGGGCGATAGAATCAATGTGTTTTGTGTTGTTTATATGGTGCGTTATCTGCATTTATTTGCATGCCATATACCAGTAATGACAAAATTCATACCTTAAAAGGAATTTCAAGTGGTATATCGGATGAACCAGTGTATTACCCACTACTACCTGAATCTCTCCCATACTGACGTCCAGGCCACCAGGCCATCCTTATTGTTGAGCCTTGACCGAAGTGCTGTTGATCCTGATTCTTCTATAATGGCAACATTGTCTGTGGTATGTGTTGGGTGTGGGAGTGTTTCTGTGCCTATATGCATGAGGTTTGCAGCAGCATGCAAGAATGTTCATCTAGCCAAGATGTTCGGGTGTAGGGCCGTGTGCAACTGTTTGACTGGTTATCACTGACTGACAGTGAGTGTTTATTGAGAAAAATTAACAGGTGGGTGTATGAATAATGTGACTCCCAGGCGGACTCCCAGGAAAGATAAGAGGGGTCATGGGTAGACGCTGGCTAAATGAACTTAAATTACTCAGCCTACTGGCAAGGACAGCAATGACCTCACACTGTCTCTGGTACACACACACACACACTCTCTCTTGCAATAGTATTGATTCACTTAAATCTGTTGTACAACATAGATCTTTTGGATTAAACTATGCAAGTCCCAATCCTTTTGCCTCCAGTCCAGTCTGAGGGGCTCTAATGTAGAATATCGGCTGACACTGATGGATAATTCAGCCGCATAAAGGGCAAATATATAGAAAAGTTAGTAATACCAATCCAGTTTAGATGACATATACTAGGTTGCCAAGTAATGCTACAGTAAAAATCACTTTTATTTTTCACCATATGTGTATCCACTGTGGCGCTCTGAACTGGGTACTTTTAATTGTTTTATGTGTTTGTTTTCCAGCCTGCTTTTTTATAGTGTGTGTTAGTATTGAATTATGATCCAGTTTAATTGATATGATGATTTGGCTATTAAGTACTTCTAAACGTTTTTTTTTGCGTATGTACCCTGAAGTGACACACACTGAAAGGTTTTATTTTTTGCATTACCTATGTGAAGTTGTCATTTTTATCGTAACATAAAATTATCGTAACACGTGAGGTAGCCTGTTGGGTTGTATTTAACATAGCACTGTACCTGGTCCATTGAAATATTCCAGAGATTTAACAGTAATAAAGCTGAATTAGTTCTTCATTCAAAGTTTTTTCCATACTACAGAACAGAACATCACCACTCCGGTTTAACTGGAGTCTTTCAATGAGGTGTGTGTGTCTGTGTGTGGGGCAAGTGTTCATATGGCAAGTATTTCTCCATATGTGCTTGGCTGATATCACTGTGTTGGTATCCTGCATCTGTCCTGTGTCCTTGCAATTAAAGTTTCTTTGAGCTGAAAAATAAGTTGTTTGATTATTTATTGGTAGTTGGCATAAGCAGGATGTGTACATTTGTTAGTAGGCCTTGGTGTAGAACTGGTGTGAGCTGTTTGATAGGACATGTTCATCAACTTGAAAATCCATGGAAGAAATGCCCGGTCCTGATCTCCGGACTCATGGAATTTGGTCTCATGGACTTCGAACTCACATTCTGTGACAATGACTGAGGAGCTCAATGTCATCATGTCATAGTTGCAGGGATGCAAGCGTGTAAAAGTGCTAGTGAAAGGTGACTTTACACACTTAAAGTGGTATTACAAGAAACAATTGATCAATCAGTGGAAATCATGGCACATGAACTGTGAATTACTGCCACTGGAAATCTAAATTTGAACTGTTCCCATTTTGTTGTTCACCATCACATCTGTTTTGCTAAGAATTTATTACACAGTCACATTCTGCAGATATCGGTGTCTTGGACACAAGAGGAGTGCAGAAAAAGTCCATGTGATTGTCTTTGTGGACCACATGAATGGCAGTATTAGACACAGTGACCTGAGGCCCTGTGGACTGTGTGCAGAGTACGTTGATGAGTCTGCAACTCTAATGAAGGCTTAAGATTTTAGATTGGGTGAAACAGGGATCAGAGGAAAAAATAAATCAGGAAAAAGGAAGCGAGCTTGGGTGACAGAGTGTAATAAGTGTTATGAGGGTGTTCATGACTCAGGTCAGTGTTTGAGGTTGTTTACACTTTAGGATGGTGCATAGAGGCTCATTACAGTGACACAGGCTACACATTCAGTCACCTAGAAGAGTATAGCTTGACACTGTTACCTGACAAGTCATAAAAAAGTGTCAGAAGATTTAAGCCTAGAGGTGTGTGCCCCTGAAGTAAGGGATCATAAGGTCAAGTGCAATACAGTAAGTAACACTATTTAGGTATAAAGTGATATTACTCCAGTGAGTGCAGCACAATTCGCTATCTCTCTAAGGGGGGCAGCAATGACCTAGCTCTTCCTTTTCAAATTGTTTTGTCTTTTTGGTGAAAGTGGAAGAGAGGTTCTTTGGCCTGCTGCACAGGCTGTGTGATCTCTAATGGAATTACACAGTAGAGTAAAACAGGCGGTGTCTTATTGTGTTCTCTGTGCGTGGTTTTACATGTTTCAGCAGTCTTTCATTAACCACACAGTGTGATAATGGTGAAGAAGTTACTGTGCTGCTCAATTCTGATACATTTTCTGGGCTGATCTGCCCCCTGGCTACAGTTTTGAGTAACTGCAAAATTTCTTTTGTATTTATTTGACACACTCTGTTGATCTGTGTCTTTTAATGATCAATATCCCTTTAAATTTAGTCGTACATTTTACTGTTGTACTCAGTACAAAATTAATATCCTAATGTATTAATATCTCATTTACGAAAAATCTTGATGACTAATGAATTTATTGTATCACTTGTGTCTTTTATTGGGCACGGATCTTAGTTTAATAATTGTTAGAGCTGTCATGTCTAATTAATTAAATGTGATTACATTATCAAAAGATCAAAATTAGCATTGATTAAATTTACTTTCTCAATGAAGGTTTGGGAATTGGTGTGTCTTTTATATACGGTGACTCAAAAAAAAAAAAAAGTTCATTGTGTTACGACACAAAATGTGGAAACGAGAGGCATTTATTTTAAACAGAACATTCCAACACTGTAACTTTCTTTTGGGAAAGTATTCTTTCAGAAGGCAACTGATGTGTTATGTTATTGTATCATTCTTTAAACAGTTTCTTTGCAGACTTTACATCCAAAATGCCTTTCTACACTTCTGAGTTCATAATCCCATCAGTGAACACAAACTCACTGACACTGTTGTAAGAAAAACAGCCCCAGACTCTCTGCTTTATGGTACTCTTTGTACAGCCTGCTTGGACTCCACAGTTAGTTTGTTGTTGTGCTAAAAGTGTTTTTCTCAAAGTGAAATCATTTTGTTAAACATTTAATAAGGCAAACCAAATAACTTAATTAAAGTTTACCAGTGGTTAAATGATCAAGGGGCCAAATACTTTTTGGGACCACTGTAAATATTTTAAATGAAGCATATCTTTTTCCGTATTTGATTTTTCCGTATTTTTGGCGTATTTGATTTTTATTGGCTGTCCTTTCTGTAAAAATCTTAATCATCGAATCATTGGTAGATTAATTAATCAAATAAAATGTAGTATATTTTTTGTTTTTTGATGATTTATTTTGATTTTTTTCCTGTGCTCCTCTATCTTTCCCCCCTCTTTTCTTCCTTTGAACAGACCTTCAAACGACTCATTCCTGATGAGGTAGGTGAAGAAGTGTGGTTGGTTCCTCACATGCATGCACACACATTGTGTGTGTGTTGCATGGCTAACTCTCTTAACTTTGTTAGTGTCTCCCTAACAGCACTCAATCCACTGTCATCTGTGATGTTTTATCACCACCATTACTTTTGAGCTTTCTCCTTTCACCTTAACGTCTGCGTGCACATCGCTGTTTAATGTCACCCACCCAGTCTCAGCTGTGTGCTGCTGGCTGCATTGTCTAGCAGAACTAATGTGTCGAAACATGCTTTCTCTTTGCTGACTCTATAAAACAACCAGTGTTTAAGCTGCATTCTGAAAGATTAGAAATACTGTGTCTGAATCTAAATATAACCTGTAAACACTGCCTTTCTGAGTCATGATACCTCTAACCCTGTGTGTTTAGACCAGTCGGCAGTGTTATAAGGCATTTTAATTGGCAATGCTCTCAGTTTGTAAGATGTCTCTGAGCTAGTTTGAGCTACCAAAGAAGAAAAGTTACATTCAGCATTATCTTTCAGAGTGCACCTCTAACATGATACTGACAAAACATTTACAATTTTTTTTATTTCCCAAAAAGTGAAAAATATCTTTTGTTGACTTTTTAACCAATCTGTTCTGTGCTGTATGTATGTGTGTGAAAAGTTCAGGGTAAACCTGAGAAGCTTTAGGTGCTTCATGTCAAGTTTACAGGTTTACCTTGAATTTACTGCTAAGAAAATGTAGCCGTTCATTATACAGAATGCATAAAGACATAATGCTGTTGGTTTAGAGAGTTTATGGTTTAATCTTAACTTTAGCTTCATGCTTTTGCTGCTCCTTTTACATGTGTATATGTTTATATGGTAAAACTTCATGCCCAGCAGTGACACCTGCTGGCGCAATTGTGTTGTTTGTTTTGGGATTGTAACTCTGTAAATAAATTGCAGCTTTTCATATGAATACAACGAATAATAACTAAGATATTTGGAAGTGTTGCTCTTTGCACTGATTTAGCTGATCATAGTGATTGACCCTATTGCAATCTAAGGGTCAGCAGTAGTATGTGGTCATGGAGTTAGGTGTGATTGCCCCAAAGTCTGTTAGAGTAGTCTAGACTATGGAGCATGTATGTAAAAGTAGTTATATGCAGTTATTTGTAGAAGTAGTGTATACATAGTGTCTTAATGAGTGGCTTTCAGACAGATTTCATAATCTTTGTCCATATGGCAGCTGGAACGGTTCACAAGCATGCGGATGAAGAAGGAAAAGGAGAAGTCAAGTACAATGAGCCACAGACACTCGTCTGCTGCACAGTATGAGATTTCAGCACAAACAGCCATGCTGCAGGACCACTCTGATGACTACATCCTGGAGCTCTTTGAGCAGATGCTGGTGAGAAGATTTATTTGTCACTTTTACTCAATTAAACTTGAGAAGAAAAAAAGTTTTGGATGACTAGTGTCTCTCAGTAAGAAAAAATTAAATCTAATAGACAAAGCCATTTATAGGCATTTTTCCAATACGCGATTTTGTTATTTTTAGTGAAGTCTAGTTTCTTTTTTGAATATTTTATTAAATTTAATTTAAAATTATTTTTAGTATTGTTAATCAGTGTTTATACTCAAATTGATTAACACTAAACATTTATTATTAATTGATAGATTCAGTTAATTACCCATTGATGGCGACAGCTCTGGTATGTACAGTCATATGAAAAAACAATTTGACGCATGGTCAGAAAGTAAAATGAGCCATGGCTTTTGCACAGACAACATTTTATGTTTTATTTTTGTTTTTCTATATGCCATTTTCAGCAGATAAACAGTAACTGAGCATTAAAATGTGCAGAATTGTGTTTAAGAGGGTGTGTTAGCTTATTTTGATTTACAAAAACAACAAAACATTTTCAATTTGATTGTCCTGGTCGCTTAAACTTCTGCACACGACACTATACGAGTGTTGGTATAACTGAGTAAGGAGTGTTTTGGGGCTTCAGTTATGTTGTGTATGTATATGAATGTGTTTATATAATACTTAGTAACAGTGTTCTAGAGCTTCAGTATCAGTGTAACTTACCGAATCTCCGCTCTCTCTTGCCGACTCTCTTCAGGTGGATATGAATCTGAATGAGGAGAAGCAGCGGCCACTGAGGCAGAAGGACATTGCCATTAAAAGAGAGATGGTTTCTCAGTACTTGCATACATCCACACATGTAAGTGCCACACACACACACACACACACACACACACACACACACACACACACACACACAGACAGACATGCACAGACACACACTCTGACACTTCACACGTGACCATAACTGCGTGCAGCCATAGCTCTGTGAGTTTCAGCCTATAGTGTGGAGACCCCTTGAGGTCAGAATTAAACACTGCAGGTGGATTCTGTGTCCACAGGGCGGGGACAGAGTTCCTCTCCCAAAGAGCCTACCACGCTGCATGGTTTTCCAAAAACCATACACTCCTGATTCAACTCATCATAGGCTTGGTTAACTAATTAGTGCAGTCAAGGGTTTTTTTTTTTTCCATGTAAAAAGTAGAGCATTTCATTATAGCTATGTGAGTGGACAAAATAAGCTTCGTCAAAATGTATTTAATTACTTTCAATAATTCAATAAAAATGTTTTCATCATGTGAACACAGGGTTCACATAAATCTGAACAGGAAAATCTGTTGTCCATAGAATGAGCACAGTCTCCGGTTTTAATAACTGACGTCTAGTAAGAACAGCTGCATGTTCCAACTCCTCCATGATTGTAACACTCGTGTCGTTTTGAGCGCAATGGCATCATTCCACTTTATTACCCTTATCAAGTGCACTGCTGGTCGATGTATCCATGGTTGTCCCATGAAGATTGTCCAGTGTGGTCTGTTGAAAGCATCTGCCAGTGCTAATGTTACTGATATTATTGAAATTAATTACATTAAGTGTTATAAACATAGTAATGTTGATACCACGGTTTTATCTTCATGAAAGAACAGACTGTGTTCATGGTTAATTCCTCAAAAATATAGAATAAACCTGATCATAAAATTATGATTGCTTTGAAAGTAAGCAAAATGAAGAAATAGTGGTAGGCTGCATCAGTTGTGGTTTTGACATAGAGATGATTTTGGTGGTAGGGTTTGTAAATGTGTATGAAGGTTGTGTAATGTCCAGTTGAAACACATACGGTTGCACCCTGTCATGCTAATTTTAGGGATTCATGATTCAAATGAGGACATATAGTCAATGACTGCTCCCTAATTTCTGTGTTCTAAGCATTTTAATGAGCAAATTGTTTATGGATGACAGATGGAGTTGAAATGCTGTAAATATTTGTATTTCTGTGTGTGTGTGTGTGTGTGTGTGTGTGTGTACTCATACACATAGGGGCAGAACCAAAAGGAAAGCTCCAAATCTGCAGTGATGTACATCCAGGAGCTAAAAACTGAACCCAGGGATACACAGCTGCTGAGCTGCCTTGAGTCTCTGCGTGTCTCCCTTAACAACAACCCTGTCAGGTAACACACACACACCCACTCAACCACAGACTCTTTCTTACAAATGCACATGTTCACACTTTATATGTATGGGGAATGTATATGATAATTTAAATGATAATCATGTGTTTGCACTGTGACTGAATGGTAACTGTGTTTGTGCACAGCTGGGTGCAGACGTTTGGAGTTGAAGGTTTGGCTTTGCTGCTCAGCTTCCTCAAGAAGCTCCAGGAAGAGAAAGAGGAATATCCGTAAGACGTTCTCCCCCAAAAGCCACACAGTTCTTATGTGCTTTATTTTAAGACGCTTTTAGAAATCATCATCAAGTGAAAAGTGTAAACGACAGCAAGTAAATCGGGTTGCACAAAAACATTTTTTATTGAAACCAGCTAGAACTTATTTTCTTATTGATAGAAAATCACTTAATAGAAAACCAAGAACACAGACAAGCCTTTACAACACTGTTGACTATTATTTGTATAGGACTGTCACTATTGATCATGTTAGTAATCAGTGAATCTAGAGATTTACAACTAATCATATACACACATCATCTAAACCGCTTATCCTTCTGGGTCACGGATACAACTAATCAGTTTAAAAAAAAAAACAAAAAAACAAACACCCAAGTAAAAAACTGTGTGGCAAATAATGCTGACAATTATGTGTCAGTTTCAAGTGTGTGTCAGTCTCTCTTGCTTTTTGTAAAATAAAACCAGTAGGAGAAAATATAATTATCATTCAAGTAGTCAAATAACCGTCACAGATTCACTGAAATAGTACAATTAATTAATTTTTATTATTATTTTTAATTAATAGACTTTGAGACATAATGGAAAGTAAAATCAGTCAGTGATCTGCAACTTTGTGCAGTTTCTTTTGTTAGTAATATTTAGTAATATTTATTTATATTTCTCTCCTCCACACTCTCTCTCTCTCTCTCTCTCTCTCTCTCTCTCTCTCTCTCTCTCTCTCTCTCTCACCCCCTACCCACCTTCTCTGTTGCCCCCCCCCCTTGCAGGAATTCTAGCATTTCAGTAAAGTGCCAACATGAGATCATCCGCTGCCTCAAAGCCTTCATGAACAACAAGGTGTGTGAGAATACAGCACGTCCTGTACACACTCCACTCGGCTAACGGATTACAGCCTCAGTCATTCTGACAAACCGCAGCTCTTCAGCTTACAGCTTAGTCGCTTGTTATACAGATGTTTACACTTTTTATGCGGATTTTACAGTAATTCTCCCTAAAGCCCTAATCTCAGAAATCAGTGCTGTTGGCAGGGTAATTTTTGGCAATACACTGATAAAGACTTGTAGTTGTAGTGATTGACTGGTTTTAACAGCTAATGGTGCTAGGAGCAGAATCATTTTGGGAAAATTTTGCTTTAATTTTAGCTTATATGAGTAGCCCTGTCTTCTGTACTCTACTCATATTTACTTCTGTTGTATTTTTAGTCCTATTCCTGGCTCAGAATTAGTTACAAGTGGGAGGCATAAGTGAGCTGACATTTGTGTTATATTGAAAAATGAATTACTCTGTATGCTAGAAGTGAGTTACTGATTAACTGTCCGGTTCTGTCCCTATTTGCAATTCTATGTGCTACATTGAAGTTGAAGATATTGCATTAATAGCATATGATTTAGGAACCTCTACAAGCTGGAATATGTAGATATGCTTGGGTGAAAAAACACGATTCACTTGTTTGCTCACAATCCATTGTAATATCTGATCCTGTGCATTGGCGCAATTGGCAGTCTTCTTCAGAAATACCGTTGTTGGTCTGTTGTGCTGATTACAGGATAGTGCCAACCCAGAGTGGTGCCACCATTGCAATCACTAATAACATCAGTAATCACCCAGTAATAGTGCATTCCCATGCTGACACCAAGAAGCAGCACACAGTTTGAGAAAGGCAGTTGCCTTTCAATTTTCTGTTCTGAAAAAGCCCTGATATGTGAGGTTAATTTCACTCATTATTCCATAGATGCAGGAATCCTAACTTTAGTGTTTTGTAAGTTTTTTGGTATTGAGTGGGTGTTTATGGCTTTTTTTTCCACCTAACACTTACAAGTTTAGAGCTGCTGTTTTGGTATACAAAGATAGTAATGATATGCACAAGTAGTAATATTAATACATAATTACATTTAAATTGAGTTCACATTCTGTATTGACAGGTTATTGTCTGCATTATACTTATAACTTTTTAAATTTATTTTGAATTCAGAGAATAAATTGAAAATGAAAATGAAAAATAAAATTTTTCATTAAATTCAACACTTTGAATTTTAGGGACACTAATCTATGACTGAGTGAATCTCGTTTATATTTGAATGTTGAGTTGAGTTGTGATGGTTTTTCCCACTGTGTGTCAGTACGGTCTGAAAGCCATGCTGCACTCGCCTGATGGAATTTCACTCTTGGTCCGAGCCATCAATCCCAGCGTTCCCTCATATGATGGTGGACGCTGTTAAACTTCTGTCGGCCATCTGCATCCTTGATGACCCTGAAAACCTGTGAGTATATATCCTTGTATATATGGAATAAGGTATAATGTAGCTGTGAGTTAGATTCATTCAAGATTCAGAGGTTTGTCAGGAGCACAGAGAAAAAGACAGAAGTAGAGCATGTCACTTATGTTTTATCTTAATGGTAACCATGATTAAACCTTTTATAAACTTTTTTTATAGATGTTTTTGTTAATAAGAGTCAGGGAAAGCCTATGTCTCATATGTTACCTCATAATATCTCCCAATACACTTTACCTTTGGATGGAGTGAATATGTATTAGCTATGTTTCTCTAAGACAGTCATATTTTGTCAGCATGTTTCTTTGATATGCGTACCAAGCCCATGAGAGTAATGGCTTGAAATTTGTGTTTCTGATGTGTGTTGCAGTCATGAACGTGTGCTGGAGTCTATAACAGAGCTGGCAGAGGAAAGGGACATTGAGAGATTTCAGCCCTTACTGTCTGGCATGCGCAAATCTAATATTGCTCTCAAGGTAACGTACATTCTTTTTAATGAGAGTGCATTTTGTCTACAAAGTAGATGAGTTCTGTCTGCAAAGTAGATTTTAGACATGTAAGGTAATACAAAAGCATTAAAAGTAGACAGAATAAAATACACAATTACCTGAATATTACAATATTACATTACTTCTATTTATACAATGTAGACTGTAGTGTTTGTCTTGTTTCTCTCCATTTTCTTTGTAAAAGCTACAGACTTTTTTATTATTTAATGAAATTAAAGGTGTTTAAGAAATTACATTGATGTCTGCCTCAATGTGAACCTGTCTCCTCTGTATATGGTATGTGTGCATTCAGGGTGGCTGTATGCAGCTGATCAATGCTCTCATTAGTAGAGGAGACGAGCTGGACTTCAGGATTCATATACGCTCTGAGCTCATGAGACTGGGACTGAGAGAGCTACTTGCTGTGAGTCTTATGCATGCACAAACACAAGAGTGCCTAACTCAGGTACTGTATTTATTGAGCTAATACTAGCATAACTAACATTTAGAAGTTGAGTTGTTACTGTTCCTTTTCAAACCCCTGACAAATGTGATACATTTAATACATTTTTGTTGATCTCAAAATATTGAATAATACATCTAAAAATGCCAATTGGTATCAAATTAATAATACACAAGTCTACATTATATAAGATATTATTATATATAAAATTAACATGATTAAAATGACAGTTGATTCCAAATAAGTTTTCTGAATTTTTGGTAGTGTATTATGAGTTAAAAATTACAGGCTGCATGTTTAACATTAATTTCTCCACTTGTTTGAGAAATACGAGTGAGAATAATTAAATTGGAGCATGCTTTTTATATTGCTGATGATAACTGGGACTTAAGGATTAATTACTTAAGATTTGCTTATTACTTAATCTCTTATTTAAGTGCCTTTTCTGTGTTTACCCTGTGTCTCCTGAGCAGGAAGTGAGGCTCATTGAGAATGAAGAGCTGCGAGTGCAGCTTCAGGTTTTTGATGAACAGGCTGAAGAGGACTCTGAAGACCTCCGGTCACGACTCTACGATGTTCGCATTGAGATGGAATATCCTTTTGCTTGGATCCCAGTTCAGTTTCCCCTGTCCACTGGACTGGTAGAGGCTTAGAGATGAATGGCATTAGCTAGGAGCTCGGGGCAAAGGTCTTTTTAGAGTTGCAGAGATGGAGTTAAGAAAAGGAATTGATGTGTTGATGAGAGAGTTACTTCTGTTTTTCTGTTGAGCTTCATGTAGTTCTGAAATTAACCACCAGGTAGCTCAAGGGTGACAAAACATTTTAAGATGTTGAAAGTAATGAAAAAAGCAATAGATGATGTTTTATTTTATTTATTATTTTTTTAATCCACTGCTAAATTTAGTGATGTGGGCACTTTGACAAAACTTTTATGACCTGCACATTTGTTTGTTATTTATTGATGCTTTTCCAACTAGATTGAGTTTGCAGTGTCACTGATTTGGGAAGACAGTTTTCAGTTTCAGCCACCAGGTGGTGCATGGAAACCTAATGGTTTCATCGTCTTTGTTGTAAAACAATATTCCAGTACTTTTCTTGAATGTCTTGGTGGGGAAAAAAGGAAAAAAGTTGTAGTAAATGAAAATCGGTCTTTTCTGAACATTGATTGCATTGTAGTTTCATGGCAGCTCACAAAATCAGTGACTTATAAAATGTAAATTTTGCTAGATCTTAAGTTTGTTTGTTTAGCAGTTGTGTTTCTCCTTAATAGCTTGTTTTTTACTGACATGTCGGAGGTGTTCCAGATCCTACTGAACACAGTGAAGGATTCTAAAGCTGAAGGCTTCTTCCTCTCCATTTTGCAGCACCTGCTGCTGGTGCGCAGTGACTACATGGTTAGGTATGACTTTTGACCCCTCATTTTACTGTGAGCTCTCAGTGACCCTTAGAGCTGTATAAGTCAAATGGGAAGGTGATGTAGGAATGAAAACAGAATGAAAGAAGGAAAGAATGCCAAGAATGAAATGAGGCTGGGTTTTAAACAGCAGTCTGTTATGCATAAACTTAATAGTATGCATAATTATGCATACTAAATTATGCATAAATAAATAATTGGTTTCCCTTCTGAAAATGTGCTTTCTGTCCAGTTTACAGTACTGCGTATGAGGTCAATTTAAGTAAATAAAACCTCAAAAATCAAAACATGCTGTCGGGTCTGTAAGACATTCTGTTTCCATAGAGTAGCAGTGCTCAGGAAGAACAGGCTCTTTAACTTTATTTATGCAGACTTAAGTATAATCTGATACCATTATGCTGGGATGTATTCTGAAAAAATTATGATTTTGAATTTTATCTTTTAGCCTTAGAAAGAGCAAGTAAATGATTGCTAAAGAAAAGGAGAAAGAAAGAAATACTAAATGTAAAAGATGTGATTTTAATCATGAATTTTTATACTCGGTACAGTGCAAGACTTTTGATGAGTGGGAGTGAGGGAGTGCAGCAGAAGAATGATAATCTCTATTACTGCTGATTGTGTGGTTGCGAGACTGGCATTTCAGAGCAGAGAGAGAGAGGGCGGGTGAGAGAGTGAGAGTGACATGAGCATCAAAATGGAACCGATGGATGGAGGGAGGAAAGGAAGGAGAAAGGATTTGATTGATGAGTAATGGGAGGCGAGATTGATTGCCATCAGCAGCCATCTCTAAATGTAACTCTAAATGTAACACGCCCCCATGTCACTTACACACACACACACACACACACACACACCCACAGAGTGAGGCTCCTACAAAATGCTTTTATTTTGAGTTAAGAGGCTGCACTTAGACCCTGTTTTACGCCTGGTCATTTCATGTAATTGGTATCTGTATTGTATTCTGATAAGATTTTAGCCTTATGCCTTTACAACTGGTCGTCAAATGTGTCTCGGGTTCATCAGGCACACAAAATGGCAATTCTTAAGAGTAATTAGCATCCTGCACTGGTTATTGCCATTATGAACTATGTGTGTTAACCTCTTTCGGCATGCAGTTCCTCCTAGTGTAAATTGACTTGGATATCTTTAATGAAAATATTCAACTAATAAAAAAACTTTATTACTGTATTAAATTAACGCCATTGGCTCTCTGTGTATGAAATGTGGTGACTTTATGTTGAGCTGCTTGTAAGCAATGAGGGGTGAAAGGGTGAGGAGCAAGAACCCCTTGCTATGAAAACAATTCACACCTCTCCACAAATGACAACCATGCCAAGATAAAATGGAGCACAACTGTAGCTTTGTTAATATCACAAAAGCCACAGTAAGAATAGCATGTAAAAACAGTAAAACTGCTTTTTATAAAAAAGTTGACTTGCTGGATCACCTTTGAAGATGAAACTCCAGTCATACATAAATCATGCACATTTCCATTTAAATATGTTTTATTATTGTTACTGGGCAAGAAAAATGCATAGGTCAATTGAGGCATGTCCTTCAAAACAGATGGACGTTACAATTTACGCTACTTTTTTAAGCTATCCAGCTTCACTAAAGGCCGGCAAAGCAGGCTACTAAACTCAGGAGAAACTCATGTTAGGAGATGAACCGAAGGAGCAGCAGTGCCTCTGTTAAATGGCAACAGTCTAGATGCAACCCCTTTCCTGTATGCCAAACAGCAGAGGAAGGTACTGTCACAGTGTTAGGAGGGGTTTTCCTTGTTGAATGTAGCTTGGAGAGATATGTGTTTACACTTGTGCCTAAAAGGTCTGGCTGAAATGTGTTTCAGAGCTTCACCTGCATTGGTTTGTGTGATTGGATTTAAATCTTGACTACATTTAAACCTGCATTTTATGTGGATTAGCCTTGTCTATGTATAATCCTGATACTCTAAATGACCAGTTGTAAATGGCGTCTTAGACACGCGCACACACATGTGGAATCAGAAAAGTGTGTCTAGCTCCTTAGAACACATTGATGCGGTTATTCATACAGATCCCTGCTTTAATCCCCTTTGTGTATTACAGGTTGAAATAGAACTGCGTTTCAGAGATCACATCTGTGACTACGTTCACACACTTTCCCACACGCGCGCACACACACACACACCTACCTTTCCTCTTTCTCTTTAGAGACTGATTTCAAATGAACAAGCTCAAAGAAAGCTAGAGCTAGATGATTTAGAGAGAGAGAGACTGTGAATGGTTTAAAGATGTCAGACTTGTTGCTCGTTTCTTGTCGACGCGATGTGATCTGACAGGCAGGAAATTGGAGTGCTTCTGTCTGTCCATTAGGCTGTGTGTCTCTGAAGGCGAAAAACAGACGAGTAATGGAAGGGTTAAACAGCACACTCAATTCTTCACACTCTTTCTTGCTCTTATACTTGTCTTGCGTGTGCTAACGTATACATGCATACACACATGCATACGTACACATTCGCATGCATACATACATCTAATGAGTGGTTTCATCTATAACAGCTCTCACTGCCATCCCCTCCTTACATTTCATTCTCTAATCTTTCTTCCCACTTACTTTCTCCTCACTTTTTCTGTCTCACTCTCTTTTTTCCTCCCTCTTACTCTCTTTCCGTTATGTTCTTTCTCTAATTTCTCCCTCTGACTTTCTCTTTGTCTCTCTCTTTCCTTCTTGCTATCTCTCTGTTCTGTCTTACTCTCCCTTTCTTTTCCTTCCCTTTCTTTTTCCATCAAATTTTCTCCCTCCCTCTGTTTTTCTCTTTATCTTCCTCCCTCTTTTTCTGTCTCTTTGTCTCTCTCTATCCTCAACTTCATCTTTCTCTTTGTCTCTTTCTCTGTCTTTTTCTCCTTCTTGATCTTTTTTTATTCTTTTATTCTCTCTCACCCTCTCTTTGTGTTTCTCCCTTCTTCTGTCTTTGCCTCTCCATCTTTTTTCCATCTCTCTCTCTCTCTCTCTGTCTGTCTGTCTGTCTGTCTGTCTCTGTCTGTCTGTCTGTCTTTTTTTCTGACGCCCTCATTTTCTTCAGTTTGCACTTGGTTACACACTGAACAAATAGACCACATTTGACAGGATGGATATAAAAATGAAAGCCTGAGAAAGATAGAGGGAGCAAAAGAAAACACAAACTGAAATGGAGTGAGTGTAATGTAAGAAGAGATGGGGACATACGGAGGAAAGGAGAGGTGCGGAATAGGCGAAAGCTTGCAAGTGAGAGAACGTGATTCTTCTATATTTGGAGTCAGTTGGCTGCTGTAATCAGCAATATTTACCTGTTGTGGTGAATACAGCATCACTACATTCGAATTGCTGACACCATTAGGAAACTGGTAATTGGTTCTACAGGACTGCTTGCCTCGCATCCATCAACCAAATATCAATTCTGTGTGGTTCAGGTCCTACTGCACACAGTCTGAAACACATTTCTGTACATCTGAGTAGCTGTGAAGACATAACAAAACAATAATTTCATGTATGAATATAAACTTAATGAGAGCTGAACATGGGGTTTTCTTAGACAAGGAGAAACCTGTATTAAAAATGGTCACTAGATGTCTCTCTCGCTCCACCGAAAAATTTTAGGATGATTGCAGGGGGAGGGGGGAAAATAACAGAAAGAAAGAGGGGGGGGGGGACGAGTAGAAAGAGAGTGAGGCCAAATAAAGGAGAGAGAGAGAGAAACAGCTTGGTGGAAAATGAAGAAAGTATTGAGTTACTTTCACACCAGGTCACGATGCCAGACTCCTCGCAAATGGAGTGTGTCTGCAAGCCCATCAAATATCTGACCATCGGGACACACACACTCACTCAAATATAAGTTCTTTCAAAGGTGAAGAAAGAGAAGCAGTGCAAGCGCACACGTGCACATGCCAGTCAATTGACTAGAGCTACACTTGAACTCTTTTTATATCTCTTACACACACACACACACACACAGCTAGTACAATGCTGTGTACTCGCTCTGATAACGCACTCTAAGTCTGAGTGGATTGAAGCTTGGTTTACATACGCTCAGATCCTAGTAGCAAGCTCAAGGTCACAGTGCTGAAATGCTTTGTGTTTCTGTATTGATTAATTTCACTCATTACTCCTTGGCCCTAATAAAGGCCTCTTCATACTCTAATTTAGAAAACATTATCCAGCCTCTCAAGCTGCAGTCTGACCGTATCCCTGAAGGCTGCGAGTGTGTGTTGTGTTAATGTTATTACCCTTATTCATTCTCACTCAATCTCTCCTCTCTCTTTTGTTCTCTTACAGGCCACAGTACTATAAGTTGATAGATGAGTGCATAGCTCAGATTGTGTTACGTCGGAATGGCTGCGATCCAGACTTCAAATGCAGAAACCTGCAACTAGATGTTGAAGGACTGATAGGTAATGTGCACACAAGTACATGAATGCACATACATATACTCATGCAATAAAGAAAAAAAAATGTATGCTGTTCTTCTAGGATACTGTAGGAAAGGTGAATATTATATATAGAACCATCATTACTCAAAGAACTGTTTGAATGCATAAAAGGTTCTGTGCATTATTAAATCATTATTTTCTCTGTTGTACATGCATCTTTAAAAATGTTTAAAAATGGTTCTATGATGCACCAAAGAGTTCTGGTATTGTTACAAGGTAGGTTTTGTTAAGAATGGAAGTAATTTAAGCAAACATAATAACTGACATCTTTGTTTTATACATGCTTGAAGCTTATGCTCAGTCAGTGCTGTCATTCCAGTTCATTCCACTATGTGGCAGCACAGAGCACTCGGGCATATTAGTAAAAGAGGTGGTTTTGGGGAGCGGCAGCATTAAAGTGCTTGCGTTTTTAGATGCAGTTTGTAGTTGAAATGAATTAAAATAAAACAGAAACTGACCAGCCAAAGGATTCTGAAGCTATGAATGTTTTTTATTTTTATTGATGTTTCTTGACTGACTTTGTGGATTGTAAGGGTTCCGTTATTTTGGGCCCCATTCAGTAGTGGTCACACTGCTGGGTGCTGTGAGTGAAAAGACCCATGCTAAAGCGGGTGGCTGCTAAATGTTCTGCTACAGTATCTTGTCTGATGCATTTAGCTGATATTTATTGCTGTATTAGATGGTATCACAGCACATTTCCAGTCTCAGGGTGCAGTTAACCACTGAATGAAGTAATAGCTGTGCTGACCACTGTAGTCTAGGTGTGTGTGTGTGTGTGTGTGTGTGTGTGTGTGTGTGTGTGTGTGTGTGTGTGTGTGCGTGCTATTCGCTTGGGTAGTATGCTGCAGGGATATTTTAAATGCTTTCAGAAATCCTCTACTCCTTTTTCTAGCTTCTCATATTCAGAGAAAAACAGCCTAATTCTGCCCTGCCTGTGTTATTTAAAGATTTCCTTTGAACTCCAAACACTTCTGCATTCTGCTCCCAGGTTTTTCCCTCCACTCGTTCTTTTCTCTTATTTGGGTTCTTGTCCCATTTAGTGTGGCTATGAAAAGTAAGTACAGTTCCCTTGCTCACACTCTTTTACCCCCTCTCCTTTTCATGGCCTTGTCCTCCGTTTCCATCCTCATTAATTTTCTCCAGTTGTCTCTACTTTTTTGGTTGTTTATTTCTTGCTCTTTCGCATCCTCTTGTTTTGCTTTCTTTCTGTCTAGCTGGCATTGATTTTCTGGTGTCTTTGTGTGTGTGGGTCAGTAACAGGCGTTTCTCCACCTTAGGCTCTTATTGCTACCTGAGCAGCCTTATTATCATAACTCTCCAGAAGCTGCTTTCATTGGCCCTTCACCTCAAAAGTGGCTCTCCCTCCCCTGTTTAAAATCCACTCCTTACAGGTCAAACCAAAGGTCTAGCACTTCCTCCAGCTGTGTTTGATCTCAGTTTCTGAAGAATAGTTCTATGACACGTTTTATTAGAAAATAGCGCATATCAGAGAAAGAACTACGAGTTTAATGTGTGAACTGAAAAAGGAAATGCAAATAAATTTTTGGGTTTAGACTGCCTTTACCCACTTTTTACTATGTATTACTTCTTTGGAAATGGTTGTGGTTGTTTTTATTTCACATTGTGGAAGAGAGAGATGTGTGTGTGTGTGTGTGTGTGTGTGTGTGTGTGTGTGTGTGTGTGTGTGTGTGTGTCTGTAAAAGAGAGAGGGGATGGGATTTTAATTAGGTTGCTCAGTAATCGGAGCACGAATCAGAGGAGACACACAGACTCATCACAGTGAAGGGCACTTTATCCCCACAGCCAGAAAAAACGTGACACACCTCCCTCTCTCTCTCTCTCTCTCTCACTCACTCACTCACTCACTCACTCACTCATTCTCTCTCTCTCTCTCTCTCTCTCTCTCTTCCCCTCTCTAGATAACATGGTGGATAAGACGAAAGTGGAGATCAGTGAGGCCAAGGCCACAGAGCTGGAGAAAAAGGTAAACACACGCACACAAGCACACTCTCTCTTATTCATTCTGACCTTGCCCCTGCCCAAGAAATACTGACTAAAGTCAGTGAGTTTGATTCAAGACTCGTGACTCCTTAAATTTCAGCGTGAGAAAAAGAAAACGTGAGTAAAACTGATTTCATTAGGATGCTACCCTATATACAGTAAATGATAAAACTTCTCCCCATCTTACATGTGTGAACTTTCCTGTTAGTGTCTTTGTGGCCATGCAAGGGAATTACTGCAGTGGTGTTCTCATGGCATTCAGTTCAACTTCAAATATTGAGCCTTTCGTTATAGAATAATCTTCGGTCTGATGAACAGAATGAAGGGCTACATAAAGTAATTGTGTTTGGCTAGCATGTAGTTTGGATAGGAAATTATGCTGGCTAGCTAGATAGCATACATGCTATATAGATTGCAGATTTTGTTTCAAGTTGTTTCAGCTCCTTCCTTTAAACACCATGTTTACTGCATGTAGCTTTTCAGTTCTGTCCTTCACACTGGAGATGTTTCTGTAATAAAAAGCTTGTTGTTTGTAGCTGTGCTAAACTGATGGTTTTTAGTAGGGGTTTACTTTTCTACAATGCAATGCCTGCAGCTAATAACGAGATTGAAGTAAAATTCTCTACTAAAGGCTGAAGACTCAAATCACACTCGCACCCCAGAGACTCACAACTCGACTCACACTTGCATGCCAAAGATTTGAGACTTGGGCTCCCAAAGCTTCAAAACTTGCATTCCCACCCTAAAGATTTGAGTCACGTTTTGGACCCCAGAGACTGGACACTTGACTTGGAATTGCAGCCCAGAGAATCAAGAGTCCATTTGGATGTGCACTTCAAAGACTCAAGACTTTATTCAGACTCACAACCCAAAGACTCAATTCGGACTCGCACCCCAGAGACTCGAGACTCGACTGGGACTCGCATGAATTAACTTGTGAACATTTCTGCCATGCACACATGGATTAGCTATTCACAAGGTCACACACCCACCAATCACTTTTCGACTGCCCTGAGTATTTTGCATATAACCTACCTTCTTCAAAACTCCCAGACACCCTTAGTGATACACACACAAACACCTACGCACGCACACATTCTCAGTGTCAGCTGGCAGATGTGTAATTTGTGAGGGGAGATGGGAGCAGACAGGAGATTTCCTCTTCCTCTCTCTGACAGGCTCTCTCTTAATCCCTCCCAGCAAGACTCCCTCTCACACAGTCTGCAATTATCGCCTGTGTGCATGTGTGAGTGTACACACGAACGTACTGCAATTTCCCTGTCACTGCCCGAAATTGGGGCATAAGGAGATGCCCTCTCTCCAATTTGTGAGTGTGTGTGTATGTGTCTATGGAGGATGACCCCTATCAGGAGGCTGTCAGACGAGTGTTTACTCTTCCTCTCCCTTTCTTCCTCATTCCTCCCTGTCTAATTTAGAGTAATAGCTGTGTGGCAAAGGAGAAGAGGAGAGAGACAGACTCTCATTACCAGCACACATGCAGAGAGTGTGTGTGTGTGTGTGTGTGTGTGTGTGTGTGTGTGTGTGTGTGTGTGTGTGTGTGTGACCCTTCAGTTTCCACTGATGCCACATAATTACATGTCTGGCTTGCAAACACATTCCTGTCAGTGTCACCAGAAATTATCAATGTCTTTTTGTCCCCCAGACTCTGTGTATGTGTATGTGCGGGTGAAAGAGAAAGAGATAGAGGGAGAGAGAAAGAATTGGTCAAATAACATGAGGTAAATACAAAGAGTAACAAAAACTCAAACCCGAGAGCCAGACCATATTGGTGCAGGCTTTTTATTTGGTTTCACTAAACAGCCTCCATCTTTTCTGCTTTATCAAGGTCAGAGCGTGATGACCCAACAAATGTCAGCAAACCTAAAAAAAAACCCGCCCTTACAGGAAAGTTAAATGCTTTTCACTTATCATATGTGATACATCATATATAACATGAATGTGATCATGTGCCCTAATATTAATAATGTGATCATGTGTCATGATCATGTGGTGTATTTGGTTTATAGGCCAGAGCACACCAATCAAACAAACAGATATATTTGCAGTTCTAACGTTTGCAGTATAACACATCAGCCAAGTATTTTTTTTGTTTGTTTATTTATTTTTCCCACAGGGCTCTGGCCTTAAAACACCTGCCAATGTTAGAATGTTGGGTTGGTGTGCTCTGAGCTTCGGACCTGTCCTCTTTACATCACAGTTAGCTCCTCATTATGACATATTTGGGCTATGATGTCATAAAGGCTCTGAAGAACTCTGCTCCCCTGAAACCATGACAAAGTTCCATATTCTCCTCATGTGCACTGTGGGAGCTGGACAAACAGCAGAGAATACATATTAAGAGATTAGTTATTGTTTTATGTGCATTCCCTCAGCCAGTGCTGTCATCCCGGGCACACAGTGTCCGGACAGGGAATATGAGCAAGCAAATCAAATATCCTATTTGCATAGATGCTAGTCCTGCACATAGCAGAGACGATGAAAGATGGACAGACGGATGGACGGACACACATACACAGTGCAGACTCTTACCAGTGTCAGCAATAAAGTCTGTGGAGAAAACGAATTGTCAGTGTCCACAAAACTATACTTAGAAACAGTAATATTGACTAGATAGACAACACTTCTTAATCGTCCAAATGCGGCTCAGATATCAGATATTTTTTAATATTTATTTGACATGTAGCACTGCATGTTGCACTGCATTTGAAAATCAACTGTAGCTCCAGAGATGTGTGACTTATACTCTTCTGGACATTGTTTATGCCTGGCCTTGGACTATAAAGTAATTGAGTAGTTTAGACCAGTTTGCTTAATGTTAAAAAAAAAGTCATGGTTTTCTTTACATAACATTTTATTTGAGTGAAAAGAACAATACAAAATATGTACTCAATGGCCAAACTATTGGATGCAGTAGAAGTGATTGGTATAACACTGTGAAAGGAGGGGTTTAAAAAAACCTGGGAGTTTCTTTGCCTTTTCCATTGGTCTGTCTGCTCAGTAGTTTTTCAGCCAGTTTCTTATTTCATGGCTGTTATGGCAGACAGATGCAGTGAGAACATGCTACATAGCTTGTCAAATGCGCCAAGTAACCGCTCACCCATATAACGGACAGTGTGAATTTCAGTAGGGACTCGCACACGGACACCTCATGTTCATTGTGACTGCGTTGACAATCTTCCACATAGTTTATGCACACTGTGATATAGAAGAAGGCTGTCTGGCTGCGGAATGCCTTCTGTCATGAGCAATAGATTCCTGCATAAACACTGACATATCAAAGCCTGTTCAGACTGATGTGTGTTTTGTGTGTGTGTGTCCAGCTGGATGCAGAGTTGACAACGCGCCACGAGTTGCAGGTGCAGTTCAAGAAGATGGAAGGAGATTACGAACAGAAAGTCCAAGAGCTCAGCACAGAGAAAGAAGTAATTGGCAATGAAAAAACGGAGAAAGAAAAAGAGAACCAGACACTATGTGGTGAGATCAGCCAACTCAAAGAAAAGGTATTCAATCACATCCTATTCATTGCACTCCCACGTTATAGTTCTCTTGGTTTATAATACAAGTACATCATTGTTATGCATTGATGGTATATTGATTATATTTTAATAGAGTTGGCACTGATCAAATACTAAGTATCAGTATTGGGCCGAAATCAGCAGGAAATGCTGGACTGAATGTTGGGGGGGGACAAAAGAATGGTCCAAAATAACTTTGAATAGAAACACGATAACATACATTAACATTATGAATGTTTGTTTATTTTTCCCTCACGAAGGTTCCGTTTTTGAGATGTTGGGTTTGTTACAGTGTAGGGCTGAACGATTTGGGAGAAAATATCTAATTGTGTTTTTTCTGACAAATATTTAATTTGCGATATTTTCTGTAAATCAAGATCCAGGCCTGTGTCTAAGAAGACCAGCATATCCAGGCTTAAACACTGAATGTAGTGTACCTGTATACAGCACATGGGTTTTTGGTTGCTTTTGATTGGTCTGACTTATCCACTGTGTTTGCAGATTCTGTGTCATTTGTCTTTACGCTGATTAAATGATCTTTTATAGGCTGGCCACAACACCAGCACCTGTTCCATGTTAGCTTTTTCTTACTCTGATTTTCTTTTAAATAAATGAATTGCTGTTGCATGTTGTCTATACTTATGTTTTTTAGGAGGTTATCTCTTTAGGGGAGAGGCCTGTTCTTAATTTTAGCTCTAATTATTAAAAATATCAATTAATATTCTGATACAGTCCACATGTCAGTAGCCCTATGTTTCATTCCAGCTTTAAGATGAGAATATTGGCACATGTTATTTGTATGATGAAGCAGATGTTTACTCTCATCTTTTCTGCTTCTGTTGTTTAAGTCCTTTCATTCTGCCTTATTCACTTTAATTTTAAAGTTTGCTGTCATCCTTCTGCTTTTGCTGTTCATTGCTCATAGAGAATGCTGAGGCTTGCACAATTACATTTTGAAATGAGATCAACTTGATCAACGAACCAATAAACAGAAGTTGTCAAACTATGTGAAATTCACCTTCTATCAGAAGCCGAGCTCACAAACTGTCAAATAACGAGAGAGGAAACCAGCTGTGTTCTGTGATATAATCTCTCAAATGATGAGCCAAACCTAGAGTCTTCCAGTAAATCCATCAGACAGAGGATAAAATGAAACTAGTCTGACAAGGTAAAAGCAGCTCTGCCCAATCACCAGAAACCAGTTGTAAACTGACCATTACGAGGATCAGTCAGAAGAAAGTGTGACATACTTTTGTGATTGGGTTATCAGTGAAAGTAACTGAAACATTAGAAAGATGGAAAAGCAGAGAGATGAAGTAAAGAAGTTGGAGATAAGTGAAACTACTGTGACATTGTCAGCGAACCCACACACACGAGTACACACCACACTACAAGCAGTGTGTGTGTGTGTGTGTGTGTGTCGGAGAGATAATTACAGTTGATGGCAGTAGGAGAAAAGCGGGAGTCAGCAAAAGTAGAGAAGTTCTTAGGAGGGATGAGAGGAGAAAGGTGGAGGTGGAGACACGTTTGGACTAAATAGGGATGGATGGAAGTGAAAGTGTAGGATGGCAGGAGGATAGACGGCTGTGAAAGAGGGAGGCAGAGGGAGAGAGAGAGAAACTTGCTGAGCTAAACACCGCCTGTCACCTCAACCTGCTTTTAATGTGGAACAGATAAACAGCTGTCAGAAGGCTTGTCATCACATCATACACACACACTCTCTCTCTTCATCCTGGCCTTCTGAACTGCATCCAGGTTTTGCAGCATCAATGGAATCCTCTCCCTGTCACACTTCAAACACTGGCACACGCGCCAACTAAGCTGGGCAAGAAAAGCCTCACTCTTCTCTCTCGCTCTTCTTCTTCTCTGCTCTCTTGCCCTCTCTCTCTGGCTTTCTCTCGCTCTAACTCTTTCCCTGATGTGGTATTAGCAGGCTGGTCATTTTTAATGAGCTGTGTCGAGTTCTGGATAAATAAATGATGCTTCTAATTAGACATGGATTTAGACCCCACTCATCTCTCTCCAATTCCAGCCGTGACCTTTTTAGATCTACTTACTCTCCCTCCCTCTCTCTCCTTCTCCCTGTCCGGGCCTAACCTCATTATTTGTCCCAGAGGCTTTAGTAAACTCTGCTTCTTTGAGAAAACTTTGTTTGACAACGTTGCAGTCCTTTTCTGTATAATGCACATCAGTCGGTAATTTGTGTCTTCTCATTTTTGCCCTTGAACTATATTTGGATATATGTGAAACTCCCAAGAAAGAGAACTGATTGTTATGTCTTTGTTATTCTCCCTTTTATTTTTTTTTTAAATTGGAGCTAAAAGCGGATTTTGGAGGGTTGGGCTGGGGGTAACAGTACATCAAGCATTAGCTAACCATGACAGAGATGTGATTATTATGTAAGTTGCTGAGGTGAAACAATGCTTGTTTCAACTGCTTAGTTACTAGTTTACTGTCTTATAGATATTATAGGTTATTATGACAGGGGATGATATCAGAATAGCAAAGCTGCATGCTAGTTAAATTTTGCAGCCCTCAGGCAGGATCTCTAGCTTTGTGTGACTCACTTGCTATCACTCATGAGCAGATTTAATAGCCTCTCTGTCTGTCTCTCTCACACTCTCTGTCTCTCTGCCTGTCTCCATATATCTATCCCAGATTGAGAAACTATCTAAGGAGCTTGAGGAAGCCAAAGCTAAACCCAAGACAAAAATCATCACAGTACCTGTGCCCATGCCCTCAGCACCTCCTCCCAGCTCCACAAGCCAATCTGCACCTTCCTCTGGCCCTCCTCCTCCAGGAGCTGCCTGCATGCCCAACCAACCAGTACCACCAGGGCCGCCTCCTCCTCCACCATTACCTGGCCATATGGACGTGTCCCCGCCTCCCCCTCCACCTCCACCTCCACCTCCGCTGCCTGGGCAAGGGATGTCCCCACCACCTCCACCGCCACCACTCCCTGGCCATGCAGGGATGCCATTACCACCTCCACCCCCTCCTCTTCCAGGCATGCCTGGACCCCCTCCACCTCCACCCTTACCCGGGCAGGGAGGTATGATGCCACCTCCACCTCCTCCCTTGCCTGGTGGCCCTGGTGTACCCCCACCTCCTCCTCCACCCCCTGGAGCTCCAGGTATGCCTCCTCCTCCTCCAATGCCTGGTATGGCACCTCCTCCACCAGGTGGCTTTGTAGCTTGGGCCCCCCCAATTCCACAACTGCCGTTTGGCCTGGAGCCCAAGAAAGAGTACAAACCAGAAGTGCAGCTTAAGAGGGCCAACTGGAGCAAGGTGAGTAATAGCTGTGTTCGCACTGCTTTTAGTGCTCAGTCAAGTATGTATATAATCTAGGATATCATGTCAGACGATGTTTGCACTCTGACTGATTTGCATCCAGATTTAGGCCATTTCCATATGTGGTACTGAAATCTGATACACACCTATTACGTGACAATGTCACTTCTGTGTGAACAGTCGGAATTCATGCTCATAGTGCTCAGGGAACAGACCCTTTATGTCATCAAAATGCATAACTATGGTTACGTGTTGCATCATCTTTTACTTGGAGGATGAATCAGACAAGTGCGGGAAATGTAAACAAATAATTATGCCACTTTCTAACGCCTAAGAATCATACTAACAGATGTTCAAAATCATGTTTACAGGAAGGATATTTTGAAAAACAGACAGAAACCAAAGAGTTGAAGGAGCCTCACCTAGATCGTGTTTATTTTTTTATTTTTTATTTTTATTTTTTTTCATTTTGGGACTGGGTTTACACCTTTTTGTTAGCATTTTACTTCTCTGCCAGTAAATAAAAGAAACTGATAAAAGAAATCTTTCTCTGTTTCCGCTCTGACTTCCACAAATATTCAAATAAAATAAATAGAATATCATAATTTTTACTCATTTCAGTAAACACTGTGGTCATTTTGGTGTCTCCTGTTTCTCCCCCAAGTTTAAAGTATCAGTTCACAAACATTAAAGTTCAATATCACATGAAGTCTATTAATCTTAATATAGAGGACAGCTGTTTGGTGTTCTTTTGTGCATGTGGGTCAGTTCAGGAATGTTGTCTCTTCAGACTGATGTCAGATATAGGCCACATTGAACAGATAGTATGAATCACCAAAAGGCTAAATCAGATTTTAAGGGTAAATCTAAGTGTAGTTTATCTGATCTCAGAAAGATTACATTTTTGTTTTCACATGGCCTGTGAAAAAATCAGATCTGTGTGACTTTTAGACCAAAACAATCAGTAGAGAGGCACTGAAATGATAATTGTGGACCCATACCAAAGTTTAATATTTTTCATATTCATACCTGCTGATGGCAAAACAAACATTACAAGAAACAATAGCATTACGGATCAATGTAACGTTTATTTGTATAGACATAGATATAATAAAATTAATAAAACACAGGCATTTTGGCTCAGTAGCCCAGCATTGCCTAAGCAGTCTGTTCTTTAGGAGTACGATAAATACAGCATCAAATATCAGTGTTAAATATCGGTAAATTCTAAACATCTATTAAATGCTAATAAATATTTTTAAGCAAATATCTGCTGATACCAGTATGATTCTGATATCATTGTACATCCCTAAAAATGAGGTTTGTTCCACTTCTTTGTGAACATAGCCTCTGTGTATATGAGAGGAATATCGGAATACAAATCACAGGTGCAGCTGAATAGCAGAGCCGACTTGTCCTGGGGGTGAACGTGTGAGTGTGACCAAACCAGAGTGACTCTATAATAGCATATTGCATGTATATGTATGAGTCATGTGTGGCTATTAGTCCTCACTCTTTTTTTCCTCCCTCTCTCTCTGTTTCCTCTCTGTTTCCTCTCTTGTTCCCTCGCTCTTTCTCACCCTCCACAAGAGTTAAAACATCAAAACGGTTCTGTCTCCCCTTTTAGCCTAAAGCTACTCTTTAATGGCTGCATTCAAGTTCATGAGTCTCTCT
Source organism: Colossoma macropomum (assembly GCF_904425465.1). Classification (NCBI taxonomy): domain Eukaryota; kingdom Metazoa; phylum Chordata; class Actinopteri; order Characiformes; family Serrasalmidae; genus Colossoma; species Colossoma macropomum. The sequence goes on along the minus strand of NW_023494792.1, from coordinate 6,182,628 downwards.
CTCTCTCTCTCTCTCTCTCTCTCTCTCTCTCTCTCTCTCTCTCTCTCTCTCTCTCTTTCTCTCTCTCTTTCTCTCCCCCCTTCTTCCCGTGGTGAGAGCTCTTTGACGAGGATGTCAGTGAAATTGCTTTTTAATAAGCCTGTTTCTTTTAACTGTGGCTGTGAAAGATAATTAAATTGCTGCTAGAAAGGACAGCATTCTTTTGTAATTTAAATTAACATTTTTTCTTTGCTTTCTCATCCTCCGCTTCCTGCTATCATATACACCCTATGACACACACACACACACACACACACACACACACACACACACACACACACACACACACACACACACACAAATGCTCACGCTCACAGTCAGCCAGTGGCAGTGAGGGTAATGAGAAGCTGGTATTAGAGCATTCACTACTTCCTACACGCTTTCATTTGTCTCTTTCTTTTGGTCTGCCTTTCCTATTTTCTATGTGTCTCTGTTTTCTGACTTTTTCTTTTTGTTAGTCTTTCTGTCCGTCTGTCTCTGTCTATCATTTTTGTTATTTCTTTCATTATTTATTTCTTCCAGGCATTTTGCCATCATGTTCCATCCCTTTCTTCCCACTGTAGCACTTTCTTCTTATTCCTCTCTGAAAGGCAAAGGTAGAGGTAAGGAGAAGTCTGGCTATTTACGAGGCCTTGAGACTAGAAACTACCAGTGAGGGTAAGACAGGGAGAACATTGGTTTGAACAGGTGCTTTCTCCAGCTGAATCTAAATTGACCTTTGTCGACCAGCTGAATCCGTCTGACTTAAGTAATTAAACATTTTCGACAGTCTGTGTTGAGAAGCTTGAATATGGCATGCCTATGGATACACAAATACTCTGGGGAAGAAAATAGGAAAGAAAAAAGAAGAATCAATTCCAAAAACATCCTGATTGAGGCTTTAAATATTTAACACACTCTAATTGGCTGAAAATTTCTCTGCTGTTGGACTGAATCTAATTTTATTCAGTCTTCTAGCTGTGAAGTGCAGGCTTAAAAGAGACAGTATATAATGGGGAAAGTAGAAAGGTTTGTGGCGGCTGCTGATTGATAGGATCAGATGTGTGGAAGGAGGAGAAGAGGTGGGAGAAAGGAAATCCGGATAGAAGGAATGAGTAAGAGAAAAAGCAACAGAGAGAGAGAAAATTAGAGTTGGGGAGTATCTTGTCTTCGCTCCCTGTGGGTATTGGACCTTTTGTCCCATTTTGGTCCTTTGTGTGGAAAATCAGGATCAGTTTTAATGAGTTTCACCCCTCTCTCATCCCCCCCACTCGCTGTTATTTTCTCCCACTTCCTCTCTTCATTATCTTTTCTCCTATTCTTTAATCCTTGTTCTACACTCCGCTCTCGCTTCTTGTGTTTGGTTATTCATTTCTGTAGGCTGGAGATTGTCAGCGTGAGGCTCAGTGTTTTCGCTGCTGAAGTGGGGCCTATGTAGCAGCGCACTGACTGACTCCTCAGAGACCTTTAGCAGGTCCCACTATTCACTCTGCTGGCAAAAGAGATTAATTGACTTGAAGCTGTGTTCATATAGTGTTGGAACAAGTTTCAGAGGTGCTGTGTCTTCCTGAATGCGAAGCTCATTCCAGCCAAAGTAGAATGCTTCTTGTGATAAAGGATTCACTCATGATAATCTATTAAACCTAACCAGTAATTGCTGCACCTGGCAGGATAGTTGTTAATTCTCCTGTAAGAGAGCATTTCAGAAAAAACAGATTTCATTCACTCTGATGAACGTTTGCAGTAGCCTCTACATCTCACCTTAAAATGATCCTATTCAAAACAGTTCTTAAGGAAAGTATTTGGTGTTTTTGATAAAATTATTTTGGTTTGTATACATGAAAACTCAAATGGATTTGAAAAACTGAAATGAATATATGGTGTATATATAATGGATGAAACACAGTAGACTAAGCTTTTGTTAGATTGTTTTGAAAATAGCTTGAGAAATGTAATTTGGACAAAAGTGAGTGCATACTTTATTGGATATTATCTGAATTATGATGAACTGATGCACTTCATTGTTGATTTGCCTGTTGAGACAGATTTTAGCAACCCACTGTGGGAAGTTTTGTTGATTTTATATGAAAAACATTTACATGCATCTTTTTGTAACTTAAGACTAGATTGTATACATACATTTAATATATTTGAACAAAACCCTGAATCTCCAAAACGGTAACTTTACAGGAGAAGGAAAAAACCCTCTTTACTTTTGATGCAAGTCAATGGAACAAGACTTTTTTTCCTCCAAGTAATTGTGGACCATTTCTTTTGGTCCGATTATCATGAAATTTACACACAACGTAAAGGGGGACAGGCATTGTCAAAGTATATCAAAAACTGCAAAACGACAAAAATGGAGATACAAGGTTTCGTCCCAACAATGGCGATATGTAGATTTCAAAATTTGTCTTTAGCCTTTGTTCTCACTTTGAGGAGTTATTCCTGACAAGTACAAGACAAGTTATGTTTCAAAAGTTATCGGTCAGAAGCTGTTGTGAGTGATTGATGGGATATTTTGGTGCTGGATGGTTGAACGGATGGCTGTACAGATGAATGGACGGATGGAAGGCAGAATGGCTGATTCTCTTGTATTGTGTGTTACAGATTGGGCCTGAAGATCTTTCTGAGAACAGTTTCTGGGTCAAGGCAAAAGAGGATCGCTACGAGAGCAAAGAACTCTTCTCTAGACTCACGCTCACCTTCTCTTCCCAGACCAAGAGTGAGTCCTTTCCCTTCTGTGTGTGTGTTTCAATCATAACATACCAAGATATTTTTCATACTGTAGAAATAGATTTATGTTTTTACACTACTGAAGGAAAAAAAAATCCTCTGAAAGGAATCTATTTCTTTTTCCCTTCTTTCTCTCTCTCTCCACATATTTTTGATCCTCCTACGCAGCCTCCAAAGGTAAGCACACCCCCTCATTTTGTGTGTATGTGTGCGTGCGCATGCGAGAGAGAGAGAGAGAGAGAGAGAAAGAGGCGCTATGCTGCTCTGTCCTCAGAGACAGAAAGACAGAAAGAGCACTCACCGCAGGAGGCGGATAGCTTTGCTGCAATGGAGGGATATGAAAAAAAAAAGAGAAAAAGGATGGATGGATGAAAGGAGGAGGGGGAGGAAGAGAGAAATCTCATCGCTCTATAGTGGAAAGTCTCAGTGACAGAGAGGAGGATGTGGGTGGCAGAGAACTGGTTTCCCTCAGGGCTGTGTGTGTGTGTGTGTGTGTGTGTGTGTGTGTGTGTGTGTGTGTGTGTAGGAAGTGTATGTGTGTGTTTAGTGCTCAGGAGAGTGAGCATCACACTCCTTATGACTTTATATGCAAAACTCCTCTCTCGCTGAATTAAACACTGCATTAAAAATCAGCAAGACCTTTTGGGGGGGGGTGTGTGTGTGTGTGTCCTCTGGTGAGTCCACTGTGTGTCAAACTACAGTCAGATATTTGTGTGAGTGTTTTTGCAGCATTGTCTGTGCCCTTCCCCTGCATAGTCACACTGTCACCTCTTACCCTCTCACTCCGTCTATTTATTCCCCCTCCCCTCCTCTCGCCCTCTCTCTCTCTTTCCTTCTCTCTCTCTCTCTCTCTCTCTCTCTCTCTGTCAGAGTGGCCTCTACTCCATATTTATGCCACTGATTCAAAATGTGACACCTTCAAACTTAACAAGGTTGTGTGTGCCAACTGTAGGCGCGTGCACACACACATACACATGCATATAGGAGGTTTTTTATGTGAAAAGAGAAACCTTGAGAAATGTCGTATGTGACAGCTGTGTTGTCTTGCACCATCTGAGCTGTGTGTGTGTTGGTCTGTCTGATTTGATGCAGGATAACCTTTTCTGATATCTGTCTGTAAATGAATGCTGCCCTTTTCAGATTCTCCATCTGTCCAACCCTGTCCAGTGTGTGTGTGTGTGTGTGTGTGTGTGTGTGTGTTTGGCAGTTGTGTTTTGCTGCTCTTTTCTGTCAGGCTATTGCGACCCGATCTTGCATACACCACCCCCTCCTCCTTTCTTCCTCTCCTCCGGTCATCCCTCACTGCCAAGCTAAGCAAAAGGACAACACTGCAAGACAAAAACGACCTATCACCTCCCTCCTTCCCTCCATCCTCTCTGTCTCGACCTCCTCTTTCCTTCTCTCTGTCTCTTTCTTAAAATGGTGTGTGTGTGTGTGTGTGTGTGTATATATATATATATATATATATATATATATATATATATATATATATATATATATATACACATATATACACACACACACCATTTTTAGACTTGAGACAAAAAGAAGCTAAACTGAAGTTTACATGGGTGCACTGAAAATTGTTAGACATAAGAGGTATTGTTGAGTAATTAGATATGTTGCATGTATTTATAAAATGTATTAATATAGGAGGTTTTGTTCTGCCATTATTGATATCTCTCTCTCTCTTTCTCTTTCCTTCTCTCTCTCTTTCTTTCTCCCTTTCTCTCTCTCTTTCTCTCCCTTTTTTTCTCTCTTTCTTTCTTTCTCACTCTCTCACTCTCTCACTCTCTCTCTCTCGCCCGCCCCCTCCCAATTTGTTGCTAGTTGTTTGGTTTGCAGTATGAATGTAAGTTGAATGGTCCCTAGAAAGAAGGTTTCAGTTCGGAGTCATGCATTAACCTCAAGTCTTTTATTTCTTACTGAGTTCTATCATTATTTTGTGTATTTTTTTTTGCATTTTTAGTTTAGTGCATGTTAGCTGTGTCTTGAGGCTAATGAATGTTGCTTAGTTTGTTTTTTAGCAAGTGTTTATCCCTGAACTGAGCAGCTCCAGTGATGTCTGATGTTGACTCTAATTCCTCTGCTTTTTGAAATGTCGACATGTGTTTTCTTCTCCTTCTCACATCTTCCCTTGCGCGCCGCTTTTCATTTTCGATGCAGTATGCCGGTGGACTGCTAGATAGGCCGGTGCCTTTTGAAGTCTATACCTCACATAGCCTAATTAGCCAGTGAGAGAAGGAGTGTATAGCTATATAAATACACGGTATGGAGAGGAAAAAAGCTCTGTGTGTGCGTGTTGTCTCATTATGAAGATGACTCTTTAATGCTCTCACTCTCTCCTGCTGCCAGCCTGTTTTTCCGCTCTCCTCTGAGACGATCACCTCTCTATGGGGCACGCTCAGTGGCACCTGCCAGCCGGCTGTTCCCAACCCCTCACCTCTGCTCGCATGCACACTCGCTCGCTCACCTTCTGGGATGCATGCAGCAGCCTACTTTATTACCACAGCGACCAGCACCATAGATATACCCTCTAAATCACTCCTAACCTTTCCACCTCATATCTCTGCAGAGATCACTTACACACACATGCTCTCGCTCACTCACTCACCTGCACATTCTCCTACCAGAGGTGTACACTAAAACCTCTTTGGAAAACACACAAGCAGGTTTTAATTCCGTATTTACACACACAGTGTAGTGTCTAGGGGTTTGGCTGTTGTCTGTCACCCCTCTGCCATCTGTTGCTGTCTAATTTCTTATTCCACACTGTTCCTATGAGACTCCTCGAGAGACACTTGCTGAATGAAATATGGTGGTGGGCTGCCTGTTGTGCCACGTGGCTGTTCCTATACCTAATGTGTCACACTGTCTCTTCTGGCTCATTTCTGCACATATACAGCTTGAAACCCCTTTGTTCAGTTTTTGTGTAAGCTTGTTAGTGTGCTAATGCATTTGCAGAAACAACCTTATGCACTAGTGTTTCTGCCTGTTTCTGTAATCTGCCCGGTGCTCTGATCTATCTGCAGATCAATAATTATATAAAAGTGTGCAGTGCTGGGTAATATATCACCTGTTCCAGTGCTGATCAATTAAATTGATCTCTAGTTTTTGCCATATTAATACATAGTGATGCACCAAATTCAGCACACTGAGGCAAAAAGCAAAAGCTAGCGATACATAAAAAGTTTACATAAAATAAACTTGCTAAGTTTCAGCTACAGTTTGTGCCACGAATGGACAACAGAGAGTCTGGATATCAGGGCAAACGCTTCCATTTTTTTTTCTAATTGTACTTTGCACTTCGGCACTGTCGTTTGTGAATTATTTTGTCATTTCAAAAACTGACAGCATGCTTTTCAGTGACTTTTTACTTCTACTTTTTGCCGTATTCTGTGTAGATGCTGTGTTTTCCAGTAGTTTATCAAACGTCCTGAAGACCCCCTTTTCATACTTGGCATGAACAGTGATTACAAGTTGCTTGTCTAATGTCCCTTGTAGGTACCATGCAGTAGTTCCATGTGGCTGACATTTTCACCCTTGATCTGCTGCCACTCACTAAATTATGGCCATCTGCAGCCTTTACGATGAAATGGGGTCTGGAGGTTAACTGAGATTTGAATTTGTTGACAGGGATGCACCGAAATTTCGGACACGCAACATTTTTGGTCAAAAATGGCACTTTTATCTTTTGTCTGAAATTTTGGTGGATCCCTTCTGCGGTTAGCCTATCATGGGCACCAGAACGATGAGGACAAGCTGTGCACCAACAGGTACCGAAGCGTAAACGACTGTAGTAATTTCCAAATTACCGCCATAGTGCGCTCTGACAGTCAGAAACACAAGCATATGGGACGCACATATGAGACAAATTACTTTTTCTGAAATTGTGGTGCATCCATTTTTAATAGATAAAATCTTTTGTGTTATTTTAACAGAAGAAGAACAGAACAAAACCGTCCAGTTCATGTCAGATGTGTAAGATATTTGTTAAGCGCTGGTCATCAGTAGTTAAGAAGCTTGTTTTCATTAACTTTTTTAATGCAAATATATTTGGGACATCTCATGTTAATAAAGTTTTTTAAAACACTAGGTGTGTGTGTGCTAGGGAGAATGCATGAGTTTGGATTCTGACCATGTAGGATTTGCATGTGTCTCTCCTCTCACGCTGTCACGATCAATATCCTCTCTTCTACATTTCTAATTTTCTGGCTCTGTTGTTGTGTTATTGGAGTAGTACTAGCTGTAAAGGTCAACAGGATGCCTTAACAGTGCAGGAGCAGAGAGAATGAGGACATTAGTCGGCTTAGCTGTCCTTGGCCAGATATGGGAATGGGTCTTCTACTGTACTAGTTTTTCTTTATTCGCTTATAGATGTGAATGATATTCATTATGATATAGTGGTCCCATAATGTCGACATCATCCATGACACTAGCCTCACACTTTGCTACCTCCTCTCTAGTCTTTGTGCGTCCTCATAAAATGCTGTAAGAAATGTTCTCATAAATTGCTTAGCCTGAATGTTCTGTTAACATGCACTGTACTTGTCATACCACAATCTGTCCTCTGTTAACGCAGCTCTATATAATCTATCTTTTGAATTCCCTCCAGTGCTCTTGCTAGGCATATTTCTCTCATTTTTCTTTTTTTTGCATTTGCCATATAGACTTTTTCCACATAAAGCTTTATACATTACTTATCCCAAGAAATCAATCATATGTATGAAATAATGTCCCGCAAGTCCTCATTAAACATTTATTGTGCCTTTGATGCTCACTAGTGAGTTCACACTACAGGCACCCAGCTGTGTGACTTTGTCCCCATAGTGCACGTATGTCTTTATGACCCAGCAATTACATGCATTATGTGCTTCTACGCCAAGCCATTTAGAGCGCTTATTCTGTGATAAGTTTTCAGAAAGCAGACGTACTCCAGTGACCCCATAAAACCCTTTCAACTACAGGTGTCTAACTGCCTTCCCCTTGCACTTTAGGCTGTGGTCTTAATGTCTCTTGTTTCTGACCATTTCCATGAAGGGCTTATTTTTTTTCTATTTGTTTCCTACTACTCTCACGGGTCACCGTCTTAAAAATCAAATGATGGATGTTAATATGGAGAGCATCTCAGTGAATGTTTCAAAGATTTTACTTCCTCTTGTCTTTTGTTGCTTTTTTCTCTTTACATTCTCTCTCTGCTCTTCCATCTGGCTTCTAGTATGCATGTGTTTGGAATTCCCATCTGAACACCGTGGGAGCGGTTGAGGTTCATCTTTGCTGGTTGATGGCAGGGAGAGCAAGAACACACAAAGGGAGAGAAAGAGGGTGATCAAGGTTATAGTCTGTGTTTCAGTTCATTTTGTCTTATGGGTTGGGCTTTATTGTCGTAAACACTCCACATGCAGGTTTTAAAGTTTGTGTAAACAGCTCATATGGTGATAAATTACCTCCAGTGTTTGGGAGTGTGATGCACTGATTGGGGTGTTTTTTTACTCTGTTCTGTTAATATGGAGGTAAGGGTGGTCTGTCATGGGTAAAGTCAGTACTTATAGAACACATAGCTACACATTTAAAAATGATGGTTCAAGGGTTCTTTAGTAAGAACACGCAAATAACCCTTCTCATCATGAAGGAGAGATTGATTCTGAGATTGATGGATAATGTCCTGTAGATGGTTCAATATTTTTATTTATTTATTTATTTATTTATTTTTAAAAGGTTCTTTATAGCACCAAAAATGGTTCTTTTATTATAACAAGCCTGACACTGTGACAATAGAACCCGTTTTGGTGCTATATAGAACTCTTTTCAAAAAGGTTCTATTTAGAACCATTTACAGCACAATCAATTTAAAGAACCCTTTAGTCATTGAAAGAGTTTTTTTTTTAATGTTCATGGTTCTATGTCGAACCTTTTTCTTTAGTAAAGAACCCTTCGAGGGCCATCATTTTTAAGTGTGTACTTATTACTCAGTTTTGAATCTTCGGTCAGGCCTGGTCATTCAGCCTTCATGATCATGTGTATGTTAGAGACCCATTTTTGTCCTTAGTGTGAACTAGCCTGTACTCTGAAATGACCCACATGGGCACATCCTCATCAATAGCATCACGTTAATGATCCATATGCGTCAGCAACAAGTGAACAAGCTAACAGCACAAACTTTCACCGCAAAAATCATTAGCTATGAACAGCTGCTCATGATTAAGTGAGAAGGTAAAAAGAGACCAGATGCTTTAATGCTTCTGTGGAGTTTACTGGAAGAAACGTTTCGGATGAAAATGAAAACACAGCAGTCCCTAAGTTACTTCCCGCTGTGTAGTCCTTTGTATCTGAAGTAATCCACTTTTGTTTTTGTGGCAGTGGAAATTAAGGAATGACTGGTTTTTTAGGGTTAGCCTAACATGGGCACAGCACGATGTGGACAAGCTGTGGACCAACTGGTACTGAAGCGTGAACGACTAAAGTAATTTCCAAATTCCAGCAGTGGTGCTCTCTGACAGTGCACTCTGACGGTCAGAGGCACAAGCACATGGGGCGCGCCTATGAGACAGATGACTGCGTCCCTTTTAATAGATAAAATATTTTGTGTTATTTAAAACAGAAGCAAAACAGAACGAAACAGCCCAATTCATGTCAGACGTGTAAGATATTTGTTAAGCACAGAGCATCAGTAGTTCAGCTTGTGTTTATTAGTTTTAGTAATTCAGATATATTTGGGACATCTCATTTTATTAAGTTTTATTAATGACTCAGCACTAGAGGTGTCTGAGTTTGGGAGAATGCAAGAATTTAGTTGCTGACCGTGTATGAGTTGCGTGTGTGTCTCTTCTCACACTTTGTCGTGATAAATTAGATGAAGCTACAGTTGGCTTCTTATTTGAAATTACCCAACCCACCTTAAATGGTGCAACAATTACATTCAGGTCCCTGTACAGGTCCCAGAATATAACTGCTAGTCCATTTAAGGTTGAACAGGAGATTCTAACAAAAAGTTGGCAAAGTAAGTTTCAGCCTTCTAGAAATTAAGATGTAGCGCAGTTTTGCTGGTCCTGTTAGGCTAGTGTTAGAAAGCAATCTTGACGTACGCTTGTACGTTTATGTTGTTCAGGTTTGTTTTTACTATTTTGCACAATAAAAAAATATTTCATATCTATTTAGGTTGATTTAACATGGTCAGGACATTCCAGAATTAAGCATCTAAAATAGTTTTCAAACGAACAAACAAGAACAAATAAATAAACAAATATATAAAGAAATTTCCCCTAATACGGTCATGTTCCTCAAACTATTCCCGAGCTAAGTCTGCTGAAAGGGGCTATACTGTTCCTGGTCCACAACAGTGTATAGGTAGGTGGCACATGAATGCCAGACCCAGTGTTTCTCAGCGAAACATTGCCCATAACATTAGTCCCTCCACTGGCTTGTCTTTTTCCCCACAGTGCACCCTAATTCCATCAGATCCCCAGGTAAACAGTGCATATATACACATCTGTCTACATGATGTAAAAGAAAACGGGACTTGTCAGACCAGGCGACCTTCTGCTGTTGCTCAGTTCCGATGGTCCAGTTCTGTTGCTTGTGTGCCCATTGTGGACACTTGCGGCGGTAGAAAGGGGTTAGCATGAGCACTCCGACTTGTCTGCAGCTCCGCAGCAGTGTGTGATGTGCTGTGTGCTGTGATACATTCCTCCTGTAACCATCATAGTAACTCCATAAACTGCGCAGTAACAGGTAGCTTATTGGTTGTCGCCACCAAATATGCAACTGTTTTGCTGGTGCATGTATCAAGTCAAAATTGGATAAAAAGCAGCCATAACCTTTTTTTTCCTCATTGCGACTATCAACTACTTTTAAATGTTATATAGTGCAGATAATCTTGGAGAGTATCAGAGTGTGTTTGTGTGTTTGTTGTGTGACATGAAGAAAGGAAGCTTTCTCCATGCACAGTCCTGCTGGTGAATAAATCATATTGCATTAGGGCAGAAACCTCTTACGCAAACCTCACTCTCACACTCTCTCTCTCTCTCTCTCTCTCTCTCTCTCTCTCTCTCTCTCTCTCTCTCTCCTCTCTCCCTCTCTCCCTCGCTCCCTCTCTCCCTCTCCCGTGCGTCTCTGTCTTTCTCCTCTCGGTCTCTTTCGTCTTGCTTTGTGAGGTTAATGCGTAGGTCACTAATGCTGTGCACAGAGCCTCTTATTCTCTTTTCTAGGCATCCATATACCTTCATATCTTTGCCTCTTTCTCTCTCTCTCTCTTTCTCTCTCTCTCTTTTTTTTTCCCAGTCCATACTCTTTTATCTTACTCAAGATTTTTTTTCTTCTTTTTTTATTTCTCTCCTTTATTTGCAGTGCTGGGTTTTTCCTTCTCCTTTATTCATATTGTAAAGTATCTGTATGTTGGAATTTTAGAGTCTAGACTTGGCTTACTTATAAATTCTTGAGTAAACTTGCATGCTTGCAAGTTTGCATAGTGAAGCATAAACAGTGTATGAGTGAGAGTAGCTGTTCTTCTATTCTCATTCACAGTATAATGTAGAGTGAGTGTTTATGTGCTCTTATCTCTGTAAGAAGTGAAGTTTGGCCTGACGGTAATTTAAGTGTTTTGCTGGCTCGATTGAGCTTCAGTTGTTATTCATATTCTTTCGAGCTCTCTCTCTATATACTAGCGTTGTGTAATGTGTTGGTTCGAGGATGTCTCTTCGCATTCATTTCCTCTTTATCACACTCGAACACATCTGTTGGCTTGCCTCGCCGCCACTGCCAAACGCAACAGATTATTTACCCAAACAGCCTGCGCTTTTGTGCCGCCGCTCCGCTCCCATTCCAGCTCTCGTTTACATGCAAATTCAGGACGCTCGCTGGAGCCTCCCATACATTATAGCGCTCAGCCATTTTAATCTGCGCTTTATCTGCCCAAGATTAGCCACGTTTTTAAACAAGTTCCACAGAGAGAGGGAGAGAGAGAGCGTCAGAGAGAGGCGAAGAGAGAGAGTCCATTACCATTTAAATGCTTATTGCCATTAAGGAGGCGGAGGAGAGGAAGAGAAAAAAAGAGGGAGGAAATTTAATGGGGATTTAGTGAAATGGTGTTAAAGATGCTAAAGCAGAGCTTCTAATCACAGAGCTGTGCTACGATTTACGTTAGCACTCCATCATCAGGTGCAGAGACAAGAGATTGCAGAGGAGGGAGCGTGCGAGAGAGACAGACAATTAAGTGTAAATTGTGGTCAGTGATTGTGACCTATGTAAAGATTGGGCCTCGCATCAGTGTGATTTGTACTATAGTGTGTGTGTGTGTGTGTGTGTGTGTGTGTTACACAAGTCTGCATTAAATATTCAATAAAATCAATAACCAGTGTTTTCTGAAAACTGAAAAGCCAGTTGAATAACTGACACGTTTACCTCTTATATGAACCAACACTCTTCTGTGGAGAAACAAACTTTAGTTTTTCAGACTAAACTATTAGCTTGTCACTAGTAGCATGTAGTTGCCTGCTCTGCTCACCAGATTCACTGTGATTGCACGGTTGGCGAGACTCCATTGCCAACCGTCTGTTTCTCCAGATGCAGTTCAGATAAGTTTCCCACTCTTCCAGTTTGCTAGCTAGCTAGCAGGCTCTTAGTTGCATTTATTAACGAGTGAATCCAGAGCTGCACAAACGTTATGGAACATGTCCAGAGCTGTAGGAATATTATTCAGACCACAACGCATGTTAAAGCCAGAGTGGTTAAGTTTAGCACGGTATAAAGTCGTTTTGAGTGGCTTTAAAACCTTCATCACTCCCCCATTTTCTGAGGAGTGCTGACCAAAAAGATTTAAACTTTTAAGATGATTATTAAAAAGATGGTGTTTCCTCTGCTTTCCTGTATTGCTTACACTGTTCAAACAGAGCCAGCAGCCTGAGTTGCCAGATTGGGCAGGATCCCTGGTTTAGCATTTTAATACAGCTTGATTTATGGAAATAGTTACTTAGTAGTTTTAATTATTTTTAATTACCTGAAGTATTTTAATGAAGTTATATTAAATCTGTTGTCTGCTGATTTTCATGATTTTGTTCTGTTATCTATCTGATGTTTTTACTATGAACTGGCAGAGAAAGAATTATGTTGGCCATTTCTATATTTCTAATTAGTAATTTTTGAAACAACGTTTTCTGCTGCTTTTTAAATTTGATTAGAGTTGGGTGGGACTAAATTTGGTGCAAGTGACATCAGATTTGCCATAGGACCAATCAGAGTTTGCAATATGTATACTCTAGCTTCTTGCATTTACATAAAGTGATTGATGTCCCAGACAAAACTCCTAGTAAGAGGTTATTTAAGCTTTTCTACATTTATTACCGGTGCTTGTTTGGAGAATTCATTACACCGATGTTTATAGCCTGGTTAGATGCTACTTCCTACTAGCGTTAGCCAACTATTATAAGAGATCAACTTAATTTACAGGAGCGCAGTAGTTAGTGGTCCACTTGAACTGTAGGAATAAAATGATTCATTAGCTTAGTGTTACATTAGTAATAATCAACCGTAGCATCAGTTTCCTCACAATTGTACTTTAAAAATGCGGTGCACAGTAAAGGACACATTAAATTTCTCCACTGTGTCCGCAAATATGACCGTGCCGACTCATAACGGGCACTCAACCGTGTAGGACTGAGCCACATTGATTTGGCGGCGTGACTCACCACTGCCACAGGAGCCAAGTTGTTTACGTTGACTGGGAGATGCCACTGTCAATCACTTTGCGCTCTGACATGCGCACACAGTTCTGAGCAGGATGCAGTTCAGAATTTTTGGAGCATCTACTCTCTTTCTGTGTGTGTGTGTGTGTGTGTTACAACCAAAATTGAAACATTTGAAACCATGTTGAGAGGGGTTATAAAGTATAAAATATCAATATAATTTATGCAGTATTGCATAAAAATAACAATAGAAACAGTAAAAATTCCTTTTTAGTTATGAAAGCAAAACGTCTTGAACTGTTCTTATTCTTATCAAATATTTAAATTTTTGAGTATATTTGGTGGAGTATTCAAAATGAAGATATTTGATAGCTGTCCTAGTGTTACACTGTGGGTTGTGTGTACGTGTGCTACTTTTGTGTGTGTATGTGTGCAAACGCCATCCGTGTCCCCATATGTGCTATCTGTTACTGTATGTAACGCTGCTGGGGATTTGAATAATTATCAAGACATATGTTATTTTTTAATTTATTTATTGATTTATTAATTTAAGGGGGGGGGTGTGTTCCAAATGTCTGCAAGTGGGACAGTGATAGCTTGAGAAAAAGAGTCTGAGAGAGAGAGTGAAAGGAATAGCCTCAGAGAGAGAATGTAAGTTGAGAATTGAAAGTGAGCGCTAGTGAGCGAGTGTGTGTGCATGCGTGTTATGTGGGGAAGCGGCACAAACATGAAAAGCAGAGCTGATTAGGCCTCTCCTCGGCTCTCTCAGATGATGGAGATTGTTTTTAATTATTTTTTAACTGCATTAGCCGCGCTGCTCCCACGGGCTTTAAGCTGACTGTGGCTTCTCTTCTGGCCCCCGCTTTGATGCTACTGATAACAGCGAGAGGAGAGAGGGAAGACGCCGCAGCCACATCTTCAAAGAAAGAGATGACAAGATAGCAGCATTAACAGCCCTTCTTCTCGCCTCTCCCTCGCTTGCTCGCTCTCTTATCGCAGAAGGAGAGAGGGATTCGGGGCTTCACTCCAGCGCTGATGCTCGTGCAATTAAAGTTAAGCTGGAAGAGAAAGAGAAAGGGGAGGGAGAAAAGTGGGGCGATTATAGAAGAGAAGGCATGTAAGTGGAGGATGTGCAGGATTTAGTATTATGGGATGTTTTTCCATTTGATATGATCAGCTATAATGGTTAAGGACTTGCAGCTACCTTATACTTAGTGCTCAGACCCGCATGCACACACATACAGACATACATGGTTAAACCAGTTTACGTTTTCCGAGAAATTAGAGGCTTGCGCCTAAAGCAGAGAGTTCTTTTTCTTCATTCTCTTAAAATTCCATATTATTTTTCAATTTTTAATCTGTAATTATAGTCTGAAAAAAACTCTTTAGGGCAAAAGAGACAAAACAATTATAAGCTCATAACTGTACGGCTAACTCTTTCCCAAATATCGAGGCAGACTACAGAAAAAGTAGAGGGTTCTTAAAGACACAGTGCACTAAAGCTTCTTTCCAGTCAGTGTGTGTCTTTAAATGCACACCTAACACAATTATAGTCTGATGTTGGCAGTTACCAGATTATTCAACTGGTTGCATAAAGAGTGTAGTCTTACATCAGAATCAGAATGTATTAAAATAATGTCATTATTGGATGTTAGAGTTTAGCCTAATAGTGCCTAATAGCCTAATGGTTTATTCAGTGCTTATAAACCATGTGTGTGATTTCTTTTGATTTTCATCTATGCATGTGTGGAATCTTGACCAGATAGAAAAGAGCTATACCAGCCCTATATTGCAGTGTTAGTTGTTACTAATGTCACCAGTGTCAAGTTGTATTTGTGATGGGCCTATATGTGGATTACTCACGTTCTGCTCATCTTTTTTGCACGTCTTAGAATGATTGTTTTGGAGTCTGTGAGGATGGTAAGATGAGGGCTGTATCGAATGTGTCTGGAAGGAAGGTTGTTGGAGTGTCTGTGAGGATGGTACGGTGAGGGCTGTATGAAGCGTGTCTGTGAGGAAGGTTGTTGGAGTGTCTGTGAGGATGGTAAGGTGAGGGCTGTATGGAATGTGTCTGGAAGGAAGGTTGTTGGAGTGTCTGTGAGGATGGTAAGGTGAGTGCTATATGAAGCGTCTCTGTAAGGATGGTGTGGTGAGGACTGTATGGAGCGTGTCTGTGAGGAAGGTTGTTGGACTGTCTGTGAGGACTCAATGTGTTCCCTGAGCTTTTACACCAACTTCCCAATCAGACGGTTATACAGAAAGATGCCAGTCTCTTGGTCTTTATACAATTATGTGTAATGTTTCTTTAGTCAGTGAGGCTGTAGAAGAGCAGTTCAGGTGAGTGCGCTATGGAGAGCTGAAGATAGGCACTGTATATAATGTGTTAGCGGTAAACATAAGTGGAGCGTGTGTCGGTGAAGATAGTGAAGTGCGTGTCTGTGGGGATAGTATTTGGAGCGCATGTTAGTGGGAACGGTGAGAGAAGCGTGTCAGTGAGGACAGGTAGGGGAGTGTATCTGTGAGGATAGTAAAGGTAGCTTGTCGGTTAGCATGATAAGTGGAGTGTGTCAGTGAGGATTGTAAAGAGCGAACGGGTTGATGGAGATGGTAAGGGGAGCATGTGTCAGTGAGGACAGGTAAGGCAACATGTGTCGGTGAGGATGGTAAGGGGAGTGTTTTGGCGAGGATGATGAGGGAAGCGTGTGTCTGAGGACGGTAAGGGCAGTGTGCATCAGTGAGGTCAATTAGGAGAGATTGTCCTGACACGCACTTCCCTTACTGTTCTCACTGACACGTGCTTCCCTTTACTGTCTTCACAGACACACTTCCTTTACCATCCTAACTGACACGCACTCCATTTACCGTCCCCACTGACGCATGCTTCCTTTACCGACCTCAGATATTCTCTCTTTGCTGTCCTCACTGACACGCACTCCTTTTATCATGCTCACCGACACGCACGCTCCTTACGCTGTGTCAGTGAGGACAGTAAGGACTGAGCGATTGTCGTAGAGGACGGAAAGGGGGGGCGCACGTTGGTGATGATGGTAAGGGGAGTGCGTGTGAGTGAAGTAGGCGTGTGTGTGCGTGTACCTGTTCACAGAGATGGCCTTAGCAGCCAGAGACCGGACTGGGTTGGCATTTGAAACAGACATTAAGCACACATGGTATTTAAAGTGCCTTCCATTTGCTTCTGACCTTAATTTTTGCCCTTTAAAGGCACCGATTTGTTGGTGCGTGTGTGTGATGTGCAGTTGTACTCTTCAGATTAAAGATGGGCAAAATGGCCAAATTATAACATTGCTGTGCTTCAAGACATTTTTATAATACACAAATAAAGATATACATCACACTACTTAATTTGCCTGAGGTTTGGTAAGTTGGAACAAATGCAGAACCAGTAGTGCCAAAATCAGTGAATACAGCGATTTGTATTAGATGTATCACACTCTGCACTGCACTACATTTAGTTTAAAAACACGCAAAGCCACCCCCTACTTCAGATATTTCTTCCATTTCTCTCCACATCTCAACTCTTCAGAATGCCTTTTAAACGGAAGCTTTCTGTGAGAATGCTGTGTTTCTGTGTGGTGTGTGTGTGTGTGGAGTGAGAGAGAGAGAGAGAGAGAGAGATTGTCAGTGTCTGTCTCTCATTCCTCATTCCCCTGCAGGCACATTTAATTTTTCACTGCGCCCCTGCTGTTGCATGGAAATGTATGGGTCCTCTCTCTCTCTCTCTGTCTCTGTCTCACTCCTTGTCTGTGTGTGTGTGTGTGTGTGTGTATATATATATAAAATATATTTATTTATTTATTTATTTATATATATATATTTATTTATATATATATATATATATATATATATATATATATATATATATATATATTTATTTAATATATGTGTGTATGTTTATATACATGTTCTGCCTGCTTTTTCTTTTTCTCTGTCTTGGTTTCACACTCTCTCCCTCACTTTCTGTCCCCACTTGAGTTTACTTTCCCTCATTTCACTTTCTCTGTTCCTCCTTTACAATGTCAAACTTTTTTCTCTGTATTTAAATATGCTTTCTTTCTTCTCTCTCTCTCTCCCTCTCTCTCTCTCTCTCTCTCCCTCTCCCCCCTCGCTAATCAAAGCAAGGTATTCCACTTAGTCTTGTACTTGAGAAATCCCCCGAAGACATTCATTCATTTTGTCCATTTTCAGATGCTTCTACCCCACTGCCTCTACACCCCCGACACACACCTATCCCCCTCCTACCCAGAGCTCTGAATTTTTAAACCGTGTTTGAATTAAAAATACACAAGCAGCTCATGTAGGGGAGGGGGGGTGAAGAGACGATTTATGGGAAAGCAGGAGCAAGAAGGAGAAATATATTTCCCCTCTTCCACTTATTTCTAACCACACTTTTAGATTTCTTTCTAAAAATTCAACTCTAACGCCTCAATTATAGATGCAGTATATCTGCTCTTTACATCTCTCTAGCTCTTTAGCTCTCTCTCTACATACACTCTTTCCACTGGCGATTTGAACTTGTCTTGAGAAATGTGGAGAATGTAGCCTTATCTGTTTTGACTGGTCTCTAACACTTAGATGAGGCTATAAAAACTAATTCTTTCCTCTTTATTTGTGGACGAGGAAACTAATTCAGGGCTAAGGCAATATTTTCTTTCCTCAGTTTGAGTTTTTGGTGTTGCAGCCACAGACATGCCAATGACAACAGTGTGAAGAATAGGGCTATTCTGATCTGATTTAAAACATTGGTACTGGAGCCAGTTCAGGCATGGTTTAATGGTTTGGTATCTATTATATTAAGCCTGAGCCCATTCCAGTCCTATTTTAAGGCTATTTTATCCCATTGCACTTTGTGTAGCACCCTTGTAGAGATGACAAATTGACATTATGAAATGTCGTGACAGCTTATGAAAGTGAGGCATGTTTTCAGAAGTTAACAAGCAGTCCAAATCTCTGTAATATCTGTTGTGTTGAACTACTTTAAGGTGGAAAGTAGGCCTTTGCCCAGTGGTGGTTAACAGAGTTACTATGGTAACAACCTCCAGTGACAGTAAAAACTCATTTGGTGGTTTAAAAAAAAAAAAAAAGTTGTTTTGTACATTGATTTGTTTCATGCAAACCATAGCAAAACATTAGTATTCATGCACATGATCATATCTGAACTTTTGAGTGTGTTATGTGATGTGATGTCCCACATTAATGCCACAGTTTGCCTAATACGCTTGAGATTGTCCTAGAAATGCAGCTGCTGAGCTGCGCTGGTTGAATGCACTCCGGGAGAACGGGCCACTGTTTTTCGTTTCAGCAGATATCTGTACAAAAAGCCGCTTATGATATGGTGTACAGTAATCTTAGGACATCAGATAAAACTGCTTCAGGTTTCATCTCGTACATTAAGTGAAACCACCCCGGACAAAAAGGCATCAGGCCACAACAGCCACAGGCAAAATGGCCTCAGACAGTGAATTTCTTTCAAATTTCTTCCAAATTCAAGATGATGATGTAGTACAAACACAACTTTTCCTGAACTGTACTCGTACTCATAAAAGCTCACCGATACCAACATCCCCTTACCAGCTGATACCATGTGACATGAGCCGAGTACACACACACAACACACACGTAGGCCAGCTAAAAGGAGGCAAAAAAAGTTGACATTTGTTGAGGAAAAAGTCCATCCATGCCGACTTTACTCTGTTTGACTGAACAGAGTTATGAGGTTTAAAGGTTAATATGGTGACTTTTTTGGAAAATAGGCTGTAGAGCCGTACTGTACTACCATGTACATCACCTCCTCCTTTTAGCTTCAGTGCTCAGAGTTAGCAGCAATGTAGTTCTGTTTCTTAGCATGTTTGCCTAAGTACTTGGCGTGCAGCTTGTTATTTTGAATGAAATGGCTTTATTTGAAATTTCTTCAGTTTCAAATAACAGACAGAGACCGAGCTGTATGTTGGGGCTGCATTTCATGCAGCATGTGTGTCAGACCGAGCATTTTCATACAGTTTGAGTATAATAATACTGATACAGATGAGGGGAAACAGCAGCTGTACAGAAGTGCTTTGACTTGGAACAAAACCTGCTCTAATCCACTGTAGCACTGCTCAGTCCAGGGTAGCATCAAATAATATAGTATAGCTAACTAAAGCACTTCATTTAAAATCAGCTAGATGTTATTGATTAACTGTCAAGTTTGCACATGTTTACCCTAACAGCTACTCAATTCTAAGTAGGTTGGTACTATGGGATAAATAAATACAACTGCCCTTGATATTTGTGATAAAGGGCAAAATGTGTTACTCAAATTGGCATAAGAGGCAAAAAACTCTTGACCGTCTCCAATTGTGTTTGAGCTGTGTGTGTTTAGTTTTCTGCCTGTTGGGGAATGCCACACTAGTCTTTCTGGTGGTCCATGGCAACTCCAAGATTGACCCTTAAAGTTCTGTCTATTGAGTTCAGTTATCAGTAGAGTTCAAGCAACGGTCTAAACAGTTCATTAGACGGTTTGCTTGCTTATTCATTTATTTATTTATTTAGGGTCAAAGAAAGCTCTTCTTTCTTTCTAAAGTGCCTGTGTTTCATACTCCGTGCAGAGAGATCATTGCCAGAGTGAAGTATCAGCAAGAGCGAAAAGGAATCAGCGACTGATTGAGAGATCAAAGGAGCTGGTATTCGAGTGATAGACAGAGAGAGGGATAGGCGGGCTGAGTGTGGCTCAGCACTCGTTGCCATATGTGATATGCGTTGCCGTGGCAGCAGCCTGATTGTGATTGTTCCTCTGGATTTGGTGCTCGAGTTCCACCTGCACACAAACTGGGATCAACGGAGCGAAACAGAAAATTGCAGTGGGGAGACCAGCATCCATTTTATTCTCTCTCTCTCTATAGGTTTGTTACAGGATTGGATCACATTTATTCTTTTTTTCCAATCTGGCATTTTCCGCTGTTATTGGTGATTGATTCCTGATGATCTCTAAAAATAGCCATCACCCTAAATTTAACCCTTATCTAAATTAATGGTTACGTAATTTTCCAGTTAATCCAGATTTAGTCAAAGAGCCAAACTAAAGAAGCAAAGTTTGGTGTCCAAATTTTGCCTCTTTAGTTTAGCATGGGAGCTTTGAGGCTAATTTTTGTATGCTACAGATTATGCTTGTGATTTATGTTGTTTCTTTTCATAAATAACAGTTAATATTGCATTTTCAAGTTGAAGATATGTTTAAAAGTAGAATCGAGAAATTGCAAATGTGATCTTCTGTCTAGATACATGCGTGGTGTGCATGCACACAATGGGGAGGGAGAAAATGGTTGACTGTAGCGTTTGGCTCTGTGCTGAATTTTGTGCATTTTATAGCTCACAATAAGTCACACTAAATCATGATCCCTAAATCATATGGATAAGTCTGCACGACCTTAGTGAAGTTACGTATTTATGTAAAAGATAGCAACAGTAGCCTTGTAGCTCCAGCGATAAACTAGAAAATTGTCAGTTTGATTTAATTCATTTAATTTCAGTAAACAAAAAAAAGTTGTTTTTAAAAAATAAAACACTGTACAAATACAGGAGCATTTTATTGCTGTTCATATTGTAGTTTCCCCCCTTTTTTTCTCCAGCTTTTCTACAAAGTCAAGACATTTCTATGTTGAAAACATACAAAACCAGATGCACATACTTACAACAGACACACAGAACCTCACTGAGACATACGAAACATTGTCACTCCACCACAGGCACATGTACGAACACGCCCCCATGAACCTTTTCTACACACAGACTGTCAGCTCTGTGTGTGTGTGTCTCCACAGAGACTTGCTGCTGAATACTGCATGCCACTTAGAGCTGAACATGAACAAGCATTCAGCGAGAGAGAGATGCTGAGTGAATAAAGCATGTTAATGCATCTGTCCATCAGTCCATCTCCCGCTGGGGGTAAAGAGCGAGAGAGAGGAGAAAAAAAAGAGATGGAGAGAGTGAAAACATGAAGACGAAACGTGTGTATGTGTGTGTGTGTGTGTGGAATAAAGTGAGACAGGTTGATCTGAGATTCCATAAAACTGCTTCTCAGTACAATCTGAAGCTGAAAATGTTTTAAACTCATTAAGTAGGAGCAATTGACAATATTCAAAAGGGCGAATTAAAATTCTGCTCTGTGTGTGTGTGTGTGTGTGTGTGTGTGTGTGTGTGTGTGTGGGTCTCTTTGATTTAGTGCATCTTTTGATTTCACTGTTTGAATCTCTCCACTAAAAGCTTTTGCTGGACTATAGATCTTAAGTTCTGTCGATAGGCTGAGATGAGCTTTAATGACCAGGATCATCTCTCACCCTCAGTGCTCTCTATTGACCTATAATTCATATGACCAGGATACACCTCTGCACAATGCTCCAGATTATTTTTGTGATTTATGTTGTTTCTTTTTATAAATAACAGTTAATATTGCATATATTGAACATATATGTTTAAAAGTAGAAACGAGAAATTGCAAATGTGAACTAGCGTTCATATGCATGTGTGGTGTGCATGCATACGTTGGGGAGGGGGGGAATGATTGACTTTAGCGTTTGGCTACACGGTGAAGTTTTGTGCATTTCACAGCTCACAGTAAGTCACACTGTGCCCTAAATCATATCAATACTAAGAGGGCTGTGTGTGCGTGTGTATGCGCATGTGCGTGTGTGTTAGGGGTGTAAATCTCTGACCACAATGATTTGATTAGTTATTCAGAAAATAATTCAATGCGTCATAAAATCTCAAGTTTCACTATGACTCAGTTCTATTTAATTGATTTAAAAAAACAAGAAAAAAAAAACAACACTGAGTACACATGTGACTGGAGGCACTGTTTACACAGTTGACGAACATAGCGAATGAAGACAATAATAGCTGATGAAAAGATGTGCATTGCTCTGGTGTATAACATCATTCTACATTTAAAAGTTCAGTTATGTTTGAGTAGGAAATTTGCTGTCTTTCCGTGGTTTGTATAAAATAAATACATACTTTTTTTTATTATTTTCTTCTGGAGGTAAATTAGTTTTTACCATTGCTATGGGCTGTTACCATAGTAACGTAACAGTCACCAGTCAAAGGCCTAGGCTGAAAACACAAAAAATGGTCACAGTGTGTATGTACATATACATAATATGGACTTTGTGACCTTTGTGAGTTAATAAACAATTTCATTTGGATTGTTAATTTGATTCATTCAAACCTTTAAGGGGTTAAAATTAGCTTGATTAGTTTTATTTTAACAAAAAAAAAATGTCTGTATGTTGTAATAGTACAGGGTGAAAAAAAGGGTCAAGAAGATTCATCCGATTTCAAAATGATTGATTTCACTTGTAAAGCATTACAGAACAATGCAGTAAACTGTAAATGGTTTAATTGATCATAAAGTTTATTATGTAATTTTACAAGTGCTCAATATGCCCTCCTCCAGCTATACGGACAACATTGACACGATAGTCAAATTCATCCCATACTCGAATGAGCATGTTGGGTGTCACTGTACTCACGACTCTTTCAATACAATTTTGGAGATCATCCAGTGCTGTGTAACCAACGACGAACACTGCCGACAAAAATCACTCACTCGCTCAGAGGTCACCATCTCCTTGCAGACTGAAAGGAGCTTTCTTCCAGTGACAGTCAGAAACTCTATAACCCCCTCTTTCAATCAGACCATGTAAAGTTACAGAGCAGGGTCACAGAGTGCTGAGGTGCATAGTCGCCAACGCTCTTCTGACTCAATAACTGAGTTCCAAACCTCCTCTGGAATTAACTTCAGTACAAAACTGTGTGCCGGGATGTTCATGGCACAGGTTTCCATGGTCGCACAGCGGTATGCAACCTACATCACCAAGCACAGTGGCGAGCGTTGGATGGAGTGGTGTAAAGCACGCCGCCACTGATCTCTGGAGCAGTGGAAACATTTCTATCTGGCAGACTGATGGACGAGTCTGGGTTTGGCGAATGCCAGGAGAATATTACCTGCCTGACTGCATTGTGCCATCTGTAAAGTTTGGTAGAGCAGGGGTTATGCTGTGGGGTTTTTTTCCCCATTAGTTGGCCTAGGCCCCCTTAGTTCCAGTGAAGGAAAATCTTAATACTTCAGCACACCAAGATGTTTTGGACAATTATATGCTTACGACTTTGTGGGAACAGTTTGGGGAAGGCCCTTTTCTGTTCCAGCGTGACTGAGCCCCACTGCACAAAGCAAGCTTTACTCTCAGTATCACTAGCTGTCCTGTTCCTGCTCTACACTGCTGGGACTCTGTTCCCCTGCCCTGCAGTGCCAGGCTATGAAATGCACTTCAGTGCCACACTTCTCCCCCCCCAGAGAGCGCACACTTTGGAGTGTGCACTTCACACAGGGTGAGTTATCTCATTATACGGCCCATATAACCCTAACTGTCGTCCCACTGTTGGTCAGCACATATGGGACACTCACACACACACACGAGTGTTGCAGTCTATCAGTGTTTGGCTTGTATAGGGAGGTTGTCAGTTAGGGCTCAGTGCTCATAATCCTGCTAATCTGGATTAATTAGGATTTTATTCTTTAATCTGATCACACTGATCCATGTACCAGCAAACTCCCCTTTTATCTCTCTCTCTCTCTCTCTCTCTCTCTCTCTCTCTCTCTCTGTCTCTGTCTCTGTCAAGTTTGCACACAGATTTTGTGACTGAGTGTGGTTGGCTGCTGTGCCTGTGTATGTGAATATTTGTTTCTTAGTTAATCTTAAATTGCAGTTCTTGCCATCAATAACAAATGCATGTTGTAATTTGACAAATTGAATTGTTTGAAGAAAAATTCTGTCAGTAGTGCAGCTTCTAAACTCTCAGTGGATACCACATTGGTATTTGAAAGTAGAAACAATGTGATTTTATTATGATTTAAATTTGACAGTCACGGTCTTGCTTAAAAAAAAAATAGCATTTACCTTTTTGCTGTGTCTTGTCATTTCTTGACAATGAAAAGATTTATTGAGACATCAATAAATTATTTCAAGCACGTGTAATTGTTACATACTTTCAGAACTTTTTGACAAACATTGAAAGCTTATATAGCTTTTAAAGAATATATATATGTTACGTCATTCCAAAAAGATATAATATGAGGATATTGTTCCTTGAAGTGAAGTGTCCAGGAAGGCACCCCAACAGTCAGTTTTTTTCTGTCTGAAAATGAGAGAGAGATGTCCTCCGTCCACTTATTTAACTTTACATTAAGTTCATTTGAGTACATGGAACCAGAAGCAATTCTTTTTCATTGTCATTTTTATGAAACTGTGATATTATAATACTGAATGACTGTCCAAAGGCATCTACAGCTGATGTAAAGCAGAGTGATTCCGCTATACCATTAAACACATTGTTATCTAATGTAAAGCATGTGGGCTTCACTTTGGAAATCTCTTGCAGTCTGAAGTTTCTCCTTCAGGGAGTGCTATTAGCACACAAGTCACCACAAATCTACACAAGAAGAAGCTCACAAACACATGTTTGCAGTAACATCTTTTAAAACAACAAGTGAAGCAGACATATACACCAAAAAAAAGAATAGAAAGTAGGTCAAAGATGCAGTGGACTGTGTGTTTTGGGGTATAATCGATAATCTGATTTTTTATTTTTTTTAATTACAAAATATCAGGCTAATAGTTTTTAGATATTGCCCAGGCCTGTTCTGGATAGTAAATAAGTTGGCTACGTTTGTATTGTAGACATGGCAACCCCTGCTTCCTATCACCACCACTGTAAAGAAATCTGAGTCTGTAAGTTCCCCTTCAGTGAACCATTTCACAGCAACTCTGGGCGACTTTGATTACATTCCAACGAATTATGTAGAAAGTCTTAAAAATGGGTGGAATAATCCTTAAGTAATTACATGGGCATATGAAAGTAATAATGCTTGGCAAAAGGTTAAAGCTGGGAGATGTGCAATATAAACCTCAAATTCATGGTATTTTGGTGGTGTTGGTACACCTGCAGTTTTGCAAGTGTGTGTGAGAGGGAGAGAAATTTTCAGGCTGGTGTGTAAGCTCCATGTGTGAGGTATAGTACGAGTCTCATTATATCCAGCCCTCAGGCTCCAATCCTTTAAAACACACACACACACACACACACACACACACACACACACACACACACACACACACACACACACACAGAGTTAGATGTACTCATGTTACTCTCTTTCGTGTAACTTTCACTTTACCCTCCTGTTCTGCTGTAGCTCTCTCTCTTTCATTACGTCTTCCTCTCTCTCCCTCTCTGTGACCATCGTTCTCCTGCAGACTGTAGCTGCCAGTCACTGACACGGAGCTGCTGTGCTGGATGCCTTTGTGGCGGCTTTATTTTTAGAAATGCGCATTAATGTGTTTGTCTTTCTGAATTAGTGCGGCTGGGTGTTGCTGTCTGAGTGTGTATCTCCACACTGGTGTATCAGCAGACGTGAATGTGCATCTGAGTGTTTATCTCAGACAGACAGACTGGCAGGCAGGAGTCAGGTCTAATGATATGGTTTTTATTAATGTGTAATTAAACATTTATCCTCGGCTTGCAGGCAGTCCTTCACTCATGAATCCTAATCTTCTTGTCTCTGTCTCACTCAGCCTTGTCTGCAGCTCTAAAGCCTTGTTTTTATAAATTAATACTGCATTATTGTGAAGTATCCAGTTTGACCAAACCTTGCTGTGACTTTTCAAGTGGATGAATGAGTGGTTCTTTAGGCACTGCCCACTGTGGTGTCCCTGCTCTGACACACCTAATTCTACTCCAAAGCTAATTGCCAATCCTTTTATACCAACCTATTCATTGACTCAAGCATATAAAACAATGCTGTCCCTGCTGAGAGCCACTGTCCAAATGGGCTTGAACACAAATGGCTAAAGCAGAATCAATAGAGTGCTGGAAGTCCACCACCGAGTGGCTTTATTTTTTTATAGCTTTAAGCTCCAACAGTAAGTTTTTGTGGTCAGGTTTGGACTGAATTCATTAAGCTCATTAGCAGCAAGGATTAGTGCTTGAAATATTTGCCCACACCCGACAGAACCTGACTAATCGCATCAGCGTTTAATTATTCTCTAAAACAGTATTTTGTCTGGCACATCAGGTCACTCATGTTGTTGGCACAAAGGTCTACTGCACTTTGTGTGAGATAATAGATGCGAGTGAAATAAAGCAGCAAACTGATTAAGGAGAGTAGGGGAGCATAACGTATAACCTAATAAAATGATAGATACATATATAGGTACATTTGTTGATAGACAGACAGATAGTGATTGATTTGTTTTTAAGTAGTGAAACCACTTAGAACAGGTCACTTTATTCCATAGCAGCCTTATCCACAAATTTCAACAGCAGTAAGACAGATATTCTTTTCCTTGGAAATACTTTTTCATTAGAAGTGTTTTGTTTTGATTATGGAGTTGTAAATCATATATGCTGTGTAAATCACAAAATTCCCGCCTGTTTTATTTTAATCACCTCTTACAACTAAGCCTTACAAAAATAACCAGTGAAAGCAATCTATATCCCCCTCATATAAATTCAACTCAGTCATTCACAAATTCATCAAAAAGTATGGTAGATGTTATGGAATGTGTTTCAAATTTCCTTTTTTTTCCATGTATTTTATGGCCAAAAATGGGTCTGCCAGTGTTTGACACAGCCTCTTTAAAAAAAAATTAATCATTTTGGTGCATATATTTTTTTATTCAGTATGTAACACCACAATGTGTTGTAATGGATTGCGTCATATTGTGACATATGTTGTTTTATGACAAGAATATTCACTTGCGCCTATTGTTTTAGCTTGGGTCTAACGTATTAGCTTGTGACTAGAACGTTAGATTGAGACACGACAAAGCACAACTGTCATTTCGAACATCATCGACCCAAATTTCTCCCCAATTTAGACATATGCAATTCTACCCACTAGTTAGGACTCCCCCAATCACACAATAGTACCAGTGCTAGGAGGGCGAAAGTTAGCACAGGCTTCCTCCGAGACCTGTGAAGCCAGCCACCGCATCTTTTCGAACTGTCACTAACGCAATGTCATTGGGCAGCCAATTGCGCTCAGAGGAAAGCGCCAACCGCCAGTTCTGTTATGTCTGCTAACAGACATCTGCACTGGCTAGCATTGCGCTGAGTGATGGGGGCTACTCGCCCAGAGAGCGAGGCTAATTGTGCTCTCTTGGACTCCCGGCCGCGGATGGCTGTAGCATCATCAGAGATCGAACTCACGATCTCCTGCAAATACTGTGCTTTTGAAACTGAAAATGGAAACTGTAATATATTAATGTTAATTAAATTTATTAAATGAAGATGCTACTGTATCGTATGGATAAGAATTCTCAAATTTGTCAGTGCACCCCTGCTTTTTATGAATTTAAATTGTAAAGTGCATCTGGTTCAAACAGCATAGGATTGCAATGAATTACTAGCATTTCCATCAATTTGGCAGACTTTTGTAGCAAGTATCCAGCTGCAGTGTGTTGCAGTTAACCCCATCTATGAGAGGTTAGCAATTTAGCTGAATTGTTCACAAAGGGTTGGTGCTCAAAATGAAGTTTTTCATTCGCAGCAGAGACATGCAAGTTCTTTGTGTAAAAAAGTGCTGATCTTGTTCAGAATGTGTTGTGCTCTGCTCTTCCCTCCAATTATTCGATGTGGTGTACAATAAGAACGAAACTACAGAATTTGTACAGTGTAAAAGCTGCAGATAATTAGGAATTAAGCTGCACTATCATTAAAAATGATCAATTTGCTTAGTGGAAACTCTCACCCAGATGGTGATGGTCAAGTTCAGACTGAATTTTGTTGAGCTGCAGGCAGGTTCAGGCTCAAAACTTAGTTCTGTGGTTTGTGTTGATCCGATTTGGTTCAAAATTGTCCATCCAATTAAAGCTGTGAACACACATGCCCAGCAAACGTCCAGCTCGGCTGATTAGTGGCACCACAAACCTGCCCAAAACATTCCGGAATTGGTGATGTTTCATAGGCTTTTGAGAGAATGTATTCTGAGTGTTTTAGGCCAAATTACAGAAGCGGTGATGATAGAAAGATGTGTTATGAATATGAATCTTGGTTCTGAAGCATGACTGCCCGCATACAGAGTCAGTGTAGCCGTGTGTGTGTTTCTTCATGCACGTGCAGGCGTGTCTGTTCATGTGAGCGGAGCTGGTTAGAAGGCAGAATCACTGATCTCTGAACTCTGTCACAGTTATTTGTATAGATGAGTGTGTTTATTCAGCTTGTTGCCGGTGGTTATTTGCCTTTAAGTCTAATCTGCCTGCTGGTGCTGAAACACTAACACACTTTTACTGCCTCCTTCCTCTTCATATTTCATGCTTTTATGCCGTACACTTCATCTCTCTTTATCACTCCTTTAATCTTATCCATCTCTACTCTTCATCTACTTCATCTCGCCTGCTTTTACAATCTGTCCACTTTTTTCTGTTTCGCTCTTTCTTCATGTTTAGTTTCTCATGCTCTGTCTCTCTCTCTCTATCTCTCTCTCCCCTCTTTGTCTTTCTGTCCCTGAATTCTTTTTCTTTCTCTTGATCATTATTTCTTTTTTCTTTCTTTCTTTCTCTTTTTCTTTTTCTCTTTCTCTTTCTTTCTCTCTTTCTCAGTGTTTTGTTTTTCTTCTCTTTCTCTGTTTCTGTCATCTCTTTTGTTTCTCTCATCTCTTTTCTTTCTCTCATCTCCTTTTTCTTTCTTTCTTTGCTTTTCTATTACTTGCACAGTATCTGTTTTTTCTTTCTCTCTTTCTGTCTGTTCTTTTTTCCTTCCTCACTCTCTGTTGGTCTCTCTCTCTCTCTCTCTCTCTGTCTCTGTCTGTCTCTCTCTCTCTCTCTCTCTCTCTCTCTCTCTAACAGCTGTCTTTTCTTTCCTTCTTTCTTTCTTTCTTAGTGTTTGTCTCTGTTTTCTGCCTTGTTCTTTCCTTCTGTCTCTTTCTCTCATCTTTTTTTCCTTTCTTTCTTTTGTTCTTTCTTTCGTTCTTTCTTTCTTTGCCTTTCTGTTACTCTCACAGTATCTGTTTTTTTCTTTCTTTCTCTCTGCCTGTCTTCTCTTGCTGTCTTGCTTTTTCTTCCTCTTTTCTCTCCATCTCTTCCTCCCCCTCCCCTCCTCCCTTTTCAGCAGGTGCCTCTTTGTCTTCATCTTTTCGTTTTTCACGATCATTCACTCTCCCACACCCTCTGTTCTCTTATTTGTCCTCCTCTCTCTCTCTGAGCTGGTTGTTGGTGGTTTATGTCTGGTGGCTGAGTTTGAGTGTTTGATGCATGTCCTTCATTAGTGTGTTAGATTAGTTGAATAAGCTCTTTCAGTAAGTGCTAACGTGAGCTCTGTTGTCGTGGGTTAAGATCTATGCTTCATTTAAAACCCCCATTTTCCACCTGCATGAGAGAGAGGGGTAGTGTGTGTGAGAGAGAGAGAGAGAGAGAGGTAGATGAGTATGAATAATGTAGGCAGTTTTGAGAGCAGGAGAGTGAAACACATGTTCTCTGGCCGTGCGCTAATGTAGAAACGCTTTAGAGCTGACAGCTGAGCGACTGCTGTGTATCCCCCCCTTACCCCTTTCGCTGCCTCTGTCTGTCTCTGACTGCCTCTTTTCTTTGTTTTCTCTCTTTTCACTCTTTTTCCTTTTTTGCCTGTTTCTCTCACACCTTTTCTGTCTCTCTCTTCCTCTTTCTCTCTGTCTTTGTCTGTCCTCCTCCCTTTCTCGGTCTCTCTCTCTCTTCCAATTCTTTCCTTTTGTTTGTCTTTTCCTTACCTCTCGTTCTTGTGAATACGTATTCTACACCATTTGTTCCATCTCTCCCTAAGTTTCTCTCTCTCTTTCAGTCTGTAATCACATTTGCTTGATGAGGGCCATTTCTCTCTCTAAACATCCTCCATCTCTCTCTCTCTCTCTCTCTACACCCCCCCCCACCCCATCTGTAATCGCATTTGCTTGATGAGCCCCATAAATTGTGCAGCAGGTGATATCCTGTGCTATTAGTGATCTGACCTGGAGAAGAGCTCAGAAGAAAAGTGAAAGAGAGAAAAAGAGAATAAAAAGAGAGGAGAGAATCTAATAGATGTGTGGAGATCAGGAGAATATAGGAGACGAGTGAAGAGAGCAGATGACAGGAGAGTGGAGGAGTGGAGATCAGTGTACTGTAGAGAGTCAGAGCTGTAGGCTGAATGAATTGGAGCTTGTTGCTTAGTGTGTTTAGTGTGGAGGGAGGCTGCGGTGCAGATTTCAGTCTGTGATGTGAACTGGCTCTCAGATCCAGTCCAGCTCCACTGCCCTCTGCTCCAGCACTCTGTTAGCACTGAGCATCACGCGTTCTTTCTTTCTCTCTCATTCTCCCTCACTTGTCTTCCTTTCTTGCTCTCTTTGCCCTAGTTCATTTCAGTTTCCCTCTTCCTTCTCTCTCTGCTTTCTACTATCTCTCTCATTCTCCTGTATCTTTTTTCCTGTCATTTGTCTTCTACCGCCTCTCTCATTATTTGTATCTCTTTTTACCCTTATTTGCTTTCTACTATCTCTCTCATTCTCTGTATTTGTCATTCTTTTCCCCTCATTTGCCTACTTACTATCTTTGTCAGTTCATTTCAGTTTCTTTATACCTCCCCCTCCCTCTCTGTCTACCTCTCCTCTGTCTGTCTCTCTTTACTCCCATTTTCTCTCTCTTTCTCCTCCTCACTTTCTCTCTCTCTCTCCTCCTCACTTTCTTTCTTTCTTTCTTTCTTTCTGCTCTCTCTCTCTCTCTCTCTCTCTCTCTCTCTCCCTCTCCATTCACTCTCTCTGGCTGTAATATCAGGGTGTGTAGTGAAGTGAAGGTTGTAATTAGTGTGGTGATCAGCTCCAGATCTCACTGCCTTTATACTGCTCACAACTCCAGCCTCAGCGGCGATTTGCTTGTGCAGACGTGTGTGTGTGTGTGTGTGTGAGAGAGATTGAAAAAGAGTGTTATTCTTAGCACACATACACTTGCATGTGTAGGCATTGTTCCCCTACACTTCAAAAGAACAAAGGAGTGAACTAATGGCAGCGTGAAACAGGAAGGAGGAGACGACTCCCTACCTAATCACATTCACCTACACTCCTCCACCTCTGCGCCTTGCTCCCTCGTTCTTTCTCCCTTTCTCCAGCTCTCTCTCTCACTCTTTCTCTCTCTCTCTTTCTGTAATGTAATGTCTATGTGTGTGAGTGTCCTCAGATAGGTGCGAGAGCAGCCGAGTGAATTTGCTTTCCTGTGGAAAAGAAAAGAGAGCAAATTACACTTTTATAGCCTTCTGTCACCATCCCTCGCTCCAGCTATTACTCATCCCCGAGGCAGAGAGAGAGCAAGAGAACGCTCTGTCTGCCCTGAGCGGTGTGTGTGTGTGTGTGTGTGTGTGTGTGTGTGTGTGTGTGTGTGTGTGTACTCACGCACACGGTCTTACAGGGTTTAAGGTTGGAGGACAAATGTAGGTAACTGTAATTTTGAACCCTATTCAACGTTATGGTCTTTATGACATTGGGAGTGTGTTGGCTAGATTATGGCCACAGCTGAGGCTCTTAGGTTTGCTGATGGAGTCTGTGGAGTGTGTGTGTGTGTGTGCATGTGTTGTAATTTACAGTGGCTGGCATTTAGAATCCAATTGTGTCTTTATCTGCACATCTGTCTGCTGTAGATTTAAACTCCTGTCTCGCTCCCTGTCCATGTATTTTTCTCTTCTCTGACATAAAAACATCCACATTAGAGCTTTAATCTCGCTAAGGAATAATTAAGGATTTTGGCCTCAAAGAATCGGATTACTACGCACAGACACACACTCATTTTATGAGCCGTGTGTGTATGTTATGTGATTGTGTAGGATTCCCTTGTCCTACTGAGGCTGCTGTAGTCAAGGTTAGTTCTAGGGCAGTGACGGGAAGTGTATTTTTCTAGTCATAATGAGCCGCACAAAGGCAGGATATTTAATGATTTACTTTATCAGCCTCTTTTTTTGTTAAATGCACGCTCAATCTGTAATTGATGCCTACAACATGATACCAAAAAAAGTTAGGCCGGGGCAGTTTAAGACTAGGAACATGTAGTCTTAAACATCTGAAATGGGATGAAGTTATTCTTGGGTATGAACGGAACATACAGTATGTCAGCGAATAACCCAACCATTTAAAAATAGCTTTTCAACAACAAGCTACCAGAATTGCATATGGTGCATAATGTCATAAAGAGTCCAAAAAATTTATTTGTGTAAAGAACCAGGCAAACCGCAGCTGAATGGCCTGACATTTTTCTATGACGGATATCACCACTTGCACTTAGTAATTCTCTGACAAGCACCATTCATTGCTGCATCCACAAATGCAAGTTAAAACTGTACTGTGCGCATTTGAAGCCATATGTCAACAACATTCAGAAACACTGCTGAGTTCTTGGGGCTTCAGCTCTTCTGAAATGGACTGATAGACAGTGGAAATGTGTATTATAGTATAAGGAATCAGTCTTTCAGGTTGTTTATGGAAATAATGGATAAATGGTGGTGTGAAAAGGAACCTCCAGATTGTTTCCAGGATAATGTTCAGAAGCCAAGTTCTGTCAAGGTATGGGGGTGTATTTGTTCCCATGGCATTGGTAACTTGCGCCATAAATGCTAAATGAGCAACATAGGCTGCCATCTAGATGTTGACTTTTTTTTAGGTCTGTCCATGCTTACTGTCCATTTTAACATGACATTGTCAAGCATGTGTTACATCAAGCATGGCTGAGTAATCAGAGAGTGCAGGTGCTAGACTGGCCTACCTGCAGTCCAGACGCGTCTCCCAGTAAAAAAACATATTGGGCATTATGAAGCACAAAATACGATTTCTTCTTCTAACCACCCCAAAAGCTAATCAAATATAATCTGTGTATATTATTATTATTGCTAGTTTACTGCATAGGTTGTATTTGCATTTTTTCCCCACTTCAGAAATCAACAATATACGTAAATTAGCCAATGTCTGTATGCAAACTTTTGCACACAGACAGTAACAGTAATATAATGAGCGTACGTCCTGTTAACTACTTGATGTTGTGCAGTTACTATATATTTTTGTCGTTTTTAGGCTCCGTATTATTTGTCAATCTGTCCTTTTATGCATGCAGTTATTTGGCGTTAAATACTGACGATGCCCATGTTATACATACATATTCATCGCTGCTGTCGAAACAAAACCTTGTATCTCCAAAATGGTAACTTTACAGGAGAAGGAAAAAACATGCTTTACTTTTAATGTAAGTCAATGGAACCAGACTTTTTCCCAAGGCATTTTGGGCCACTTCTTTTGGTCCATTCATCATGAAATTTACACATAATGAAAAGGGCAACAGACATTTTCAAGCTATGTCAAAAACTGAAAAATGCCAACCCAAACTCAATTCATTGTTGTCTTAGAATTCTTAATCACAATGAATGTTCTGTTTGAAAAATGGCTCTAATGTTCTTTTCCTTCTCCTTCATGTTTCTGCTTTGTTCTATTTGCATGTGTATTGGTTTATGCTTGGTCTTTTTTTCCTCCACCCGTCGTCATTGTATCCTGTCTTCCACTGACATTTACTGTCAGATGTTCTCATTATTGACTCCCTTCAGAAAGCTGGTTAAGATTCAACCTCCTCCTGCCCTCCTTCTCTCCCTCCCTTTCTCCTCTCTCCTCTCTTTCCCTCCCTCTCTCTTGCGCTCTCTCTCACTCTCTTTTGCACTATCACACTCTCTCGCTCTCCCTCTCTCTCTCTCTCTCTGTCGCTTAGTATCAGTCTGTCACTCTCTGATTCTCACTTTCCATCAACCTATCTCTTCCTTGCTCTCTTTTCTATCATTCACTCTGTACTTCTGTTTGACCTTTTTTCCCAAGCTCCTGTTTTTCTGTATCACTAACTTCCTTCCTGTTCTTTGCCTCGCTTCTGTCTCTCCATTCTCTCTACTTTGTCTCTCTCTCTCTCTCTCTCTCTCTCTGTGTCAGCCTTTCATTCACTCTGATTCTCACTTTCCATCAGTCTCTCTTTCTTGCTCTCTCTTTTTCTGTCATTCACTCAGTACTTCTGTTTGACCTTTTCTTCCAAACTCCTGTTTTCCATCGCCTCCTCTCTCATGTCTTGTCCCTCTCTCTCTCTCTCTCTCTCTCTCTCTCTCTCTCTCTCTCTCTCTCTCTCTCTCTCTCTCTCTCTAAAGGTCGTCAGTAGAAGCGTCTTTTTCTTTTTCTCGCGTCTCAGCTGTGATTTCGGTTCCCAAGGACACTGAGTATTTCTGTCTTAATTATACACTCTGGGCCCGTGACTGGTCCCCTCACACACACACACATACAGACACACATTTTCTCTCCTCCAGTTCTCCAAGGTTTATCTCACACATAGACACATATGCACACACAACATGCTCACTCTGACGCACATTTAGCCACTACATCTGGCCAGTCCACCGTAAAGGCTGCTTTGTCAGTGCTCTCTCGGATGAGGCAATGAGTGTATAAGATAAAGCCCTGGACTCGTTGATAAGAATGCCCCTCTGTGTTTATTTAAGCTGCTATTGACTCCTAAACTTAGACACACACACACCCGCACACACATTCTAATTACATGTCTGAAGGTGTTATCTTCTAATTGACGACCCACGGTGCCCTGTTTGTTCCTCCTCTTTTGTCAGTGATGTGTTTTTCCTGTAATAAATTAGCCCTCCCGTTTAACTTCCATCTCTTCCTTTATCTCTCACAGATTCATACTCATTAATGCTCTCCCACCAGCACAGTAAAAACAATGGAAAAGCAGGATATAGAATGATGTTATAATGCTCTAATATTCAGTACAGTACAATATGCAGTACAAGTGGTTCTGGTGTACGATTATGAGAAAAAAAGAACAGTTTGTTATGAACAGAGTTAGAAAATGGGCACTTCATACTTATATGTTTATTATTTAAGAGCTTTGTCAGCTGTGATAGCCACTTTTATTAGTTTTTATAAAATGTCACATACTCTGATGTTCTGAACTCTGGAGATGTGCAGGTTATGTGGACCCAGTTCTCCAGTCTAACAAATCTTCATCTTCTCATAGCACTTTCTGGAGACTCAACTAAAGCACCTACATGTCTTTAAATCTTTTTAGTGGTAATTCCGGTCTATTTGGCTTGCTTTTTATCCAGTTTGCAGGGTTGTAAATGCAGTAAAGGTGATGAGAAGAGCTCTATCAGAGCACAGTGTCATAGCTAGCCTTCCAAAATGGTGACGTGGTCTTCTTAATGACATAATCAAATACTAAGAATGGGGTAGAATATAGTACAATTGAAAAATGGTATAAAAACAAAGACAGTGGGATAATATGGAATAGAATGGAATATGATAAAATGGAATAAAATGGATGAAAATAATGGTTGGTACAGCTTTGTTACGCAGTGGCAGATCACACTCATCAAAATGGGAAAAACTCACATTTTGACCATGTCTAAATATACATTTACAGTACCCAGCATAACCGTGTGCAGGACCTGCTTTATGTACCTCCAGTGCATATTATAAGTACAAGACATAAGACAGTACTTTTGTTTAGAATAAACAGAAACCGCACCTCAACCCACCAAACCACAAATCTCATAGCAGTCAAACAGGCGAGCAAATACAGGATAAGTAGAGTACACTAGTACAGCTCTAACAGTCTCTCTGCTGTTCCTCCATCAGCTCAGGTCTCTGTGGGCCCCCTGGAGTCAATAATGAGCTGCTCTTTTGTTTGGCTGGCATTTAAGGCCAGGTGGTCGCTGTGCCAACTCCTTCATGTGTGCCATGTCCACGTCATCATTGCTGTTAATTAGCCCAGTTACTGTCATATCCCTGGCACTCGTTTGGTGATGCGACCTTTGTTTTTGTTGTGCTTTGCAGTTGTAATAGAGTAGAGACAGGGATGAACTTTATATAATCCATCTCTCTCGCTTGCTCTTTTTTGTTTGTCCCACTCCCTCTCTTTCTGTCTCTATCACACTCTCTCTCTCTCTCTCTCTCTCTCTCTCTCTCTCTCTCTCTCTCTCTCTCTCTCTCTCTCACACACACACACACACCACATTCTCTGCCTTTTGTCCTCCTTGTATATTCGCTCTGCCTCTCTGTGGCTCTTCACCTCCTTCTGGTCTAGTGGGGAGAGAGAGGGAGGAGGAATGCTAATTTGATCGTTATGCCAATGGTGAGGGAGGAGAGGTAGCGTCTAAAATGAAATTTGGTGGACCAACAGTGGCGCCCACACAGACTGTGTGTGTGTGTGCACGTGTGTATGCTTTTTATGGCTTTAGTCTCCATTTTTCTAGTCAATCATCCGTCTCATGCTCTCCTGTTGGAAATGTATTCATGCTCAGAGAGAGAGAGGAGTGAGTGAGTGACGGAAGGGGAGAAACGGGCAGAGAAAGTAGAGAAGGAGAGAGATGGAGAGAACAGGGAGGGGAAAAAAAGCATTTATGTGTACCCAATTACCAAGCAGCCTGTCCAAAGTCACCTTCACTTCACCCTCTGCTTGCTTTCTCTCTCTCTCTCTCTCTCTCTCTCTCTCTCTCTCTCTCTCTCTCTCTCTCTCTCTCTCTCTCTTTCTCTTTCTCTTTCTCTCTCTCTCTCTCTCTCTCTCTCTCTCTCTCTCTCTCTCTCTCTCTCTCTCACCCTCACCCTCACTGCACAGTGAGAACTGCTCAGAATAGCAAGCCAATATACTTACACTGTGTACAGGCACATACATGTGCACACACAGTTACCCACAGACCCACACTTCTTTAGTTTCTTGATGTCTCATTGTTTTGATTTAGGTCTGTCTCAGGGGCTGCATGTTTCAGGGGAGGGGTGGTGTATGTTTGCTTATGTGCTATAGATGTGGGGTGTTTGTATCTGTCAGAGTTGTGGGGTACATATATATTTGTGTGTGTGCGTGTGTGTGTGCGCGTGCGCATCAGGCCTGTGCCGTGTGCATGTTTATCAGGCTTGTGTGTGTGCATTTGCGCCCTGCAGAGTCTTTGCGGATGAGTGACAGTGACTCCTCCCCTGGCCCATGACCTCATTAGAGCGACCTCGTTAGAGCCTCGTTATGGACTGCCTCTTAATTAAGAGACCACAGCCTGGTCTAACTCTCTCTCTCACACACACACACACACACACACACACACACACTGGCATGCTGATTCTTGCCCAGATACTGAACCAGAACAAGGACATGGTGAAAGATTGATAGCGATAGTAAAAAGGACAGAGAAAAGTGTGTGTGTGTGCGCGAGTGTGTGCATGCACGCGTCAAAACAGCCATTACGTTATTCATTTTTCAATGTCAGGAAAAAAAGCAGAATACATATATTTAACAGAAAGCTTAATAGCTAAATATAATACATATTTTTTCAGTGTTAAGTCGGTCCAACCTTTGTCTTTATTCCAGGGTTTAAGGTAGGTTTGCTAGAATCTACCGGAATATTTTAGACGCTTTCAAACTTCAGTTTTTTCTGCTTCTGACAACGTAAGTAATCCCAAATACATTCAATGTTATTGAGGTCTGGTAATCAGTCCCTTGTTCTGAGAACACCAGCAGCTTCTTTATTTGATTTGTAAATCTTTTTTGTCTGTTTTGTGTTCTCCGTAAGGGCTTCTTGACAGCCACACATTCTTTCAGACCCGCAGCATTGAGTTGTCTTCTTTTAGTGGAAGGATGGACAGAAACACCAGTGGATGTTTTCAGATCTGAAGAGTATCTGAGTTTTTTTTCTTTTGACTTTCCTCTTCGGCATGCAAGTGGATTGTCTTACATCTAACCTCCTCAGAAATATACTTATACTTAATGGCTGTTTTGACTGGAAAATAAATAAGTGTGTGTGTGTGTGTGTGTGTATGTGTGTGTAAAGACTGTGTGTGTGTGTGTGTGTTTTAGTGTTTTAGAGCATTTAGATGCAGGTTTAAAGTTTTATAAAGCTGTCAGTACTTGGTGACTCTATGTTCAAGCCAAACTAGATCTGACACACTCGCTGAAGCGCAAATACACACACACACACACACACACTCTCAGCCTCTTTTTCTCTCTCTCAGATGCACATACACACAAAGCTTTCGCAAACATGTTTAATGCCACAGTGCATCAGCCACTGTTTGTATGTGACACTAGGTCTGGAAGTGACACTAGTAAGGCTGGCTCTGTCAATTCTAATAAATGATAAATAGAATGATATTGCATATGAATGGGGCCCAGTTCAGACTTGTCATTAATGTACTGCTGTGTTCAAAAGTTTGCAATTCCTTGTCAGAATAATTGCTGTTATTTTACTTATTTTATTTTAGTAACAGAGGCGTTACGCTTGCAGCGTAAAACTATGTCGATTGAAATACTATAAGGTAGACACCAGAATGTATTTTTATATTCAAATTCAGCTTTGACCCAGTTTGCAACGGACATGGGTCTATGTCTTATCACGCCTTCTCAAATAATGTCAACAGCCAGAACCCTGTGTCAGGTGAATGTTTTTCATATTTACTGCTAGTTTATAATGATAGAGCGTTGCTAAAACACTTACGGTGGATGAAGAGCAAAATTCTCATCATCTGAAAGTTCCATCAAATTGTAGCATAATAGTCATTACATAATTTTATCTGTGACACTTTTTATTTTATCGAAAACAGTGATCCCAAACTTTTGAATTGTGATTCTTATTCAAAAGTAATGCTAAACTTTTGAAAGCTGCTGTACATTTTTTGTGTTCATCTAAGTGGATGTTGCTAAGTACAGGAGTTGAATGGGGTCTCTGAGATGACTACCTTCGAATGTGGTAAGGGATGTGTACAACCACATAACGTTTGTAGTGTGAATGTTAAAGGATTGTAACATGTCCTCGACAAAATCACACGACTGCCGTAAACCAACACACCACTGCTTTGCATAGCTTTCTCTATCTCCTTTCCTGTTTGTTAAGTTGT
The DNA here is from genome assembly GCF_904425465.1 of Colossoma macropomum. NCBI lineage: Eukaryota > Metazoa > Chordata > Actinopteri > Characiformes > Serrasalmidae > Colossoma > Colossoma macropomum. Next base: position 6,143,250 of record NW_023494792.1, on the reverse strand, counting down.
GTTAGCAATATATGTGACCTAAACGTTCGTAACAGCCTGTACATGAACAAAGACTCAGTCCATTTATATCTGACAGCAAATGCAGTGAGAGACTGATATTGTGAATGTGCACGATACCGTTCCTCCATTCACGAATTCTAATCTTGGGTGGTCACTAGAGACTCATTCACGAAAAAAAAAAAAATATGAGTGTAAACGGCTGTACGTCTCACTGTCCTCTGATTCACAACGTATGTTAATAACAGCTATGAACAAAGCCTGAGTGTGTTCATTAACATTAACATAACTGTTTATTACAGAGATGTGCATTCCAACTAATTTTGGTATTCAAGTATCCACAACAGTTAATGAGCAGTTTTTCAGATAACCCTGGGAAAAGGAGAGGAAAAAAAACAGCCAAAATAAAAGGTACTTCGCTGAAATTAACGTCAGGCTGTAGCTAGAGGATTACTATTTTAGGTGATGGCACTGGCTACAAAAAATCAGTAGCACAAAAATTTAGCTGTGAACAGTGGAATACATTTAAGTTTTCTTATTCAAAAAAAGCAAAGAAGACTGGTCATTTCATCTGGGATGAAATGGAGACTCACTTCAGATGTGAGCTATAACTACAGCTAACTGATGCAACACTGGACACCTGATGAAGACTTTGACTTTACTTTTTACAGAAATATATTTCCACTGTTTCTGTGGAAAACAGAATAGTTTCAGAGTGGTACACTGTAATTTAAGTGTCTACCCACAAATAGAGCAGAACTGTAACATTTTACTCAGTTTAAAATATAAATGCGCATTTCATTAAATTATTAGTCTGTATATTTTATCTGTCTTTTTGTGATGAAACAAATACAAAGTAGTGGCACCTTGAACAGTTAATCAAGGTACTTGAGTACCTGTGCTCATCACTAGTTTCTTACTGTAAACAGCAGGACAGTTTAAATATGCATTGCATGTTTAACAAGAAGGTAAATTTTATTTATCGATTTTAATTGATTCATTTTTAATTGAGTAAAAGAGTTTAATTGACAGTTTAATTTGGGCAGTTTTAGGCACTAGTTCATATCATGATTTTGTTCATGTCTTACGTTTTCTGAGACTTGTGTGTGTGACTCACAACTGTACAGCTGTTAAATCTCAATAGTTGATTTCCCTGTAGGTCTCAACACTATGGCTTTAGTCTGATTTAGGCCCCAAAATTATTGAGTGGATTATCAACCCTCACACACACACACTCACACAGACACACACAGGACAGGACCCTGGGGAGTTCTCTGGTGCCGTTTAAGAGCATTTGACTGACAGATGCTCAGATTTGGTGAGTGTATTTATGCATCAGTGTAATCGCCTGTTGACTCCTTCCAGGGTGTTTGTGTGTGTGTATGCTGGTGGCAGTGCTGGCGGCTTGGCCTGGTTAGACATCATGACAGGTTTGAGATGACCAGACATCCAAGCGAAATTAACCCCAAAGCAATCTGTGTCTTTCTGTCCGGGATACACTCTTGCTCTTTCTCTCTCTCTCTCGCTCTCTCGCTCTTGCTCTTTCTCTCTCTCTCTCTCTCTCTCTCTCTCTCGCGCTCTCTCTCTCTCTCTCTCTCTCTCTCTCTCCCCCTCCACCAATACACATGCATGCACACACAGCTAACATAGGAATGTGTACAAAACCCAGTGCTGCGTTCACCAATGAACTGCCATGTTTGGAGAGCAGGTTGAGGATGGTAAGGTCAGTTCGATCGCAGTCCAGTCTCAGTACTGTTGTGCACTTGCCTCTATGCATTGGTGAGTGCAAGCGCACATTGGCCTGCGTTTTAGCCAAAATAATTTACTTTTGTTGGATTATATGAGCACCGTAATTCCTCAAAACACCCACAAGAACAGTCTTGTGGAACTGTGATTATTCAGAAAAAACACCATGATTGGTTTGAGAGTCATTTGCATATTGCCACCTTATAAATAGATACAACTAGGGGTGTGGGAAAAACTCGATTCTTAGATGCATCGCGATGCGGACGTGAACGATTCTGAATCGATTCATAAATGTCAAAAATCGATTTTCTAAATATTTAATTTATAACGTAATGTTGACAGAACGCAAAAGGCGGAACTGGAAGTGGATAAGTGCAGCGCCCGGACTGTCTCTGGCGGCACATAACAAAAACACAACTGAATGAGTGAGAAATCTGACCAGCACCCTCTGCATTAAGGCCAGGTTAGGTCAGGAGTCACAACCCAAATGTTCAGAAGAGCCATTTTGCCGTTCAACAAAGTCAAACCACCTTGGGAGCCACAACATTTAATGTCCAGTATGTCTCAGTATGTGATGATGCCCTAGTATAGGCTAAACAATATAAATGAGAGCGCAGATTTACTTCGCTCTGCTTTAAGCTTCAGCTATAGCCGCTTTCCTCCCACCTCCGCCAGAAACCTTTTCTTCAAAACTTAGATGAGTTTCTTGTAAAATGTCCCAGCATCCGGCTGTTTTACAAGGCTGAAGTCGCTTCTCATTCGCCAGCTTCTCGTTCTAATTTTTCCGTTCCACCTTAAATTCTGCCTTAGGCGCCGAATGTAACTGCGGCACCATTTAAGGTGGAACGGGAAAATTCGAAAGAGAAGCGAGTTCATTTATGCAACTTTTTAGAGAAAGACAGTCTCACGTTGCAGATTTAACCAACTGCGCTGCTTATAAATGCGAATAAGTCCTCCAAATGTTCGTCTTAATCTCTGTTTTTTCGTTCGCTACTGGCGAGGCCAGTCCTCGGGGCTATGTGACCTGCTGTCTGCTGTCTGTTCTCAGTAGTTGAGAACCAGGGCTTTCGCGCTATGCTGCACACTTTGGCTACGCTGCACCCACACACACACACACACACACACACCACACACACACACACACACACACACACACACACACACTCTACAACGAGACGAAAACCGAAGTTATAAAATCACTAAAGAAAACGGGAAGGATGGCTGTAACGTGCTGCGTGGACACCCATTACCATTGGGTCTTATTTCAGGGTAACAGCGCATTTTATCGCAGATGAGTGGCAGCAGCGTCTCTGAATGAGAGCCTTCTAGTTCACTTGCCACATCACCTCCATTTGATTTATTAATAAAAGATATTTTAGATATTTAAAGCAAAGTATTTGTAATAATCCATAATGCATTTACATTATTTATCATTACAAATACTTTGCTTTAAAACTACCAAGTCCTCAGACAGTAGGAAGATAGAAATCCTGTATAGAGAAAAAAGATGCATCGAGATGCATCTATAATCGTTTTACAATCGCATCGCAGCCCTCTGAGTCGTAATCGAATCGTGAGGTGCCTAAAGATTCCCACCCCTAGATGCAACAGTGATGCACAGGCATTTCAAAAAAAGATATATTATGCAGTTCTCCTGTGTGTGTGTGTGTGTGTGTGTGTGTGTGTGTGTGTGTGTGTGTATTGGTGGGAAGAAATAGGCCTTAAGGTCCACATTTGTATGTATCTGTGGGTTAAGATTGTCTAAGGATTAAGTTTGAGTAGTGGGTGAGAGTCTTTCTGTGGTCTAAATCATTCATGTCTGACACCAATTACTAACTTGCTAATTCCTCTGTCTCTACAAACTGTGTGCTCTCTAGACCTGTATACACACACACACACACATACACTGAAAGGTGAAAAAGTGATTAGGACACATTGAGCCCAGTGAGTGTGCTGGACAACAGATAAAATCTGTTGGGATGTAACAGTGCACACTGAGCGAGTATGTAGCTCTTGATCTTTCTCTCTCTCACTCTCACAATCTCTTTCTCTTTATCTTTCTTATCCTCGTATTCATTTCTGACTCTCACTGTCTATCCTACCTCTCTCTTTCTTTCGCTCTTCCCCACATCTTTTGTCTCTTTTTCCCTTTTTCTGTCTTTCTTCTCTCTCTCTCTCTCTCTCTCTCCTCTCTCTCTCTCTCTCTGTGAGATGTTTTTATCGTGTAATGCTGAGTGAAAGAGGCCAGCCCCCTCTGGGCCGGCTGCAGGGCGGGACACTGTGTGTTAGATTGATGGTGTGAGGGTCTGGCGGGGGGCCGAACGCTCCTGGGCTCTCCCCTGCGTCTCTTAATTGGACTGATCCACACGGATGGAGCAGGGTGTGTAGAGTGCGTAGGATCAAAGCACAGTCTAACTGAAAAAAGGGGTCAGCACACTTCACCACCACAATAAGGACCTCTGTAGATTACACCGAGCAGTAGGTGTCCAACAGTACAGCAGTTAGGATCGATGCATTGTATTCCTCCTGTGTACGTACTTGTGAAGTTTTTGTTTTATTTTTTTAAGTCGTTTTATTCCTTTACCCGATGTTTTTGGGCCAAAGTTGAACAATGGTTAAAGGTTTTCATTCAGCCAGACCATAATAAATGTTAACCACCAAATGATATCATAATGTGGTAATGGTGGAAATCTCTATTAAATCTTAGCCTTACGATGAAATTTCACTCCATCGTGGTAAAGCCTGATGTTTGCACCCATACTGAGCCTGCCAGCAGCAAAGTGTATGTGTGTGCGTGTGAGCAAGAGGGAGTCAAAATAAGAATGAGAATTGAAGGGCAGCTCATTAATACATCAGTATCGTCACACAGCTACAGAAAACAGTGAGAATATGACTTTATAGTGAATACAAACACAGCAGGCTTACCTTATACTTTTTATGCCTGGACACTGGGCATTTTTATGTTCATGTGCACACACTCATATGTACAGCTTTTAGACCCTTCTCTCTCTCCCCTCCTCACATCCTCCCTCTGTTCTTCTCTCTCCCTCCCTCCTTTTTTCTTGCTTGGGTAAGAAGAAGCCCCCAGCAGTGCCTCCAGCAGAGAAAGCCAGAGCGAGGGAACGACAGAACGAGCATTCTGTCAGCAGCACAGAAACAGCCAGATGAAAAGAGAGGAAATAAGGGAAGAATTGGTTGCCCATGTGCAGTGCTGAGGCTTGATAAATTGATAAAATTCAGTATCACTTTTTTTTTCCAAATTCCAGTGTTTGATGATATTTAAATGAAGGATGTGCATTCCAGCTAGTTTTGATGTTCGAGTCTCCACAAGAGTTAATGAACAGATATCCAGTTAGCAGCAGGGAAGGAAAAAAACAAAAAAAAAAACATACCAAAAAAGGTACTTTGGCCAGTATTAACATAGGGCTGGAGGTTTACTCTCTTAGGTAATTGCACTGTTATTAAGAGACAAAAAATCAGTAGCACAAAACTTTTGCAGAAAGCAGAGGAATACATTTGAAAATGTTTTATTATTCAAAAAAAGGCTGAGGGAAATCAGAAAAAAGTTTCTGTGTTGGCTGAGTGATGGAGGCTGTCTTCTCAAATGTGTGCTGAAACTACAGCTAACTGGTCCAACACTGGATGCTGATGAGGACTCGTCATCTTACGCAAGGTGGTTTCTCCTCAGTGGGTGTGGCAACATGTTAGTTTTTCAGAGAAATATATTTACACGGTTTGTGGACCGAGCTAACATCATCTAGAATAATTACCCTAGTTAGCAGTAAAGCCGCACTACATCTGCTTTCTCAATCACCTCCTTAACAATGCGACCATGGCAACGTACTCACATTTTGGCACGTTACTTACTCACAAATACTTGCAAAAAGATAACATTGTACGGTCCTGTTAAAACATAAAAGCGGCATTTTTATTGAATTGTTAGCCTTTTCTTAGTGTTCCTGTGACGAAATGAAAAGAGTACCCCAAATAGTGATTTCAGTAAGCTAATAGTGGCTTCTCGGGACAGTTAACAGAGTACTCGGGTCCCAGAGTAAGAGTATCTGTTAACACTTTCGTTTGTAATAGACATCATTCGCTATAAAGGTTACATTTGCCAGTTTTGATCAAAGTTAGCTAAAGTGGTTTTTATGACACATGATGCCTATTGGAATAAGCATTTATAAACATTTATGTAGGGTTATGTCAGTTGTCATGACAAGCTTATGTAGGTGTCACGTAGCCTTATGAACAGTACTTTACAGTAAAGTGTTACCAAATATCTTACAGACTTCACATAGCTTGTCTTTTTGTAAAAGCTGGAAAACCACCAAGGAAACATTGCACAGTATTATAAATGGTAACTAGAAAGGAACATACTGTGTCTTTAGTTTTCAGTGGATTTTAAACTGTTCTTTCAAGTCGATCTAAAACAGACAGCAAATCACAGTTTACAGGTAACTCTTTCTGTCAGTACAGCTAAAACTCCTGATCAGAGATGTTGTGTAGTAACAGTAGATGGCGTGTTTCCCAGCATTGCGCATGTGTAATTTTGTATGAACGTGTGTGTATTACGTCTGTGTTTTTTTTGGGGGGGGGGAGATAGTTGTGGGTGTGTTGGATGGTTTGACTCTAACTCTTTCAGGCAGGCAGAAGCAGTGCAATCCCACTGGGGTTGCTGTAGTGAAAGCGTGTGTGTGTGTGTCCTGAGGGAGTTGTGTAGTCTGCTGAGTGCATTAGTCTAATGTAAATGTGTGATTCTTTGATCGACACGCGCTATCCTCAACATTTTCTCCACACTACACTCTTCTCACTCCTCTCCCCCTCCTCTCTCTCTCCTCACCTCCATCTCTCCTCATTTCTCTCTCTATTTTTATTCGCTCCTCTTCTGTCCTCTCTTCAGTGTCTTATTCCCTCATCTCTTATCTCTGCCTGTATGCTTCCTGTTCCAATGTCTTTTATATGTCTTCGCAGTAAATCGATTAAACGCGATCGCTCAATTTAAAAAGTCTGTCAGGTAATATTTATCTCCTCAGTGAATCTGCAGTGATTAGCTGCTAATTTGAATGAAAATGATATATTTTTGAACTCTGCCATTGGTCTCTCTTTACAGTAAGAAACAGAGCCATTATGTACCACGTTTGTGTTGATTTTATTTATTTTCTTTAATAACTTCTTCCTAGTGTTTCTTTTACCAATAAAATATTGGAGTCTTTTAAAAGATATGCATCATCTGTTACTGTTCGATTGTATATATTTCTGTTCGCTTAAACCCTGATTACTTATCAAAATATGATTATTAATTGTCAATGTACTTACTTGATTACTCCATAACTTATCGATAATATGATCAGTGCCAGATCACTTATGTCCCCTCTATTTCATATGAGAGTGCACCTTTCTCCACTAGAGGGAGCTGTTAACAGGCCTGTTAAATTTGTTCGTCTCATCCACACCTCAACACACATGCAGTGCGTGTGTGTGTGTAGGGAGGGGCTAATAATGGCTTTGGGTTTAGAGTTGTCGGCAAGCATCAATTGTCCGTCTCATGTAAGTGGGACATGCAGAATACCCTTTGACCTCCCCTCAGGGCAAACACATACCCCGAGACCCCCACTGTATTATCGTCACCCTCTATTTACCACCTCACTTAACGAGCACTGGCCTCCTAAACTGACCCAAACAATCCCCCACTACACACACTGCACCCTCCTTTTTAGTTATCCCATGAACATGCAGCAGAATCTGTGTGCATATGTCTGTGGTGTGTCTGCCTGTATGAGTTTTAACCTTGAAGCTTTAGCTGTCTGAACACGTCATATTCATATATGTCTGTATAAGATTGTGTTCATTGTCATATAAAAACCTTTTAAGTGTTTACAACATTTGGCAGTACCAGCTGCCCTTTATGTTTAGTGAGCGTTTTATGATGGATGGAGGCTTTGAATTAATCACATTATTTTGAACCGTTTTATAGTTATTTTTGATCCTTGTTCTGTTTAGTTTAAACTGCGCCTACATGAGGGTTTGTTAAGATGAAGTGATATTATGGAAGCTGTGTTTGCCCTCATGTGGAGCGGTGTGGGTTTGCTTAATGCTGTGTGCATCTTTGGCGGATGACCTTCATATTTGTGCATGCAGTTGTCATTTTATTGCAGCTAGAGGATAGCACACACACGTGTGCGTGTATGTGTGAAGTCCCTGGAGCTCTGTGAGGTGTGAAGGAAGGACAGATCGAGCTTGAGTCATAGCTGAGTTTTTCTTTCCTTCTCTCTCTCTCTCTCGTGTGTGTGTGTGTGTGTGTGTGTGTGTGTGTGTGTAATTAGGTTGTTTTACTTGCTGTTGTAAATCTTGCTGTGTGTCTCTGTGAGAGTGCTGATAGGGTTGTGATTTAATAGCTGTTCTTAGTCTCAGGATGCTGTCTCCACCTCTCTCACTCACTGTGTGTGTGTGAGTCTGTAGTGCATCTTTGTTTGAGTGACCATATAAAAGTGTGTGTGTGTGTGTGTGTGTGTGTGTATGTGCAGCTGATCAGTTATTCAGGCCGTATGCTGTTTGTGCGTCACCATTATAGACCTTCATGGCCAGGAGAGCAGAGAGAGGGCACTGCTGCCCTGAGAGTGCTGCTCACTTACTAACTCAATATCTCTCTCTCTCTCTCTCTCTCTCTCTCTCTCTCTCTCTCTCTCTCTCTCTCTCTCTCTTTCTCTCTCTCATATGCTTACTCACTTACTCTCTCTTAAATACTCTCTTTCACTGTCACTCTCAAACTCTCACTCTGTCATTCAGTCTTTCTTTCGCTCACTCTGGCACTCCTTCACTCTTTCAGTTTTACTTAAACACTCTCATTCTCTGTCCCTCTCACTGTCGCTCTCTCACTGTCTCTGTTAGTCTTTTCCTTACTGAAGTTTTGTTTTCCTCTGTCTTGTTTTCTTTCATGTACAAACAGAGGCACTGACTCTGGTGTTCATGTCGGTATGTCTCCTTTTTTTTCTGCTGGACCTCAGTGAGTGGAGTTCAGCGGTTTGCTCAGTAGGTGGCAGTATGTCCCCACAAATGAATTTTATTCTCCATTAAAAATAAATGGCTTTCCAGGGTTAAATAAGCTGATACAATCAAGAGAGGATTTTATTTGTGTGTGTTTGAGTCTGAATGCTGTGAGTGTGTTGAGTAGTTTATTTGTTTAAATGTGTTGAGGGGAGTCTCCTCTGTGTCCAATGATCACACTTGTTAGACCATGTCGTTAAAGTTCTTAACATTTAAAAGACATTTCTTATTTTCCCATGTAATGAAATGTGCCTGCTATCTGATGTAATGAACTGTGCCTGCAATTTTTACCGTGCACCAGCAGTTGGAAAAAAAATACGTACCCACACCTTTCACACTGTTACATCATTATGTAAATTTATATTTCCCACTAATTAAAAAAGGAAAGACATTCTCTTTCAAAAAAAGGACAAAATAAAGGCTTATGGGCTCATATGTTGGAAAAAAATTAGTGCATTTTTACGTCCCTAATATGCATGAATTTGTAGTTGGTGATTCAACTGCATCAACTTTGAAATGGATAGATTGAAATGGATAATAGACTTGATGACAATAATAGTAATAACTTCATTTATTGAGCCTGTTTCATACATGTTTCAGCCCAGTCCTTTACAGTGAGACAGTTGGTAGTAATATCAACAGAAATACACAAGATCAAAATAGTAATAAAATAGAATAAAATAAATAAAATATAAGGTAAAGTACATAGTGAAAAGGAAATTGGCAACATTAGAATGTTAAATTAAGAAGATATGTTTATAAATGTTTCTTAGTGTGTACCAAACTTGACTGAACAATTGTGAAAGGTAACAAATTCAGCTGTTTTGAAGCAGCAAGTCAGAAAGACGTATTTCCACTTTTTATGAAAGAGAAGGCCATTATCTTCTTACCACATGATGGAATATCACATTCTGTGAGGTGCACAGGTTGCTGGACTATCTAGAGCTTTTAAAGAGAGAGAAAGAACTTTAAAATCAATCCTAAAATATAGTCAGCCAGTGCACTTTTGTCAGAGCAGCAGTGTTCTGCACTCTGTCTTTACTTTGTGTAATCAATTATAATAATATTAAATTTCTTTAAAATAAATGAAACTGAAAAGGCCAAAAACTAGTTCCTATAGTTCCATTTGTTTATGTAATGCATTAAAAAAAATCCTAAAACTTATCAGAATAATCATAGTGAGCTGAATCATGATCATATTTGAGCCTGATTTTTCTCCTGCACAGATTGTCATGTATAGATGTTGCTTTGTTTTCACACTCTTATAGGAGTAGATAATTTACACACATGCTTTGAGCACCCTCCCTGATCATTGTGTAGTGTTTTAAATAATAAATGTTACAGATCTTATAATAACGCTTTGCATGCTGCAGTTACAGCTCTCATACACCAGGGGAGCGCAGTTGAGCAACGTTTAGGCCCCTCCCCTGGTCCAGCCCTCTGAGTTTGCTCCTCCCTTTTCCTGCCCTAGCCACTCCCCAGTCCTCATCTTTCTCACACCACACCCTGCCATCTGGCCCTGAGTCATCCCCCCTCAGCCCCTCCTGCTCACATCCCTCCATTTTCTCTCCTTCTTTTCAGGACAAAAGCAGAATGAAGGGGCTCTTTCAGCTCCAAGGTTACCACTGGCAACTGGAGCTGTGGAAACTCCCCAACACACACACACACACACACACACACACACACGCTGCAAGAGGGGCAGCATTGTAGACATTTGGGCATTTAAAGTTTAAAGGGACAACTTCCCCCTTCACCTGCCAAATTTAAACAAAGACCACCAACTCTGCATCTGCCACGCTTTCTTTCTTTCTGTCTTTCTGTCTTATTCATCTGTTCTTTTTTCCTCTCACTCTTTTAGTTGTCTCACACTCCTGCTCCAAACTCCCCCACATGCTGCTACATTCTTTGTCTGCTGTAGACAGCCTTTAACTGTGTGCGCATACGTGTGATTAGATTCAAGTCTGGAGGACAGTGTGTTCAGCAGAAAGAGTTCACCCCCCCACACACTGGCTCACTCTGGACAGGAATAAACATTTTTCTACTTTAAACAGTGGAAACTGCCCAGCAGTTGCCAGACTTTCTTCATCTGCATGTTTAAAATGTGACTGTTACATGTTACTAAGGTGTTCCTTTTCTGTTAATAACCAGGAAAGTTACACAAAGTGAAAACCAGTGTTTACAATGTGGGGGAAAGTGTCCTCTGATTAGAACAGTTGGCTTCTCTTATTTGGAGCGCAAAGTTTTAAACTATGCAAGTGAGCAAAGTTTTGAGAAGTTATTTGAAAGTTCAGGTTGCTGTAACTCTGTGCGGCCACCAGAGGTGCCAGTACTCCACCGAACTCTTTCATGTGTGCGTGAACAATGGGGCTGTCATCTGAAAGCTTTTAGAGTAAAAATAACCTCAGCCTGCACTGGCTCTAATGAGAGAGGTAGAGAGAGCGGAATGAAAAGTTTGTCTTTGTGAGAGTCTTTCAGAGTGAAGCTGTGAGCAGCCTGCTGATCAGGAAAAAGTCCACTCTTCTGTTCTGCTCTAACTCTTTCTCCAACTAATTCTCTCTCTCTCTCTCTCTCTCTCTCTCTCTCTCTCTCTCTCTGTCTCTCTCTCTCTCTCTCTCTCTCTCTCTCTCTCTCCCTCCCCCCCTCTCCCTCCTGTGTGACCCATCACACTTACACAAACACCAGCCTAATATGGACAGAGGGAAGAGGATGAATGATGGATAGAAGTATGTGGGCAGTGCTGGATTTAGATCCTTACTGAGTTGCAGAAGAAGCAGGAAGAAAGCCTGTGTTTGTTGCAGGTGTGGAAAATTGTTAGTTTATTTGAGTACAGTGTTGTGGTTCAGTATTGTTTTGGATGATTTATACTTTATTCAGGTATGATTTGAAAACAAATACTTGTCAAAAGAAAGACATACTTTTTACTAGTGATGCATCAGTACCTTTTGTTTCAGATTGGGTACGAGTCCAGTACCATACTAAGTAATCTACTTGTAAGTGTTAATGATTTTAAAGTAAATGAATGTACCTCAACAGTTACATTTTTAGCTTCACTTTTTAATGAAGTACATTAGCTAGCTATACTGCGTTATTTAACACTATCTCGGTTTGAATAGCATTGCAGTGATATCCTCTAAAGCCAGATATACACTGTGTGGAATTAGAAATATTGTTCTTTGGTGACTCACACTGTACATTTGAAGAACGTTTAAAGCGACCAGTGAGTGTCCACCACAGTGTCTAACACGAGTCGTTTGTTAACAAGGCAGCACACTAGACTTACCTCACATGGTATTCACCTGGTATCAGATGTTGTTGTCGATGAATTTTTATGAGTATGAGTGAAAGAGCACAGTATTGGGCCAATAACAGTATCAGTATCTAAGCATCCCTCCTGACATTTTCATATAAATAAATCACAGGGCCAGGAGGGTTTTCTCATTTTTTCCTTGCCAGTCACTTGATAATATTTATTTTCTTTATTAGTTTTTAATTAATTTATTTAAGCAAGGGCCAGTACCACAGATTAGTCACTTAACTTTTAAAACATTTTCTTTTTTTCACTTTTATACTTGAGTAAGTTTAAATGTCAGTACTTTTTGACTTTCACTCATGTATAAGCTCTCATAATTTCACTTCTGTGTAGTTTCTAGGTGCTAGAGAGAGAGAGAGAGAGAGAGGGACAGTAGAAAGGAGGGCAGAAAATGTCAGAATGTGATGTAGAAAGACATCTGGGCAGTTGTTGTTGTGGGTGTGTGTGGGTGTGTGTGTGTGTGTGTGTGGTAACCCCCCATTCTCTTGACACCCCTGTTAATGGAGCCAGAGGGCAGGAAGGGCAGGGGGAGTTCTAAATTCCATATGCATGAAACAATAGAGGCAACAGAAGTTATAAAAACAACATGAACATGTGTGTCTCTCTCTCGCGCACACACACACACACACACTGTGTTGTAGGTGCTTGTACTAATGCAAAACAGCTGTAGAAACCTCTCTGCAGTACTCATGGTGGCCACCAGAGGTGCTGTAGGCTCATAAATGAAATAAATTCTTTGCAGAAGTGTGTGTGTGTGCGTGTGTGTGTGTGTGTGTAAGAGAGGGCAGGCAGCAGCCATTTTGAACTCGGATTTCATTTTACGAATCACACACCAGCCTGAGCCACTCATTGGTCCGGAGACTGTGTGTGTGTGTGTTTCAGATGATAATGTAAAGTGCCACAATAATGTCACACTTTAAAGATGGAATAATTTTCAAAAGTTAGATTATTAGTTTTATTGTTGTTGACATATCTAAACCTATTTTTTTAGCTTTGGGTAATTCTTACCAAGTGAGCCAATAGAAATGGTCCAAGTTTACTGACAAGAAAATTTTGGACCATTTTAAGAATGTAAAAAATATTTTATTTGTCTTGTAAAGTTACCATTGTGGAGATGCAAAGTTAAAACAGTAACAATATCTTGTTTGCGAGTGGGTGGGTGGGTGTGTGTGTGTGTGTGTGTGTGTGAGGGAGAGAGAGATAGAGAGAGGATTTCCTGCTAGCCTTTCCTGTTCACTGTTAAAAGTTGTCCTTTAGTTCCTTTTACACAATAGTGTTTATGGTTTATTCACCATTTATAGCCTTTTAAGGAGAGGAAAGAGAGAAGCACACCATAAACACAGTGCACCTCTCCTCCACTGCTGTGTGCAGAGGGTGGTAAACGAAGGCCAGGCTCGTAAAGGCTACTGTGGAGTTTAATTGTGCCTCTTTGCTCTTCTCTGAGCGTGTGTGTTGTGGTGTCAGTGGGTGGGTGTCCAGCTGCTCAGACTGCAGGACTGTGTTCTGCTGAAACCTCAGCTTAGAGTTCCATGTACTGTGGGCAGAGTGATTCTGTAGCTGGAGCTCTAATACTGCAGTCTCTCTGCTTTATACCCTGGCCTTCAGGAGCTCAGTTACAGCAGAGAGAGGGAGACAAAGAGGGAAAGAAAGAAGGACGGAAGTTAAATAGAAGGAGGGAAAGAAAGACGAAAAAGTTCAAGGAGGAAAGAAGTAAAGAAATATAAAAAGAACAGAAAAGGATGGAAGGGGGAAAAGAAAAGAAACAAAGAAGAGAGAAGAATTAAAAGAAGACAAAATGCTAGAAGGAAAAGAAAAAATAACAAAGAGGAGACAAAAAGAAAAGGAAGGAAAGAAAAAAGGACAACAAGGGAAAAAATACATAAAGAAGAAAGAAAAGGAATGCTAGAAGGAAACAGAAAAGAAAAAAAGCAGTGAAATAAAAAGAAAAAGAAAGAAGGATGGAAAGGAAGACGAAAAAAGACAGTAAGATAACATTAGAAGGAAACTAACCGAGGGGAAAAAAGTCAAAGGAAGAAAGGATACAGGCCAAAGGAGAGAGAGAGAGAGAGGAAATATTGTGTAAGGACTTGAGGAAGTGAATGCCAAGAAAAACAAAAGCGGCTCAGTTCAGTGTAGTGAGTCAGACACTATCCACAAAACTCTCATTACAGAGAGGGAGAGATGGGGAGATGGACAGAGTGAGAGAAGAAAGACTGGTCAGCGGTTCATTAGAGTGAGACAGAGGGGAAAAAGGCCTCATACAGAAAAAAGTCTGCTGCTGCGTGGGCTTGCCTAGTATTTGAAGTTGAAATCCAGCTAGTGTGTTTTGTTTTTTGTTTTTTCTTTTCTTCCTTTCTAAAAGTCTGGCGCTGAATCTCCAATGGTTCCCTGCTCAACACATACTGCAGTACATAGGTAGATAATGCCTCTTCCACCCAAACAGTGCATGGTATGTCTAACAAACAACCGTTTGGGATTCAGCCACGTTTCCCTAAAGAAACAAATAGTGCACAATTTGAGTGCAGAAGCCAGTTTTTCACAACTCACATACTGCACTTTTTATGGAGCGGGGAGCTATTTGAGCTTCAGCCTGTGTGTATGTGCTTGTAATGTAATGTAATGCAAAGCAAAGCTAGTCCTCTCTCTCTCTCTCTCTCTCTCTCTCTCTCTCTCTCTCTCTCTCTCTCTCTCTGAGTGCTTCCATATGCTGTGTAATCCAATATTCCACATAACACACTGGAGCCGAGTGGAAAGCACAGAATGAGAGAGGAGGAAAAAATGAAATGAAGAAAAAAGTTGAAAATGGAAGACAGACCCAATTTCCCCCAGCAGAGAGAGGGGTGGAGGAGAGTAAAATAAAGATGAGCAGATGGCAGAGCGAGAGAGCAACAAGAGGGACAGTGAAAAGAGAGAAAGAAAGAGAGTGAGACAAAGGGGGGGGGCAGTGGGGCCAAAAGAAAGTCAGACTGAGGGGCAATAGACACTATAGCAGAGGCCATGTGGTTGGAGCTACTGAGGGGTGTTTTGTTTATCACAGTAGAAATGTAGTCTGGGGAAGTCAAAGTGAGGGCATAATCAATGCATTTGCGCATGTGTGTGTGAAATAGTGTTTACTTAAAGCAGCAGTTTGTCAAAAACAGACACAGTGCACTACGTAGTTAAAAAAAATAATGCCTCTTTAGCCCAAACAGTACATGGTTATTTAACAAACAACCGTTTGGGTTTCAGCCACAACTTGCTCTTCAATTTACATTGTTAATTCATCACCATTTCCATGTGTAATGTAATCAGTACTTCATGTGCAATTTTCCATGTGCTATTCGGGTGAAATATCCTTACAGTGTAAATATTTTTTTGCTTTTTTGTTTTTGTTTATAATTATTTATATTGTTAATTTGTGTGAGTAGAGTTTGTGAAGGATAGAACTTATATTTTTATCTTTAGTATTGTATATATTGTTTATACAGTAACATCTAACAAACTGTAACCTTGTTAAGTAATTAACGAGGTTAATTACTTTGTTAATTCTCTTCTTGTTACTTCTTTTCTTGAGTGCCTTGCTATCCCTTTGCTGCTGTAGCACTGTGAATTTCCCCGTAGTGGGACTAATAAAGGATTATCTTATCCTAAAAATCACATACACTTTTCCTATTATGCAAATGTAATGCCAAAAATCATGGCATCAGTATTTTGTAGTTCTGCACTGGAGCTATGAGGGTAATGTAGATAATGAGTAATGGATGCTTTTATTATACCTAATCGCCCCATTTTACAAATGCAACACAGTAGTAGTGATTTTTATGAAATTTGTCCATACGTTTTACTTTTAACTTTCTAGCTAACTGCGTGTCATACAGTGTCAAACCACTCATGTATGTTACCTTAGCCTGCTAGCTCCAGTGCAAATCAAAAAAGCAAATTTCATATGTTGGCTGATTGACCACACTTCTGGTGAGGAGGAAATTGTGTAAATTAGATTTTTTTGCTGAACTGTTCCTTTTAAGGGGGCAGATGTGCCCTCTGTTAGAGTACAGCAGCTCTAAAACAAATGTGATTGTACAAACACCCCATCTGCGTTAGGGTTCTGCTGATGGGCTGGATGTGTGGATGTGGTTTTGTGTGGTAGTTTAGATTTTCTCCTGATGAGGGTGTTTTGTATCCGTTTCCTCAGTACATCCCCCCCCTGTGGTCAGCGCACTGACCTTGCCATGAGGACTGTTTTTCAGCTGCTGCCTCGGGTGACATGAATAACCTTTCCGTTCTGATTTGGCCTTTTGTGTTTGTTTTGTTTTTTTGTCTTTGCTCATCTCTGATCCCCTGGCTAGGCATGTACACACACACACACACACACACACACACACACTTGCTTTCATCACGTCTTTGACACTTTGCAGCTGGGAGTGAGAGAAGGGCTGAAGATCATTTTCGTCTGTCTCTGTTCATCCATATCTCTCTCTGTCTGCCTCAGTTCATCTGTCCATTTCTATATCTTTCTTCTTTCGTCTTCTGTTGATTTTCCCTCTCTCTCATTCTGCCTCAGTCGCTCAGTCTGTCTTCATTTATCTGGTCATCTGTAACTTTTTTGTTACTTTCTTTGCTCGGCTTTTGAATAGCAGAGCATGGCACAGTGATGTAGAAAATACATAAGTAGAAAAGTGTACTAACAAATTGATATGTGTATCTCTCTCTCTCTCTCTCTCTAGCAAAGAAAGACCAAGAAGGAGGGGAGGAGAAGGCTGCTCAGAAGAAGAAAGCGAAGGAGTTGAAAGTTCTTGACTCAAAGTCCTCTCAGAACCTCTGTGAGTACAGACATTGGCCCTTATTCGTCAACGTTGCTTACTGTCAAATCTGATCATAAAATGCAAATTTCACACTGTTTTGTTATTAATCAGTTTCATCTTTAGCATATCTGTACAAGCAGAATCAAGTCTGACAGGAGTGTGTGTAAATTTGACCATAACAAAAAATAAAAAAATAAAAATTAGATTTTCAGCTAACTAACCAAGATTTATTATCAGTAACATCTGTCGCACCAATAATAGGAATAAACATGGAAAAAATCAATGATGCTAATCATTTGTGCACGTGATGATCCAGTACAAAAGTGGATGTACATATTTTACATGCATATTGATATTAACAAATGCTGCAACTATTTTTGTGTTCCATTTAAAGACATATTACACTGTGGTATTGTTTCATACTCTTAATACTGCCCCAAAAATAAAAAGATGCATAACTCAGCTAGTTCAAAATCATTTTATACACTGCAATAATACAGCGGAAACCCTTTGTTCTTCTTTGAGTTGACATTGGAGACTCAGGTGAAATGGCATTCAAAAAGTTTACAGCTGCTGAAGTTGCTGCAGCAGTTTTCGAAAGCAGTGACATAACATTTTGATATGAAACATATTGGTATTATGTTCTATGCAAGTGCCTGCACATTCAAGATGACGTACAAAAATCAAGAACATGCCCTTAAACCCCAGAGGGTTAATACTGTAAAGTTTGGTCAGTCCCTCTACAGTCTTTGCACTGTTCTGTAAGATTGCTTTTCCACTCAAACTCTGAAGTGCAATTTAATATGTCTTTCTTCTCTAAGAAATCCAAGAGTTTTTTTTTCATATTTTTTTTCTGTGCTTTTATCTTGCAGCTATTTTCTTGGGATCAAACAGGCTGCCATATGAGGAGATAAAAAATGTCATTCTCGAGGTTAACGAGAAGGTGCTTACAGAAAACATGGTGCAGGTGTGTGCATGATTGCAATTTTGCATATAGTTTGCAACTTAACATGTAGTTTGCATACACACTAGGATCTCTTTTGCTTCTTATTTGACTTGTTTGTGTGGATTTTGTGTGTTTTTCAGAGTTTGCTGAAGTTGTTGCCTGAGCAGGAGCAGTTGAGCGTGTTATCAGAGTTAAAGGACGAGTATGAGGACCTTGCGGAGTCTGAACAATTTGGAGTGGTGGTAAGAAAAGCACACATGGCAGACCTCTGGTACAAAGCCACGCTTAGTAAATGCAAACAAACGCTACAAACGCCATAAATCACTGTTGTATAATGCCTCTTTATTTGATCATTTACCTTTTTCAAACATAGCAGATATCAACAAACTAATCAAAGAGTCTGTGATGTTGATATTAAAGAAGAATAATATAATTAGAAAAATGTCTTTTTAATGATTGAAAATGAATCAGGGAATTAATAAAACCTGAAGCTAATTTTAGCCATTTTTGTATTTATTGTTCTCTCAGATTCAGAGAAAGTTTATTGCCATCACCATGTTACATTAAATAACATTTAGCAAGTCATACCATTTGGAAGTCAATAAGAGATAATTGCATGGTAGATATTTCAAACAGGTTATTATATTTTAATTGCTAGCAAAAGCGTCATCAATCATATAATTACTCAGCCAGTTTAATTGTAAGAATGCACTCACTCTGCTGTTTTGTGTCTGTCTATCACACCAAACATGGAAAAGAGAAAGAAAAGCAGAGATTTGTCTGAGGACACATGGTCAATGTAAAGGCTACTAGACCACTTCAGAGTAGCTTGATGTTCTTGTGAGCACTGTTGCAAAACTGGTCATTGTCTGAATAAAAATGAGCTGCATGGTAGAAGACCCAGGAATACCCCAAAGCCAGACTGAATGCATGTTGAAAAGCCCTGAGAATCCTCAGATTAAAAAATGTTAGAACTTTTGGTAAATATCACTCCAACTCTGTGTTCACAGGGGAAAATAAAATTAAGCTCAAAGAAAAGAACACAATCCCTACTGTTAATCTTGATTGCTCACTAATGTTTTGGGGCTTTGCTTTGGTGCCTCTGGCACTGGGATGATGAAGTCATAAGATAATCAAGGCATTTTGAAGCAGATTGTTTAGTTGAATGTGAGAAAGCAGTATCAGTTGCAGGTCGTGGGTCCTCCAGCAGGATAATGAGACAAAACATCCCTCAAAAAGCACCCAAGAAAGGATGAGAAGAAAACAGTCTACTATTCTGAAGTGGCCTGCTCTGAGTCCTGATCTGAATAGCATTGAGCATCTCTAGAAAGAGTTTAAACTCTGTTGGGTGAAGACTCGTCAAACCTGAGTGGACTGGAGCATTTTGCTCAAGAAAAGTCAAAGCTACCAGTTAAGAAGTGTAGAAATCTAATTTAGAGCGTCAAAAAGAGCTTGGCTGAAGTCCTTGGTCTGAAGGTTGTGCTATGATATATTGAGTCAGGAATCCCAATATTTTTATCCATACCTTTTTCATTTGTTTTCTTATTAAAAATACGCTACATGGCCAAAAGTATATTGACACTCTATATTGAAACTATAATTATTGAGTTCACGTGTTTCAGCCACTCCCATTACTAACAGGCGACTTTACACATGGCACTGCCACAAGTCAGTTCATCAAATTTCTGTCCTGCTCGATCTGCTCCGGTCAGCTGTAAGTGCTGTTATTGTAAAATGGCAGCATTTAGGAGCAGCAACAGTTCAGTCACAGAGTGGTAGACCATGCAAACTAAAAGAGCAATGCTGCCAAGTGCTGAAGTGCATAGTGTGTTAAAATCTGATCTTCTGTTGCATCACTTAGTACAGAGTTCCAGGCTGCCTCTAGTGGCAACATCAGCACAGGAACATTGCGTCAGGAGCTCCCTGAAATGAGTTTCCATGGCTGAGCAGCTGCACACAAGCCTAAAATCACTATACGCAATGTCAAGCGCTTGCCATGGTTTCACAAATTGGGTGTGGAGGAACTCCAGTGGGCTGGACTACGACCCCACTGAACACCTTTGGGATGAATTGGGACATTGATTGTGAGCCAGGCCCTATCGTCCAACATCAGTGCCTCACGAATGCTCTTTTCACTCATTGCACACAAATACCCACGGACATATTTCAAAACCTTGTAGAAAGCCTTCCCAGTAGAGTAGAGACTGTTACAGCTGCAAAGGAGGTCCAACCTCATATTAATACCAATGGTTTAGGAATGGCTTGTCCATCAAGCATATAGATGTAATGGTCAGGTGTCCACATACTTTTGTTTGACCAAATAGTGTCACATATAGTCACAAATGAGGTTTTTAAGGGTTAAGAAAATCAGGTTTTGAATTGTATGTTTTGTTTGTTTCTTGTTGGTGTTTTGAAAAAAAGTATAAGGGTACCACGTCTATATACACAATACTGTGTTTTAAAATTCTCTCTCTCTCTCTCTCTCTCTCTCTCTCTCTCTCTCTCTCGTTGCTATAGATCAGTTCGGTGAAGAAGCTGAAACCGCGGCTGAGCGCTATCCTGTTCCGTCTGCAGTTTGAGGAGCAAGTGAATAACGTGAAGCCGGACGTTGTGGCAGTGACTGCGGCATGTGAGGAGCTGGTTCAGAGTGAAAACTTCTCTCAGTTGCTGCAGATCATTCTGCTTGTTGGCAACTACATGAACGCCGGCTCACGCAATGCCAAGGCCTTTGGTTTCAGCATCAGCTATTTGTGCAAGGTCTCCCTCCCTTTCACATATTATCACACTCACAAATAAGTGCACCTATTTCCATTTGTAGAAACAAACACTGTATGACGATGTTTCATTTTGTTGGAGTCATTATGATCTCACTGTCTCTCTTTCTTTCTCTCACTCTCTCACTGTAGCTCAGGGACACTAAGTCAGCAGATCAGAAGCAGACCCTGCTGCACTTCCTGGCAGACCTATGTCAGGAGTCATATCCCAAGGTCATGCACTTCCCTGATGAGCTCATCCATCTGGAAAAAGCCAGCAGAGGTGCTTCCTTTTTTGTACTAGTGTAATTTAGTGTTTGTCCTGTTAGTGGTCAAATACTTTGTCATGGTCCTAAGAAAACCATGTATCTCTAAAGTAATAATTTCATAGGAGAAGGGAAAAAATCTTTGTTCCGAATAATTTTTGATCATTTCTGTTGGTCTGTTTTATAAGAAGTGTTTAGACAGCGTGAAAGTCAGCTGCCATTTTAAATAAGAACCGATAAATACTTAAATTTGACAGCATGTAATGCCAACAAAACATTTAAAGCAAAGAAAATCATTTGTGTTTTTATAGCACAGATTATAAAATAAACCTCTGTTTCTCACACAGTGTCAGCTGAGACACTACAGAAAAATCTGGATCAGATGGGCAAGCAGATAAAGAGTCTGGAGAAGGACATTGAGACTTTCCCTCCTCCTCAAAGTGAAAACGACAAATTTGTTGAGAAAATGACCATATCCTTCACAGTGCTTTAGGCTTTATTTGCCTATCTTTGGTGTATTTGATGATCTAGTATATGTGACTTGAAAATACCATATTGCCAGTCATTTTTATGTGCACTAATAACTTATAGTGTTGATTTTAAATGTTGTAAACTGGACATTTATATATATTTAGACTTTATGTATTTCAGTATTTTATATATTTTGGAAACAACAAGAAACATGCTGTAAACATCTGTGTGGCAGTTTGTCTGACTTGTGATCTAATACCCCACATAACATATGGCACATTCTGGTGCCCTTTCAATCTACTGAATAGACATATGAGACGACAGATGCTGCAGTAGTATAACATAAATGGTTTGCAAATCTTTGTTATGTTCTTCTGCATTGTACGTTTCTGCGGTGTTTTTTTAGCAGACCACATAAAGTTGAGATGTGCCTGTCGTGGTGTTCTTTAACTGTCCTGAGCACAGCTTTGTGGCGACTGCACGAGAGCAATTTGAAAAGTTGGAGCTGATGCATAACAACATGCAAAAGCAGTATGAGGACCTGGGGAAGTACTTTGTGTTTGACCCTAAGAAGATAACCCCAGAGGAGTTGTTTGGTGACCTAAACAACTTCAGGAACATGTTCCAGGTAAGGTCAAGCTGTGTGGTCTCAGAATGACCCTGTGATTTGACCCTTGTAAATTCAGACAGTTATTTCCTGTTCATATATAGATGCTATTAAAATAGTTAACAGCGATACTCAGAGCTGGGCAATGTCCATAAATAATTATTGTGATATCTGGATAATGAGTTGTATTGGTGTCTATGTGACTGCATCTAAGAAAAAACCCAAGATGCTTTCCATTATTACAGAGGAGACATACTGGAATTCAGCTGTAATTATTGGGAAATTATGAACTATTATATAATTATACTACATAATATTCAGATGACAATGTAAAGTGTCTTAGTAGGGCCAAAACAAGCCTTGGCATAGATTCTACAAGTCTCCTGAACTGTACTAGAGGGATGGAGCACCGTTCTTCTGAAATACATTCCCTCAGTTGTTGTTTTTATGATGAGGTGGAGAGGGCTGTCTAGCGCGTCAGGCCTTAATCTCTCGTAGGTGTTCAGTTAGATTCAGATCAGGTAACTATGAAGGCCAGCATATGATTTACATTATTTACATACTCATCAAACTATTCAGTGACCCCTCGTGACCTGTAGATAGGTGCATTGTCACTCTGGAGAAGACCACTCCCATCAGGATAGAAATGTTTCATCATAGAGTAAATGTGATCAGAGTATCTTTTGTGACTCCACAGTGGAAATAACAGCCATTGATGTTGAGGGGGGTAGGATGGGTGGTTGCACCTGAGGTCTACCACCATCTCCATAGTTTTTTTGCGTGTTCAGCAGCAGGTGGTTCCTGCTGCACCAAGACACCAGCTACTCGACTTCCTTTCTGTACACAGACTCATCACTGTTGGCTATGAGGCCCACCACGGTGGTGTCATCTGCAGACTTCAAAATCTGCAAAGCTGGTTCATTATTAGCAATGCGGTCATTGGTGTAGAGACTGAAGAGAAAGGTTGAGAGCGCACAACCTTGTGGTACTGTAGTACTGAGGGTCCAGGGGTCTGATGTTCCAGGGGACTGCGACTGCAGTCTCCACAACAACAAATCCCATTTTCTTAAGGATTTGTTTGTTTTTCAGGATATCCACAATCCACCGGCACATGGGATCTGGCACAGATAGCTTGAGACAGTTTAACCTGCAGCGGCTCTTGCTCTGTGGTGTTGAATGCCGAGCTGAAGTCCACAAACAGAACTCTAGCATAGGTTCCAGGACTGTTGAGATGCTGCAGCATGAACTGCAGGGCCAAGTAGACTGCATTAGCACTATATGCAAACTGCAGGGCATCCAGTAAAGGGTTTGTAAATAGCCTTCAGGTGGGCTAGGACATTCAAGGACATTCATGACTACAAAGGTCAGGGCTACTGGCCTGTAGTCATTAATCCAGTAATTTTTGTTGCTTTGGGGACTGGAATGGTAATGGAGGTTTTGAAACATGTGGGAACAAAGCAAAGTTCCAATGATTTGTTGAAGAGGTTTGTGAAAATTGGTGCTTGTTCATCATAGCAGTGCCTTAGGGTGGATGGAGAGACAAAGTCTGGTCCTGGCGCTTTTCTCATTATATGATATCTAACTTTACTTAACTAGTATTTAACTAGTCCGAACAATCAGAGCACTTAATCTGTATGGAAAATGCTTAGAATTTTCCTCAGACTGAATGTTGCTATCCGAGAACCCCCCAGCAGAGACAATGACCTGTTTTAACAATGTTTGGTCACTCACAGGTAAAAGGAATGAGAGATTACTTGGAAATATTATTTAATATTATTCAGCAAACTGTTACATTTGAAATGGGCTGTATATAATTCTTCATCAATTATCTTTCTCAAAATGGACAGTTATCTCCTGTCAAGAGCTGGCACTGTTTAATCTTCACCTATATCTGATAACATCACCCTGTTTCTCGGTCCCATACTGAAAATGTTGCATTGTCCGTTTTACTTGCTGTTCTTATATAGCGATTTTAGTTAATGGATATCAGTACTATAGATGTCCTTTGTAGGCTGTCAGAGATACAAAACAAACACACACACACACACACACAATTGAAAGATACAGTTACAGAAAGTACAACACCTGTGTACACAGGTCGTCTCCCAGCTGCAGGGTGTGTGTGTGAGAGAGACAGAGAGAGCAGCAGGTGGTAAGGCCATTATGTCGCCAGTGTTTGTTCAGTGCATTAAACACAGACATCCGTGCAGACACTGCCTTTTTTCATATTATTCAGGACTTGCTCACTCCTGCTCACACTATAAAGCACAGACATACAAAAACACAGATAGATATAAACAGATAACCTACCCTGTGTTTAGCAGATTTGCAACAATTTATATAAACAAGTAATACATTGAGGGAAGAAGTGAATGTAAACACCTTATTTGACACACAAAGGAAGCCTGTTATTATTTTGGTTTGAACTTTATCTGGTTTCATTGTTTCTATGTTCATGTGTGTTACAGCAAGCAGTGATTGAGAATCAGAAGCGTAAGGAGTCAGAGGAGAAGATGCGCAAGGCCAAACTGGCCCGAGAGAAAGCTGAGAAAGAGAAGGAGGAGAGACAGAAGAGAACGAATGCTGGACAGATCAACATCAACGACGGTATGTTTTTATGTGAGAGAAAGAAAGCAAAAGATGGGCATCTGTGTGAGCGTGTGTTTTTGACTAGAACTCACAGCTCTGTTGACAGAAACTACAGTTCTGTTGATCAACCACTGAGGGCAGTCATAGTCCATGAAATCTCTGAAAGTGTGCGCATATGTGTGTGTTTGGTTTTTGTGCAGTTTTATGACCAAGGTGTCCTGACTATCCTACAGTGTGAATACAAATGACATGGGCCTTACTTTAAGAGCTTTTCACAAAATCTACGTTTCATTTGTTTAAAACAGGAAGAGCAAAAGTTTTTTTTTTTGGTTGAAGTTTAATAAAACTAATAAAAACGTGTAATATTGAATGTACAGTAAAGTGAAAAAATCTTAAGAAACTAAGCATATTGTTTACAACTGTTTATCTTGGCAGCAAGTGTATTTTTAGCTGTAAAAGCATTAGAATATAATTTTAGAATGGGATTGTGATGAGGTGTAAGCAAGTTAGAAAACATAGGGTTTAGTTTCAGATTTCTCCGCAGTGCCACCCGCTATTACATATATTGGTTAAATTCCTTTGCCAGCACACCTAATTTAATTTAATGAAGAATTCACTAGCTAGTCCAGATATTGAATAATTACTACGAAATAATACTCGGCTGCCACAAGAAGAGCTTTAAAAATGAAAAGCTAAAACATTAACATATGTGAAGGGACTTTTTGATATTAATATTCTAATGTTTGTGTTTTTTCTGAACAAATGAGTGCTCACTGCCCAGTTAAATAACTTTTTAAACACAGTTTTCTTAGGCAACTAAACTGTTGCATAGTGTTGTATATACAACTCCATATCCTGATATTTTATTAAAGCAAATGTGTATATGAGAGAGAGAGAAAGAGAGAGAAAGGGGAAGGCACACAGCAAAATAGATGGGGTAAAGGGCTGGGAAACTGTGTAATAATTTGTGCCCTGGAATGTGAATCTGCTTTTTGCTTTTCATGGTTCAGTGAAGGAAGGAGGGATGGAGAGAAAGCAGCAGAAAAAATGGAGAAAATCTGTTTATCAGCCGCAAACACGCCTTTCAATGGGCTGCTAGTGTCCTTGCTTTTACAAAGCTCTTTAATAGGCTCTGCACTAAACACCAACCTTTACTACATCACAAATCAAATGTTTTACACACACATACATATACAAACTCTCTCTCTCTCTCTCTCTCTCTCTCTCTCTCTTCTCTCTCTCTCTCTCTCTCTCTCTCTCTCTCTCTCTCTGTGTGACCTACTTTTAGTTTTTACTTTTCCTCTCTTTTGGCTGCAGTTTATGTCTCTCAGGACTTTAAAATTCCACACTCATCTCTGTTTCACTACTCCAGCTGAGCTGTGTGTGACTTTGCACTTAAGTATCACGCACTGCTGAGTTTCTCATTAACAAAGAAATTATTGTAAAGGGCACATATATATTTTCCTAACTTTTTAAAAATAAGGTTTGATTTTAAATGTGAACACTTGCAAATTTCAAAAGGTATCATTCACTTCCCAGTCCATATGTGGAATCTAAGCTATAAAACAGTCAATTTGAATGAACTGGTTTTGTGAAGTCTCAAAGTGTATTTATGTATCGCCACCTAAACAGCAGTTTAGCTCTGGTTAAACGTTGCGGTTAAAAGTAGTGTTTCTGATGGAGTGTTGTTTGAATGAGGCACAATACAAAGCAGCGAATCCGAACACAGATCATCTTTACATCGTAAAGGTACAGCAACAAAATAGCCTGTTTAATCATAAAGGAGAAAGAGAGGTTGGAAAAATGTTCATTTAAAAATGAATTATGTAAAAATGGGCCGTTCAAATGTGTCTACAAACCACTAGACTAAAAAAAAATATGTAATTCACAGAAATAACCTGAGGACATATTATAGAAACGTTCTTTTTGTCCTAAGTGACGATCTGACAGGTCAATAGGGGTGGGAATCTCTAGGCACCTCACGATTCGATTACGATTCAGAGGGCTGCGATGCAATTATAAAACGATTATCGATGCATCTTTTTTTCTATATAGCATTTATATTTTCTCACTGTGTGAGCTCAAGTTTCGAGTTCAGGTTTCAAGTTAATTTGTCATTTGCACAACATGTCAGGACATTTATGCATTGAAATGCTTGTGGTGAGGCTCAGCTAATCACTCTACAGAAAGTAAATAAGTAAAAATAAAAATACAAGAAAAAACAACTGAAATATGTTAAATATACACAAAATATACACAGAGACAATATACATTTTAAAGTGACTAAGTGACTCTGTGTTATTGTTATTTAAAGTGACTTGGTACTTTTAAAGCAAAGTATTTGTAATGATCCATAATGAATTTACTTCCAATATCTTTTTTAATAAAACAAATGGAAGTGATGTGGCTGTCACACTAAAAAGTGGCAAAGCTGAAGTCAGCTTCTCTTTCGAATTCTCCCGTTCCACCTTAAATGGTGCCACATTTACATTCGGCACCTCAGTTAGAATTTAAGGTGGCACGGGTAAATTCGAACAGGAAGGTGGAGAATAAGAAGCGACTTCAGCCTCGTAAAACAGTCGAACGTTGAGAGATATTTAACTGATCTACTTCTGAGGAAAACGTTTTCTGGCGGAGATGGGAGGAAAGCGGCTGTAGCTGAAGCTTAAAGCAGAGCAAAGTAAATCTGCGTTTTCGTTTATACTGTTTAGCCTATATTAACACATTAACACATACTGAGACATACTGGACATTAAATGTTGTGGCTGCCAAGGTCGTCTGATTTTTGTTGAAAGGACAAAATGTTATCATTTTTGTTGTGACTCCTGATCTAACCTGGCTTTTAATGCAGAGGGAGCCGGTCGGATTTCTCACTCTTCCGCTTGTGTTTTTGTTATGTGCCGCCACAGACTGTCCGGGCGCTGCACTTCCGCACTTCCAAGTTCCGCCTTTTGTGTGCCGTCAACATTACGTTATAAATTAAATATTTAGAAAATCGATTTTTGGCATACAGAAGCAAATCTTAATTTAGGAATCTTATCTCACAGCATCTTAAGTTAAGAAATCTTAACTTACTCGATCAAAGTTGACAATCAACTGTTATGTCTGTTACCTAGCACCTGACCACGTGTGCACAACTGACATGTAAACTCGTTATCAAAATAATCAAGTTAGTTAGCCAGACAGCTGCCTTTACTGATGTAAAAAGCTCAAACAAGACTAAAGCGCAATAAACCTTAAGTTATGAATATTGTGACAGTACTTTGTGCTGTTTATCAGAGCATCGCCGCTCACCAGCTTCAGTTTCCATTTCTCAAACGCTTTAGCTGACCGCACTAGTGTTATTCCACCTAATAAACTGACACGCGTTCAGTTCTGTCTCCTCATTATTCACCACAATCACTGTAATATCTTATCTGACAAGTTTACATCAACATTAACACACAAAGGTATAAGGAGGGGGATGGTGGAGATCGTGTCTGCATAATCTGGGGTTTTTAAAACACAGAGAGAAAAAAACTCAGAAGTCAAAACGCCGTCTTCAGTGTAGATAAATGTAACGTCATAATGCTAGTTCTAGTGAACTATGCTGCCTGTCACTCAAAATGATAGAAACAGACGGTTGAGGTTGGGGTTGTCTTAAAGATGGCACAGTGTTTTGTATAATTAGGATGGTTCATAATGTAGGATAAGATTATGAACTTAAGAACTGTTGTTCTGTGATAGCTTCTGTCCTAAATTCAAACCTAACTGAAGCTGTCATGGTGACTAAACTGGTAAGATAAGATTTCAGGGTTAAAAAAAAAAAAATCTGTAATACGGCCCCTGGACTCAAAACAAAACTTGGCAGACATGTCAAGGGCGTGTCTTCTAACATCATAAAGCCTCAAATCTGCCACCTGTATGCAAATCTATCCTCCCTCAAGGGACCAAAGAAATAGCTATGTAACAGTATAGAAACTAGAGCTTATGTAAGAAACTGTAGCACTTATGGTGAAGATATTTTACAATGTTTATGAAAAGCAGTTGTGTTAACCACATACAGAGAGTGAGTAGAAGGTAGCGTCAGAACAAAGACCTCAGTGGTGTTTTCCCCCCCGTTTGTTCTATATTTCAGTTTCATTTTTTATTTTTTATTTCCCCCCGCCCCCTTCTCTATATCTCTCTTTCCCTCTTGCGTTCTCTCACATACTGTCATTCTCACACATGCACACACAGGGTTCATTGCCCTCTGAGGGTCATTGGACGTTTGGAATGCTCGGCCTTGTGCACACACTCACACTGAGAAACAGACAGCAATGTTCAGTGCACTGCTCTGAGCCTGGGAGTGAAGTGCGGAAAGGTCTGCAGTGTTTCACGTTTTATCAGTAGTTAGTCTTTTGTTACAGTCAGTCCTCTGTTTGAGTTTTGTTCCCACTGCTGGATCTCTGAGTCCTGCACTGTTCTCTGTAATTCCTTCTATAATGCCTTCTGTAGCCCATAGACTGCATACAGAATAGTCCCAGTCTTCCCATGCATTCCTATAGCTGACATTCTTTCTAATCAGTAGGTTTCTTCTAATATGTACTCTGTTATGGCTTAAAAAAACCTTCAAACATGCTTCACATATGCCTGTTTAATAAGTATCACATTTCTTGTCCAGTTATGACTGTATGACTGAGCAATGAATTATTTATTCTTTTTGAAACAAAAAATGAGCTGCTTTTCCAGAAATGATGTGTTCCAGGATGTGTGTTGGACTGAAAAACAGTTTCTTTTATGCTTTAGTCTGTCACCTCGCAGTCTGCCCAGTAGGTGTCAGTACAGTTAGAAAGATAGGAAGACTGCATCTGCTCATAAGAGTATGTGTGTCAGTGGGGGTTGTGCAACAGCATCCCAAGTATAACAGAGACAGATGTCCGAATGGGATTGAGCTGTTTTGTCCTCACAGACATACAGACTTCAGTTCTCTCTTTAGGGCTTTTTGTGTACATAGTTCAGGAAATCATGTGTTTTATACACAGTATCGTGCACTCTCATTAGTCAGAATTGTTTTTTATTGGCCAAGATGTTACTTAGACATAGCTCAAATTAAAATAAACAAGTAATTAAATAGAATATAGGTTAGAAGGAAGAAAATTAAAATAAGTGTGTTTTAAGTTTGTTTGTATAGTGCTTTTTACAGTGTAGACTGTCACAAAGCAGCTTTACAGAAATCCAGGTCCAAAAGCTTCTAATGTGTAACCTAAAGGTGACAGTAGTCTGTGAGAGCAAGAACAAAGTAAAATAGTGCAAGTCATGAAGATGTACTGTGGCTAAAATGAGACAGTCTGTATTAAAGGTTTATATGTACAGAGAGAGCAGTTTTGTGAATGTGAGTGAATTCCCATATATACAGATTTAATTATATTTATGCTGTAACTAAACATAGACGGCACTAAACAAGTTGTGCCACTCCCTTTGAGTCTCTGAATAGAAGAGTCACCATAAGGGGTGCTAGAGCTTCACAGATGTGAATGTGTTTGGTGATGTATTCACCAAAATGACCATAAGGGGTGCCAAAAGCTCACAAATGGAGGCTGAAACTTGTCCCAAAGACCAGATTCCCTAATTATATTATACAGCTTAGCAGAGCTTAGCAACTTGTGTGTTTGGAATAAGCTGTGTGTCGCTTCAAATGCTGCTCTGAGTGATTAAGGCATTTCTTGCTGCTTAGAAATATGTCAGATTGCAAGGACATCACCAGAATTCTCACCAGAATAGTTTAGTACTATATGACACATATTGCATATTAATATGAAATATAATCATTTTAAGTGTAATCAATATTATTTATCAATATTATTTATCAATAGCCTAGATCTCCAAACTGCCTATTGTTGATTATGAAGTTTCCATTAATAATTAACTACAGTAAAGCCCAAAACTAATCATGAACACAGTGTATTATTTATTTGTCACGCCTTTCTCCTCCAACCTCGTAACACATAAGAAAAGAATTTGCTGCCATAGTGAGAAGTGACTATCTTTGTAGAATGTGAAATGAATCATATTGTGCAGTTTTAGAAAGCTGAATGTGGATGTGGACACTGCTGTCATGCTGTATTTATAGTGTAGCTGTTAGACTTTTGCCTAAAGGCTATGTATATGTTTATATACACTCTTGTGTACTTAGGTACTTAGGCACATGGACACTTTTAGACTCGTAGTGTGTCACAAAAGCCTTTTATGAAGATGACAACAAACACACACAACTGTGGGATCCGTGAGTGAATTTATGCTGTACTTTGTGTTGTTGATTTGTTGATGAATTTAAAACAGAAAGTCTGAGATGCCAGAAACATAGATGACCTAAATTGGTTCCCATGCAGTTTTTGTGAGAATCCTCTGAGTGGCGTACCAGGACTGTTCAGAGCTGTGTGCATGTGTTTGTGTGTGTAAATGGATTCCCTTTTACATGCTGTGACAGCTCAGACATGGAGCCATCTGGCATCGGCTTTACAAGGGATTATAGCCTCCGTGTGTTTGAGCGTGCAGGTTTTTTTTTTCTTCTGTTTGGGTTTTTTTGCCCTTCTGTGAAGGGGTAAAAGGTGGTGAAAGGGTTGTGGTGTGGTACGTTGTGTGTGTGGTACATTGTGTGTGTGAATCCTACTTTTTCTGTACATTGTTATTCTACAAACATATGTGTGTGGTGCACATTTGCACTCTGTGTGAGTGAAGGGAAGGTCTGAGAAACTCATAACTCCTTTTTTTTTTTTTTATGAAGGTTGAAATAGTCAAAACTATCTCACCGAAGCAGCCACAACACTCAGGACATTTCCACTTAACACGTATCTACCGTACTTCTCTTCATACAATTGATTCTTTGTCCTTGCTTATATCAGTGCTATGTGCATGCATGGTCTCAATTATAGAAGTGGGTCAGTGCCCATCTGGGTTAATGTGACATGTTACTCTGTCCATGAGACCAGTGACTTCCTCTGTGCGTGTGTCATCACATCCTGCTTGGAGTGGGTGTCCCTACTCAATCTGCGTCCCCTGCCCGATTTGCACTGCACATGCGTGGATATAGGCCTGGATATAGGTTATTGCCATAAGTGGAGGGAAATAAACAGTTTTAAATATTAAACTCAACACATGACATTTAACTGCCTAACACTGGTTTCTATAATTACTGACAGCTTACCATAGCAGGTAAAGGAATAGATGTCTGTGGTGAATGGTTGAAGATTGTGATGTTCTTTTTCTTCACCACAGTCAGACTTGGTCACCTGATGATGATAATAATAGACTTGTACTGTGTTCTTACTGCACTTTACCTTTAATAAACAGACTTAAGTAACACTTTTAACAAGCTTTATTTCCTTTATTATTTTGCTTGAATTTACTTTATACTTTTTATTTATCACACTATGTGCCCTTTTAGCACTTTGTATTTTATTTTTAAGTACTTTGTCTTTATTTTTACCTGTGATATTCCTATTGCTTTCATTAATGCAAAGCACATGAATTGACCTTGTGTATGAAATAAGCTATATAAATAAACTTGCCTTGCCTAGCCTATAAAGTTTTCTTCCTCAGGAAAAACAGGAAAAATCTTCAATGTAAATGTAGTAGTTGTTCTTCGTTATTTAAAATGGACTGATACAAATGCTCCAAAATAGTTTGTAAGAAAATCCCTTTACCTTAACCTACATTAAAAGTAAAGAATGTTTTTGCTTTCCCCTGAAAAATTACATTTTTGGAGATCCTTGTTTTTCTTTGGGCAACAAAAATGAAAAGCTTCTTATATAGTTTACTGCATAGGTCA
This sequence comes from Colossoma macropomum, assembly GCF_904425465.1. Taxonomy (NCBI): domain Eukaryota; kingdom Metazoa; phylum Chordata; class Actinopteri; order Characiformes; family Serrasalmidae; genus Colossoma; species Colossoma macropomum. The sequence continues at coordinate 6,110,951 of NW_023494792.1, read as the reverse complement.
TGAAAATGTGGCTTTTACGCTTAAATAGAGCACTATATGCTAAACAGAGAGTCGTGCAACTTATGTCTGAATATACGTAGCTTTACATTAGATATATAATAAACTATATGTTTAATGAACTGCAAAGGCCACTACATAGGAAGTAGGAACCATTTGAGATTCAGCCCAGCTTTCTCCATGCTATTGTTAGTGTAAAATGCATATAGGCTTAGAATGCTACTATACACAAAGAACCCAGATAGATAATCAAGCTTTCACTGATGAACAGTTAATTTTGTAGCTGCTACTTCATTTTGGAAGTGTGTGTGTGTGTGTGTGTGTGTGTGTGTGTGTGTGTGTGTGTGTGTGTGTGTGTGTGCGCGCGCATGTGCATGATCTCAGATATCCTTGTTTACATTTTCAGTGTCGGATACCTTATGGATAGCAGGGAAGTGTATGTTTATGTGCATGTCTACAGTAACAGGATTTGTTTGTGTGACTGTGCATGCATTATATAACTTTATCCCTTTTGTTTATTAGATGGTGATGAGACTGGTATCATGGACGACTTGCTGGAGGCGCTGCAATCTGGAGCTGCTTTCAGGAGAAAGAGAGGACCACGGCAAGCAGGTAATAAATTATTCTTTTTTTGATCAGTCAGGAAGCTAAAATAATCTTAAGAAACTAACTAACCAAATAGTAGACCATGGCTGTGAAACATCTTAAAGGGGAATTTAACTTTTTTTGTTTATTTATTTATTATGTTTTTATTTTTTAAATTAAACTCAAAGCAGTTTAATGTGAAGTGCTCTGTAGAGGAATTGTGTGCAGTAGTGTTGATAGCGGTTTTAATGCCTCTAAAAGCTACCTCACAGAAATGGATTGCATAAAATGGTTAATGAATACCTAGCCTGATGCCAGAGTCATTTCACATAGTTTTGAGACAAGGTTAATAAGGCCTAAAATGTGTGTATGTGTGTTTTTTGTTTTTTTTTTTGTTTGTTTTTTTTTATTATTAATTGTTAGTGGAGAGGTACATTAAGGGAGAAAACCGCTGTTTTACCATTATCAGTATTACACACACATATATATATATGTATATATATATGAATCGTTGACAGTAGTGAAGTATCTGATCCAAAGACATGAGTACAGGAAAACCAAAATGGTATGAAATGCAGAATCTTATAACTTCATATGTTTGCTATGTAATGTGCTTACATTACTTGTAACTACACACACACACACACACACACACACACACACACACACACAAAGATTAGAAACTTCACTGAATCCCCCCTGTTGTCTACCATCTGCCCTGTGCTCAGCAGCTCTGCGAAACAGAGGCTGTTTGTGTGTAAGGATTTTGGCAGGGTTAGTCATTTTCACCAGTGCTGGGGGTCTATAGAAGCTGCTGGGTGGTGTAGGGAATGTAGTGGGGGGTTAAAAGCTGATTAGCACTTTGATTTGAGAGGCTTTATTCCTCCACTCTTCACTCTGCCCTTCACTCTGTTCTCTTATAGGGTTATTTTGGCCATTACAACCCTTGTCTGCTTTCTTAGACTATAATTTGTGAGTTGATACCTTGATAGCAGAGCTGATTTAATTACGAATTAAATGCCTGAACAGCTGAAACTTCTCAAAAGCATGGAAGACTGAAGCAGAACTAGGTAGTTTTTCAGAATTAGTGTACACATGCAGTAAATATATATATATATATATATATATTTTTTTTTGGATTGTTATTTTTTGTTTGCAAGGCTTTTCAAAAACTGAAGTACATAACATTCTACACTCAATTTTACAAATTTTTATACTAATTGTTCATGAAAGGCTCACAAAAGAAGTGAAGTGACTCTATAATTTACGAACAAACCCAATTATTGGTGGTCAAAAGCAAATAGATACATGCTTTAAAAGTTGTGACCTATTTCTGTATGTTGTATGCAAAGGTTTGGACATGTAATTTTCTAAGTGAGAATAAGCCAACACATCCTCTACAGAGAACACACTTCTTAACCATTTAATGTACAATTACTGTTTATTTGCAGAATTTAACATATTAGGGGGGGAAATGTGGGAGGGCAGCATAAAATGTGGCCAATGCAAAAGTTATGGCTCATTTTATATTTTATTTTTCTGATATATTAACCTAAGAAAAGTAAATTTGGAAAATTAGGAAAATTCTATATATAGCCAAGTTTGTCCTCCATAAATGTTTTTTTCACTTAGAAAATTAAGGCGTAATTTGACCTGGGGTTTTCCAACGTAAATATATGTAAATATGTACATATATACAAACAGACATGTATAAATACATTCAAATGATATAATATTGAGGGTAAAATGGATAAATATCAATTAAACTTGTTAAATGTGCTCTTACAGTGTTTTCAAAAGTGTAGTTGTAGAAAAGCTGGCTAGGTGAGTTTTTTACACTTAAGTTTAAATTGTCAGTTAGCTCTTCTGACTTAATTAGGCAAAATGATTCATTTACAAACATAAACACAGTGACAACTTCTACTGCTGTCATCCGAGAAGAAATTCTCCAAACTTAACCTGCGTGTTTGCGTGTGTGTGTGTGTGTGTGTGTGTGTGTGTGTGTGTGTGTGTGTGTGTGTGTGTAACTGGATATCTGGCTGAATGAATCCAGATGTGGAGTAGTGTCACTTGCTGAAATAGCTTACTCACCCCCCCATGCTTCTGGTTCTTACTCTTTTTGTAATCGTTCTTGAATTCCTTCTCTCCCTGGTGCCTCTTTCTCTGGAGTACATATTTTCTGGGGTCTTCTCATAGTACCATATATGAATAACGGGAGCAGCTAAAACTAGAGGGAATAGGGGAAATATGTGGAGGGGTTAGTAGGAGTTATGAGAACCCTGACTCTATTTAATATAGTTTATAAGAGGAGTGCAGGTGGATTGAAGAGGGATAGCACTCTGAGGCTGTCACTCTGAGCTTCTCATTAGCTAATAGTTAAGCTAATAGTTAATCAGAAGAAGGACAGAGTCTGCAGAATTTTAAACTACATTTAGTGTTAATGCCCGTTTTCCACTTTCTCACACGTATTCACAGACCATATGAGCCCATATTACAATATGCTATATGAACAATAAGGATATGTTACAGTATACACTACCAGTCAAAAAATTGAATCAATATTTTCAGTAATATAAAGTCAGTGCGATGGTAGATAAAAAAAAAAGATTCTAATATACTAGTTTCCAAACTCTACATGTGCAAAGTCAAGTTTATATAATTACAAATAATTAGTTAGGAAACTGTAGTTAATAAAGGAATAAATAAAAAATAAGAAATTTTAGAAGTGTCACGAATGATAACCAGAGTAAATTATTCTGACTTTCATAATTTCATTTTTAATATTTTTTGTCTCCAAAATACTGAAAAAAGAATCAAAAAGGAGCTTTTGTTATCTAGTTTACAGTATTCAAGTCTGCTTTGAATACGTTTTTAGTGTATTTACAATAACGAATATTCATTCAAATCTTGGTTTCTAAGCTTTTGAATGGAAGTATGCATAAAAAATTAATAATTAGAAGAAGAAGGAAAAATAAAATATTATCACTATTGTTACTACTGTTTCTACTACTACTAATTACAATAATAATAATAATAATAATAATAATAAAAAACAGCTCTCTCGCTGTCTGTTTTTCTCTCTCTGTCATATCTGTAATGTATAGGTTCTTTCCTTTTTCTATTTTCATCAGTTATTTTAAAGTAAGTGAACATGGGGTAAACTGAAACTGTCTAAATGTGCCTGTGCATCCTGTGTGTGTGTTGGTGAGCTTTGTCCCTGTGTTGCTGGAGTGAGTCATAGTTAGTCTCATTTTTAGCCTTTCTGAGGAGGTGAGAGAGCTGTCTCCTGTTTCCCTGTGACACACAGCTTGTCTGACTCATCCCAGCATTCACCACAGACCATTCCCACACATACCCACTCACCCACACACACACACACACACACACACACACACACACACACACACACACTCTGATCCAATCCTTAACCACTTAGTCTGAAAAAAATAGCAAAACAAGTGCCCCCTCTCTCAGAAGTTACACGTATTGTACATTCCAAAAGAACCCCACCCTACAGCAACATTCCCGCTTACACACTCTCATTCTCATACGTACACACAGAGCCCACCACTTGAATTCCCTACTTGCCACTAGGGATGTACACAGGTACTCCAGTACTTGATTAATACGTGATAATCATCCACTGAGAAGAAAAGACCTTGTCTGTGTGACAAACCCTCATCAGCATCCACCGTCATACCGATTAGTGTTAGCTCATTAGCTCATATCAGAAGAGGCATCTTCCGTAACTCGTCAGACATGAAAACATATCAGTTTCCCTCAGCTATTTTTGAAAATTTAAAATATGGTTTCAAATTTTACCGTTTAGTACTATCATCTGATAACTGAGCCTACGGCCTTTTTTCTTTTTTTCCTGCAGTTAACTGGACATCCATTCATTAACACTTATGGATACATGAATATCAAGATTAGTCAGACTGCACATCCCTACTTATCACATGATCATTCTATGCAGGACCACGTTTATACACAAACACACACGCACACTTGTGGCTGGCTCTATAGATGTTGGCTGAATAGAAGCAGACTGCAGGCATGTGGCGAGGAGTCAGCAGGTGACCTTTCACCTCTCACCCCTGACCCAGTGTAATGACTGCAACCAACCAAAAGAGAGACTCTCAAATCCTCCCAGCAGCTGCTGAGCTACTGACACATTTTGCACACACACAAAATGCTAATTTGAACTCCCAGATCACTCTAGATACACACTATCATTCACTTTCTCTCTGTGTCGCCACGTAATGTTGGTTGGCGCTTCAGCCCTCCAGCAGAATTAAAATAGTCACACTAACCTTCATCTGACTGGGTGTTGTGAATAATCAATCTGAACAATGATGTTCTGTGTTTGGATTCTCTCTCTGTTACAGAAATAGCGAACTATATAGTGTGCTACTTTGAGACATTGTTCTAACTCTTGCGATGAATATTTGGGTCATTGCATGGTCAAGCACTATGTAGTGAATGAGTTATTGAGTGAATGACCAGAATAATGAGTTTAATCAAACACCCCGATACCTTACTGCAGAGCTGGGGGAAGTGCACACCAGCGAGGTTCATCAAAGGCTGTTAGCAGTATTTTAAACCTCTCCCTATTTTGTTGTGTTAAACAGCACTTGTATTTTGCTAGCAGCTGAAGTGGCTACTTGGCTAGCAAAAGCACATTGAACCCTTTAGCTCTTGAGCTTGAGCTCTCATAGCCAAGGTTCGATATAAGCTAAACTCTATAGTGATAAACATAGGCATCTTTTTACCATAAGCTAAAAAATAAAAATGAGGAACTAGCCAACTAAAATAAGTTACTAGAGTGAAATGAAAACAACTTACCAAAACAAACTGAAAATGAACTAAAACTATGATCGGTCACAAAATGAAAATTCTAATTCGTTATAATCTTTGGATCTGCATACATAATTACAATCATATCAATCATAGAAGCATACATTTATGAGCTGCTGGGCTTCAACCTGACTGTCATAGTTCTCAACTTCTGAATATATTTTGAACTGCGGTAATAAACATACTTAAATTAATGGTTAATTTATGACTATATAAATTTATTTTTAACCATTTAGAATTATCGAATTATAAGTATCCAGCTTAAGTGTTTTGAGTATTGGGATTTTCATTTGGCATTGCCAGCAAGTATTCAAAACCAGTAAAATGCTCTTCAGTCTGGCCCTAAATTCATCCTAAACGACATCCTAGCAAAAATATTGTGAAAGACGTCACATCTGTCCGTAGTCTCCCCTTCGAGTGCACGTGCACATTTGTGTGCTTGACTGCGCTTATTCTTATCTTTAATATATACGCACATCTGCTGGGTCACGACCTGGCATACAAAGCCTCCGACACACTCCTACCACCAGTGACCAGACACGCACACTACGTCACAAAAGAGTCTCTCTCTCACACACCCCTGTTCCTTGCAATAAAAGGCTAACATTGGTGCTCCATCACCAGCCAGTTTCACAAAGGAATGAATAAAGCAGCCAAGTTGGCCACTTCACCAAAAAAAAAAGAAACATTTTGTGTACACACACACACACGCACACACACTTTGTCAGAGGTCCACACAGAATGCCTGTGCAAAGGAGGACCGGCACTCACCATTCCAGAGAAGACCAGTTACTCCACAAAGAATACACACACATCTACAGGGTGCAGCCAAAACCTCTTTCTTTACACACACCTCTTATCCACTTCCAAAGCAAGCAGCCACCCAGCCATCCACCCTCCATCTCCTGCTGAGAGCACAATCATTGCACATTCTTAATGAAATTATACAGACATGCATTCAAACACACAGTGTGTCATCTCGTCTGCTTCCTCTTGGGGGTGCTGGTCACCTCAGATCTAAATATAGGTAAACATACTAAATATCCCAGAGTTGTACATCATCTCATATCCAGTCATATGCAAAAGTTTGGGCAACTTTGGCCGAATGACACAAAGTGCACTTCAGCAAATACTGCTGTTTATTTACTGAATTTAACATAGTGGGGGGAAAAAATAAATAAAACATAAAATGTGGCCTGTGCAAAAGTTATAAAATGTCATATTTTGCTTTATTTTTATCCCTTACATTAAACGAAAGATATTTTGCACTAATGTTTGCAGAAATGTGTTTTAAAATTAAGATGTTCCACATGTGCTGCACACTGCTGCTCAGAAGAGTAAAAAAAATTAAACCTTTTTTTTTTGTTCTTTAGCTATATCTTTCTTAATTTTTAAACTCAACAGTTCATTGAGTGTTGAATGAGCAAGAATGAGGCAGATAGAAGAGGAGAGTAGGAGAGATAAAGGAGTTCAGCCAAGTGCTTTAGTCTTTCTCATACCTTTTATATTATGTGGGTGGTTTACATAAGTTGAGTGTGTCAGTAGGGTAGTATGTGTGTGCTTGGATTTCACCCTCCCACAGGCAGGAGAGAGAAAGAAAAGATAGAGAGAGGACAGAGATAAGAGGAGGGAAAAAAGACAGATGTGAGGAAAGTGAGGAAGGAAATTAGATTGCTAATTAAAAATCACAGCTGGTCTTTATCTCTCATTTCCACAGATACAGGAGGTTACTGTTGATGTGGGTTGTTGCCGTAGATACAGACTGTGTAGGAATATGCTATCTTGGAACGTCCCATAGAGGAAAGTAGAGAACTTTAACAGAGTCCTGAGTTCAGGGAGGTCACACTTACGAGCCCTGAGCCTCTTTGATAGAGCCACTGGACACACTGAACTTTGACCTTGCTGTGGAGAATGTGCTTGAGTCGCTGACTCAAATGAGTATTGGTATTACCTACAGGATACATTTGGGAGAAGCTGTGTGGGTTGTGAAGCACTTTTCCTTAATGAAGATGAACTGTGGTGCAAAACTCAGCTTAAAGGGGAATTTCAGAACTTTGTGCATAATTAAATGCTTAAGACGTAAACAAAGTCATTCAGAGTGGTTTGAAGTGAAATGCTTTGTTCTAGAGAAACATTTTTTGAATTTGCCAACACATTTCTGTTATTAACCTTGCATATGAAAACTCAGAAGGTATGTAGATTCTCTAGTTGTTGTGGAAAGTGAATAAAATGGCTGTATTTCTAGCCATTGTGACTCATGGTTCCTATCACTGCCATTGTAAAGAAATCAATGTTGGTAAGTTTCTCTGTAGTGCACAATTTACCATCAAGCCACTCTGAATTACTTTATTTACTTCTAGACAGTTATGCAGAAATTTTGAAAAAGCGATGGAATTCCCCTTTAAAGGGATGCCACAGCATTTTTCAACTTAATCTCTATGTAATGCATCTGTAGCATACTTAAGATAACCGCAATTTTGAGCTGTTTTACTTCCTAGGAAAAGAGCCAGAAGCATTTTGATTCAGAAAACACTGTTACGCTTACAGTAGTAGCCAATAGAAAGTTGCTGAAGCCCTTTATAAGAAGTGCGTCTGAAAAAATGTCCATGGTAATTGAGATTGAGCTGAAAAACGTTGGAGTATTCCTTTGAGTGCTATTAGTTTTAGATATCCCAGACTGAAAGGTCATAGCCAGGACATTCACGTTAACAAGCACCACTTAGTGACCATTACAACACAGCACATGTTTATGTCTGTTATGAGGATTTGTTATTATATTACTATTATATTATAGACTGCAACTTTCTTTCATCCCCTCTCTTTCACACCACTCCTCTCACTCTCACTCTCACACACACACACACACACACACACATCCTCTAACTGATTTTTACCCCTCCAACAGACTCAGTGCTGTCATTGTCCCAGCTCATATTGGACACCTGCCCGGTAACTCTATTGTGTGTGTGTGTGTGTGCGCGCGTGTGCATGCTGTATTATACTGTACAATGCGATGTTTGTTGCAGATGTTTGTTTAGTGAACCATGAGGCTTTGTGATATCAATGGCAGTTTAGGTGTGTTCCTGAGAGTAAGCCAAACAGCCATTGACTTCCATTCATGGTTTATTTTGCATGGGTTTGTTCTGTGTGGCTGTTTTGCATGTATGATGGCTAATAATAAGTCATGTAATAAGATGGTAAACATTGACAACATAACGTTCAGGAACTGCTCATTAGAGGCAAGCAGGATCCATCGAATGCATGCCTCAAGAAACGAGATTGTATTAATATATTGCTACAGGTCTCATATGAACGAAACACCTCCCTATGTTTGGATTGAAGAGACGGCAAAATTTAAATAATCTGCCCTCTAAAGAAATGGTTCAAAGTTTCTGAAGGTTTTATTAACATAACACGTTTTTGTAGTTTTTTCATCACAAGTTACTATTTTAGAGTGCCAGAAATTACTGTAATGATATTCTATGAAGTATGCCCTTATCTGTGCTGTTGAGGCCGGTGTCACCATTAGGTTCTAGCTAACTGAGCTTTTGAGCTTTTTAAAAAGTTAATAGCAAATGATTTTGTCAGTAAAATCTAAATTTAAATACTGTGCATTAACATAATATCACAGTCATATTAAAGTCATTTTTCCCCCAGTTTTTTTTTCTGAAGTGGTTCAGAATTACTATTAAAATCTTGTTACATTAATGTACATTAGTTAAAAATGTTTTATTTTCAGTTAATTAATTCAAAGATGCACATTGTCATGACAGTGTTTGTAATTGAGAATCAGGTTGCTGAAGTATAGTGATAAGAATAGCAGTTGTTTCACTGTAACATGGAGTTTACTTTAAGCAACTACTATAATAACATCAGTGACAACAGCAACAATGAGCGTCCTTCTTGTACGAGAGTGTGGCACGCTCCAAAAGCCACTTTGCATGACCACACCCCGCCTCAAGCTCCTCACAGCAGCGCGGCCCGTGGTGGATGCCACACTTGTTGCCACAAAGGTTTTTTGTTTCTCTCTTTTTTTTTATTCATATTTTTGATGTGTACTATAAGTGTGTAGCTGTGTGTTGTGTGTTTATGGTCATGTCTGTGTGTCTGTTCCCAAGAGGTGCAACTGTGTAAAATTTCGCCTTGTTTATAGGAGATGGTAAATCCCATGGCCAGTAGATTGTCCCTGCTGCTCTCTAAGTAGGAAGGATGGCACTATTTTCCTTTTCCTGCATTACTCAACATGATGCTGCTGTGTGAACCGTCTTGGAGGAAGCACATGTTAGATGGACGGAGTTGGAAACTGTCAGTGACTCAAAAAGAAACTAAAAAAAAAAAAACTCAAAAAAGAAAAAAATTTGCTGTGGTATTTTTATTGTGTGTGTTCTACTATTGCGTCTATGATTCATCCAGTCACATTTGTATACTCAGAGTAATTTTTGAAAATAATAATAAAAATAAGTCAAATTAAATAGTTTTACTATTTAATATATAATGCGTTGAATAATTTCCAAAAAAACTTCTGATCGCATTGTCATGAGGTCAGGGATTTGCACCCTTAGTAAATAATGTAAAGCACTACTTGAGGAGTTTTGAGGTTGCCAGATTGAATACTTGTTAACCTTCTATCTCTTTCTCTTTCTCTCTCTCTCTCTCTCTCTCTCTCTCAGCCAATCGGCGAGGAGCTGGCCATGCAGTGACAAACATTCTAGCCAAAGAGCTGCTACAGGACAACAGTTCCAGTTCCGGGGCCAAAAAGAGCCGATTGGGCAGTGAGGCCAAAAAGGCGGAGCCAGTAGAAGATACAGGTTCACTGGAGGATCTCTTAGATGTTGCCCCATCAAGGTCAAGTTAGGGGCTGCATGTACTGACCCTGATCTTTCCTGCTGAGGGGATTGGACACAGTGCTTGGGGGCCAAATGTAAGCCACACCCTCAGATAAAGCCTTTGTGGGCAGAGCGTTGGCCAATTTCACTGTGGAGGGAGAGGCTCTTTAGGCCCGCCCTGCACTGAAGCTTACAGAGTGCTGCCACCACCCCTGTGCTCATCCACTGCCCTACTGTCAACATATTCCTCTGTTTTTCTGTTTTCTCTGTCTCATTATCTGAAGTAATAAGAAGCAACCCAAAGATTTTTAGAGCGTCTTTAATATTCATTATGCATCAGGTGATGGATACATTTTGACATTCCTGCACTCGGACCTAAAGATTTCTTTTTGTTGCTTTTTCATGTTTCATGTCATTTTTTTTTGTCTGTTCACAGGGCTTCAACTTTACTGTTGTTTTGCTAGAACTAACTGTACCTACTATGCAGAGCATACTGTATGCAAAGTGTTTTAAAATGGATGTACGGTTTGAGTGAATTTACATTAGCACAAGCAAAATGAGAAGTGCCAATTGTGTGTATTTGCGTGTATCAACACACTGTCCAATAGGAGTGTGCCTTAGGTGGAAGGGTTAGCCAATCACGAGCATCCTCTCTAACGGTTCAGTTCCCCTTTTTCTTAGGTGGGTGTATGTGTGTTACTGGGTTAATGAAGGTCTGGTACCTCGTCACAATATTTTTTCTTCATGTTCTGCTATTTCTGAGTTGTTTTATTTTGGTCCAAAACAGGCTCTTGTTGCAGATCTCATGGCTAAATTTAGACGAGTCTGTCATTATGTCACCACAGTGATGGAGCCTGTGCTTGTGTGAGCGCATGCGTGCGTTTATTCACCGCCGTCTGTAATTACTGTACTGCCTCAAATGTTATAAATTTTGCATCTCATAAACAGTGCTGTTTTCTGTGTGGGTGTGTGTGTGTGCACGTGTGTTTCCGTCCACGTGTGTGTGTGTGTGTGTCTGGGTGTGTTCGAGAGAGAGGTATACGTACACTGTAGTCTTTCAGATGAGTTAATGTACTCTTGATTACTGCCTCCAAACTGCTGAAGCAGACATATCTGCCCCCGCTTGTCTGTTTGTCTGTCTGTTGTACCCAATGAAAGTAATTCTGGCATTGCTTGAGCAAGATTAACTACATGCAGGAAAACTAGAGCTGTGCCCAGCCCCACCTGTCACATCTGCCAACTGTTAAAGGGGAACTCTACCGATTATACAAAATTTCTGCGCAGTTCAGTCATTGAGATGTAAACAAATTGCTCATTGTAGAGAAACTTAGATAACATAGCCAAAGCACAAATACAGCCAGTTTATTTGCTTTCCAAAATAGCCAGTGAACGTTTTTATATGAAATGTAGATAACGGTAGTGGTAATTTTGGGGGGAAAAAAAAATGTGGGTATTATTTTTCCTTAGAACAGCTTTCATGTGCACTGTTATGCAAAATTTTGGGCACCACTTGTCAAATTCTGTTTTGTTGATTTTCTTCGTGACAATAAATTAACATTCTCTACAGAGAATGTACTGCTGCACATTTTGATACACAATTACTGTATTTGCTGAATTTAACATTGGGAAAAAAATAAAAGTTGACACATTTAAAGTTTATGGCACATTTAATATGTTGTATTTTTTCAATATGTTAAATTTAGTAAATAGAAATTGTGCAGAAAATTATTTTATATATTATATTATGTTCTATTTCAGGCATCATATCTGTAACTATTTCATGTGATAACTTTCTGTGAGGGAGCTTTTAAAAACAACAAAACCAAAAAGATGTTTCATTCCTATCAGTACAGCTGAATTACACTCAACAATTCTAACTCTAAGTTTCTCTAGAACGGAGCATTTCACATCCAACCACTCTGAATGACTGAATTTTATTATGCAGAGGTTTTGACAAATCAGTGGAATTCCCATTTGACATTGCTGCAGCATCCGGAGATCATTTCAGGTGCTGGTGTCTCCATTCTCTGGCCAAAACAGGGGTAAGAACTGTGCTCAGATCAGGTGCAGAAGCCTGAATCTCATTCCTGTTTGTGACTGACCTCAGTTCAGCAGAATGTTGCTTACACGCTTAACATGTTATCAGGAAATGCTGTGCAGTGACCGTTTAGCCAACATACATGCTTCTAGTGATTTTTCTCAAGGTGCTTATTGTCTATAAAGAGGATTTTGGACCAACATTTTGGGACTTGAAACTTTTGTTCAAAGTTGACAAACCTATTTTAGCGTTAGCACTGAAAGGCTGAAAACACTGGATGTGAATAGAGCACAGTTAGCCTGTCTGAACATTTAAAAATGGCTTACCCTTGAAGCATTTTGGAGGTTGTACTTATGTAAATGTGTGAGAACTGCTGTAGAAGCCATGTTTACCGTTGTCATCAAAATCCTGAGAAGGAGTCAGTCTTCCATAAAACAGTTAGTACTATATGGATGTCTCTGTAACCCTGACGGTGAACAGTGTGTCAGTAGGCCTTTACACACTGCTCAGGCATTTTTGTTTGCTTGAAGAGCACTTTGCGATTGTATTGTGGAACGTTTATCCCTATAACTGCACATGTTCTAGTTTTGTATGAATCATCCTGACTCTCACAAGCTTGATCTCATCTGACAAACACAACTCAACAGTTTTTTTCCTTTTCTCCCATCGACACCTTCCAATTCTGCCTTTAGCAATAATGAACAGCATCAACAGTGTTACACCCTTTGGCTGTTGTCTACTATTAGGATTTATTCTTTAATGTCCAAGCTGGTGAGATGCAGGTTTTTTTGGCTGGATGTGTTCAGATGACAGCTGGTCAGATTTTAGAGTTTTCTGAGCGTGATCAGATCAGACTGTTGATCTCTGCTGGAGTTTGCATGTAAAGACCTTGCAAACCTTTACTGAACACCTGAACATTCCCTTTTCAAAGTTGTTACCTTGTTTTCAAAGTGACCTGTGTATATGCTGGGGATTTCCATCACTGGAGAAAAGAATACATATGGCTCATTCTTTTTTGTCCTGTTTTTTTTCCCATTTTTAAGGATTTTTTTCTATATAATTTTTTTATTGCTGATTGTTTTATTGTAAGAGTATTGTAATGAGAAATGCATTTGGTAATGTGTGTATATTGAATTATCTTTAGAGAAATTAATGCTTCCAATTATGTTGCCATTAAAAATATCTTCAATAGCATCTCATTCGTTCATTTTGTTTGTATGAAACACACACAGAGTGTGTGTAGTAGGTATGAATGATTGACTAAGATTGGAATCAGCAGATTTGTGCTTTAAACAAGTGAGTCTGCAGTTGGCCAGTTTATTACTTTTGATTTGTCTGTGTTGCCCTTTTATGAGATGAATAAAGTGAGGCAGGTAAGTTCACTCACACTGTTAGAACGCTGCTGCTACACTTGCACCAAAATGTCCTAGTGTAATTATGCATGACTTAGTGTGCTAGGAAGAAGAAAAAAAGAAATTATAATAACCATAAAAACTCACGACCGTGCAACCTAGTGTGTAGAACGCTTGTGAACTTTTGAAGATTTGAGGATTTGGAGACCTCTCTGGTAGAAATGTGTAATTGCACACTGTGCTGGAGAACATTTTGTAACCTCGAACATGCTTTGGACCCCTTCCCTGAGCAGATGAATCTGCTGATTGAGTGTGTTGAAAAAGTATTCAAAGACAACTCAATCAAAACTTGGTGATGGATGTGACTTCTGAGGATTATGAATTATCTTCTACTGCCGTCATATCTTTTATCAGGATGAAGTTTATTTTGCATTTGACGTAAATATCAAACCGGACCTTCTTTTTGAGCCTGTGCATGTGACGGTAATACATAACATTGATTATGACATAATACAAAAAATACTCCCTGACACCTCTGACTTTTAAATGATTACATTAGGCTTTACAGGATGACTCTCAGCATTGTTAACATATTTTAACCTTGTTTTTTCCCCTTGCTGATTCAGTGATGATTTTAGTGTGTTTGGAGTTAGCAATGTTTTGTTCTGGTAATATTTCAGTCACTTGAGTCAGTGGTCAGCCTGCACAAGGACAGACATGGAAACTTGTGTATAGTCTGTCTTCTGGCTTTTTATTTGAGTGAAAAATGCAGCTCTGATGTGGAATTTCCTTTGGCCTAATTCCAGGAGCTCTGTATTAGGAATGTTATACACGACCTCAGCCTGCATTATAACACAAAACCTATTCACTGCAATAACAGTTGCTTTGGATGTTCAGAAATGACAAAGTCAGATTAAACAGCTGCTGCCTTCTCTCTCTCTCTCTCTCTCTCTCTCTCTCTCTCTCTCTCTCTCTCTCTCTCTCTCTCTCTCTCTCTCTCTCTCTCTCTCTCTCTCTCTGTCTCTGTGTTTTTTCCACTTTTGGTTGCCAATGTTCCACAGCTAAATCTGATTGGGAGAACTTCCTGTTGCAGAGGTTGAAGGCCTCCCCTGATACAGGCACTCTGTCTCTCTCTCTTTCTCAATCTACCTCTCCTTTCCTCTCTCCATCCCCATCTGTCTTTTTCTTTCTCCACCTTTCTTTCCTTGTTTCTCATCACTGCTAACATATCCAAACTTCACAATCACAAGTTTTATGTTTCACCATTTGGGGGGGAAAAACACCAGCTTGGCATTGTGTGAAGATTTCATGATGACCAATAGAAATGGTTCAAAATGACCTACATTAAGATCTCATTCCATTAAAGTACATTCAAAATCTGAACGCTGTATTTACATGAGACTCATCCTCATCCTGAGGTTATAGTGAGCAGAGCAACATGTGCTAAACATCTATCACCATAACAGCAACCAGATTGTGTGTTGGTTGATTGACCTCACATGGCATTTAATGTGACTCATACAAAAAATGAAGGATAATTTATATCCTGAAATGTTTGTTTATGATCTTCCCTCTTCAACAGTTGTTCATTTGGGTTGACGTGACTAATTGGTTTTTACATTCATGCACTGATTTTGAGGTATGCTTTGGGTCATTGTCTCAGTATAATGTCCACATATGATTAAGGCTCGGCTTGATGGTTGAGACGGCCAAGTATTCTTTTGGCTAAAATGTCTCGGAGCTTATTGGAATTTATTATGCTGTTGATGTAAACAACAGCACCTGGATCTCTGGCAGCACATCAGCCTCAAATCTCAATTATTGCCATTAATGTGCTTTTCCTCATATGCATCAGTTGTGTTCTGCTTATTTTCACAGGCAGTAGGTTTCTTTTTTGGTCTTGTTTAACTACTGTACATCATCTCTGTTATAGTTCCAGTGACTCTGGGTTATGAGCCCAGGTGCATCTAATGTCTGTGTTTTTTCAGTTGTGTTGCTTGGCGTCTTTGCGCTTCTCCCTCTCTTCCTCAACAGACACAAGAACAGGCTTTTGCTGCTTCTTCCTGTCAGCTTTCTTCCAGATGGCCAAAGCTTTTTGATTATTGCCCTAACAGAGTCTAGTGGTATGTTTAATTCATCTTTGATTCCTCTTATGTGCTTCCTGTAGGTTGATATCTAGCTGCCTCTTTTAATGTGACTGTTCTTTGGCTCTCCTCATAGCAATGAATGGCTGGGATTTTACAAGCATTACCTCATTCTGCTGTTGTGAAGTTCCTTCTTCCAGATGTGAAACCAATAAGTGAGTATACAGAGTTATTATATTATATAAAAAAAAGTTAGTAAATGCAGTATAAACAGTAACCTTTAGTATTGTTACTTCTATTAACGTTGTATACACCCAGTCTTAGAAGTAGGTTTGTGAAAGTGTTACACAGCTCCCTGGTGCTATGACATTATGTTCATTTTCCTCAGCTTTGCCATTTGCCATAATAAAATCCACCACACTCATAGATTAAACTGTTAATTGTTACCAAATAATATATTTTCATTGCTTTGGAATGGTTCCTAATTGAGGTGTATGATGAAGCCTTGTGCGGATGGTCAAGCAGTACTACAAAGTGTGTGCCACATGACACAGTACATAACGTTACAACATAAACTAAATGTCCAAAAGTTTATAGACACCTGCTCACCCACATTTCCTCTGAACCTCCCACCCCCTTTTACTGCATTAACAGCCTCTACTTTTCTGGAAAGGCTTTATGTTAAATGATTGAGGTGAGGATCTGGTTGCATTCTGCTACAAGTGAGGTTTTTAAAATTGTACTCCACATTGAAAAAGGTTGTGTGAATTTATGGACGCTCAAAAACTTTCCATGTTGCATTATTTACACTCACTGAGCACTTTATTAGGTACTCATCCTCAATTTTATCAGCTCCACTTACTACATAGGTGCACTTTGTAGTTCTACAGTTACAGACTGTAGTCCATCTGTTTCTCTGCATACTTTGTTAGCCCCCTTTTACCCTGTTCTTCAATGGTCAGGATCTCCACAGAGCAGGCATTATTTGAGTGGTGGATCATTCTCAGCACTGCAGTGACACTGACGTGGTGGTGGAGTGTTAATGTATGTTGGGCTGGTACAAGTGGATCAGGCCATTTAGACCTTGTGCCACCTTCAGCAGCAACAACTGTAACCAAATGCTTTATTATAACAGGAAATGGGTTTTTCCCAATGAGAAATTTTGGCCCACTTTTCTTTGCAGAATTGCTTTAATTAAGTCACATTGGTGTACTTTTCCACCCATTGACAGCTGGGATAGGCTCCAGCATCCCACCGCAACCCAGAAGGATAAGCGGTTTAGATGATGTGTGTGTGTGTGTGTGTGTGTGTATGGTGGACTTTTGCACATAAACTGCACATTCACTGTCCACTCTATTAGACACACCTGCGTTATCCATCCTGTAGATGTAAAGCCAGAGACGATAGCTCATATCTTGCTGTACAGTATGAGCTAATCATCCTCTAGTCCTTCATTGGTGGTCACAAGACGCTGTCCACAGGACGCTGTTGACTGAATATTTTTGCTTAATGGACTATTCTCAGTCCAGCAGTGACACTGAGGTGTTTAAAAATCTAATCCACTCGTAGCAGTACAACACACACTAACACACCACTACCAAATCAGTGTTACTGCAGTGCTGAGAATGATCCACCACCCAAATAGTACCTGCTCTGTGAGGGTCCTTGGGGGTCCTGACCACTGAAGAACAGGGTAAAAGGGGGCTGACAAAGTATACAGAGAAACAGATGGACCACAGTCTGTAGTTGTAGAACTACAAAGTGCACCTATATAGTAAGTGGAGCTGATAAAATGGACAATGAGCATAGAAACAAGGAGGTGGTCATGTCAGTGTTATGCCTGATTGGTGTATATGTCATGTTTTCACTATAGATACACAGATTTAAAGCGCACTCAATAACAGTGTTTGAGAACTTTGTTGTAGGCACTGTGATGCTGTTTGGTCGCATCTTGTTTCTCATTTCTTTCTTCGTCACTCTTTTTGTTGTGGATAGTTCTGCTGAAAGAGCAAAGAACTCAGCCTCCACTTCTCTATATTCAGCTGTAAAATCATGGTTGATTTTAAACTTCACTGCCGAGATTATGATCACTGGAATTATGATTCTTTAATCCCTTTTACTCATCTTTTTATTTTTGATCCCTTTTCTTAAGCTTTCATTTCATCTCCTTATTGATTTGTTTCCATCTTCTGACAAAAAGGTGTCGTCTTCTCCTCTTCTCTCTCATCGTCCTTTATTGTCCACTCGACTGTCGTCCTCAAAAGCTGCTGGTTAATCGCACTGCAGGTAAGAGAAAGGAGGGTATGTCTTTAGGGCCTAGTACGAGAAAGTAGTGAGCACAGCATGAGAGAGAAGAGGAAAAATAAAGTGCAGAGATCTAAAGAACAGTGGAAGGAAGAGAGAGAGAGAGAAAGGAAAGGACAGAAATAGACAGACAGGCATAATGAAATGATTAGTGCACAGACTAAAGAGAAGCCTGTGGATGAAAGAGTCTGAGTGAGTTCCTTTGTTCAAGAAAACCGCAATAGAGCTACAGCTGTGTGTGAGTGTGTGTGCATGCATGCTGTTAGTTGCTGAATGTTTGCGAATATGAACATTCTAGACATATTGAAAAATATATCATGTCACAAATATGAACTTCAGTTTATTGTGTATGTATAATAGTCCAAAACATGCATTTCTCTTTCGGCCTGTACAATGTGTTAATATGTTTACATGTTTACGTCTTTGTGTGTTTCTGATTATTTACAGATGTCAGTTCTTCATTCATCTCTTCTGCTCATTAATCCTTCAGTCTCTCCTCTCATCCTTTCTTCAGTAATTTATTCCCTCACTCACTCCCTCCAGCCTCCATTATAAGGTTGTTTGTGACAAAGAGCACAAAGCGCCAGCGCATAATTGGCCTGATCATGGCCAGACGACACAAAGAGGCCACGCTGATATAATAATAAGCTCTGAGGAGGCAGCTGACCAATCAGAGAGCGGGGCTCCAGTTCCCAGGCCAGCTGATTGGATGATTGTGTGTCTGTGTGGTCTCCAGGTAGCCGGGTCAATGTTGGAGAACATTTCAGCCTTTCTGATGGGCGGAGTTACAAAGTGGCCAAAAAGAGAGATGGCTACTGCAATGGCTTTCTCTCTCTCTGTCTCTCTGTCTCTCTCTCTCTCTCTCTCTCTCTTTCTTTCTTTCTTTCTTTCTTTCTTATGTCTTTTTTCTCACTTTCTTTCTTTCTCACTTCTTTCTTTTTTCTTTCTTTTTCTAACTCTTGTTCTATCTTTCTTTATCTTTTTTCTTTCTTCTTTCTTTCTTACTGTTTTGTTCTCTCTCTCTCTATTTCATGATCTCTTTCTTTCTCCTTTCTCACTTTTTTCTGTCTTTCTCTGTTTCTCTGTCCTTTTCAATTTCTTTCCTTCTTTCTTTCTTTTTTCTTACTCTTGTTCTATCTCTTTTGTTATTTCTTTTCTTTCTTCTTTCTTTCTTACTTTGTTCTCTCTATATTTCATTATCTACAACCCCATTTCCAAAAAAGTTGGGACGCTGTGCAAAATGTAAATAAAAACAAAACGCAATGATATGCAGATCATTTAAACCCTATATTTAATTGAAAATAGTACAAAGACATAAAATCAAATGTTTAAACTATCTTGAATTTGATGCCAACAACGTGTTTCAAAAAAGTTGGGACGGGGGCATGTTTACCACTGTGTTGCATCACCTCTTCTTTTAACAACACACTGTAAGCGTTTGGGAACTGAGGAGGACCAATTGCTGTAGTTTTGAAAGCAAAATGTCTTCCCACTTTTGTTTAACATAGGAATTCAGCTGCTCAACAATTCGGGGTCTCCTTTGACGGTCATATTTTTCATTTCATAATGCGCCAAATGTTATTAGTGGTGACTGGTCAGGTCAGTTTAGCGCCCAGACTCTTTTAATATGGAGCAATGCTGTTGTAATACATGCAGATTGTGGTTTGGCATTGTCTTGCTGAAATAAGCAAGATCTTCCCTGAAATAGACGTTGTCTGGACGGCAGCATATGTTGCCAAAATTTATATATTGTTCAGCATTAATGATGCCTTCACAGATGTGCATGTCACCCATGCCATAAGCACTAATGCACCCCCTGATAACAAGCTAAGTGGTCTTTAGCCCAGAGGACTCACTGTCCATGATATCCAAAAAGAATATCAAATGTTGATTTGTCGGACCTCAGGACACTTTTCCATTTCCCCATTTTAAATGAGCTCGGGCCCAGAGAAGGCGGCGGTGTCTTTGTGTTTTAGAGTTTTAACTTGCGTTTGTAGGTGCAGCGGCGAACTGTGTTTTTCAGAAGTGTTTCTGAGCCCAGGCAGTTATTTCCACTACAGAATCATATCTGTTTTTAATGCAGTGCCGCCTGAGGGCCCAAAGATCATGGCCAGCAAATACTGGTTTTTGGCGTTGTCCCTTACATACAGAGATTTCTCCGGATTTTAATGATACTATGTACTGTAGATGATGAAAAGCAAAAGTTCTTTACTATTTTATGTTTAGAAACATTATTCTTGAATTGTTGCACTATTTGCCTGCTCAGTCTTTCACAGAGTAGTGAACCCCTCCTCATCTTTACTTCTGAAAGACTCAGCCTCTCTGGGATGCTCTTTTTATACCCAATCATTTTACTGACCTGTTGCCAATTAACCACCAGGTGTTTTTTAGCATTACAACACTTCACCAGTCTTTTGTTGCCCCTGTCCCAACTTTTTCGAAACATGTTGCTGGCATCAAATTCCAAACGGACATATATTTTTTAAAAAACAATAAAATCTCTATTTCAACATTTGATATTATGTCTTTGTACTGTTTTCAATAAAATATAGAGTTTAAATGATCTGCACATCATTGCATTTTGTTTTTATGTACATTTTTGCACAGCGTCCCAACTTTTTTGGAAATAGGGTTGTATTTCTTTCTCCTTTACTGACTTTCTATCTTTCTCTATTTCTCTGTCCTTTTCTATTTCTCTATTCCCCCTTTCTTTCTTTCTTTGTCTCTCTGACTCTCTGACTCTCTCTCTCTCTCTCTCTCTCTCTATATATATATATATATATATATATATATATATATATATATATATATATATCTGTCTCTCTCTCTCTATCTCTTTCTCTCATTGAATGTACATGTTACTGTAGAAGTCTGAATGTCTCTGAAAAATTCACATTATTCTTGCTCTGTGGTTCTTGGGCGTTTTCTGTGAGAATGGTGCCACTGGCACTGTTTTTCTCTCTTACTAAATCTCTCTCTATCAAGGCTTTAAAAATAAACTGCCTCATCCCTATTTCCCTCCCTCTAGTTCTTCCCTTCTTTCTTCTAGCTCACTAAAGCTTGAAAATAAAGTAGTCTGCTGAATACGCCGTTTCTCTTTCACAGCTTGAGGCCACCTTTCCCTGGAGTTTCCCCTTCTCAGCAGCGAGAAGCATGTGATTCAGGAAAAATTATGTTTACCCACAGAGAGAGAGAGGATAAAGTGTGGAAGGGTTAGAGGGAATGAAGTGTTCTAGATGACCCCACGTTTAATTACCTTTGTGGAATTTAACGGCTGTGAAAAAATAAAAACACAAAATTGAGTTCCGTATTACGCACTGTTTGTTTCCTCTTTAATTTCATACTAATATCTATTTCATGTTTACACAGTGTTGCATGTACACCATTTGTTACCCATTTTAAATGTTCTCTTCTCCAGGGTTGGTGTGCAAATATGGTTAGCAGTCTGAGAGGCAGGACAGGCATGTGTAGGTGGACACAGAGGGCAGATTCTGTTTCAGCAGGTGGCTATGGCTGCTAAACAGTGTGAGTATGGAGGGGTTTCACAGCGCTACTTAGCTGAGCTTGGCCTTGGTGGACACAGACTTAGTGGAAAAACAGCACCTGCTGAAGCTCTAACAGCTATCAGCCTTTGAGCCTCAGACAATGAAGGTCTGCTGTTGAATCATTTATAGATGTTGATTTAGTGGCCACATCATGTTCAAAAAAACAACATAAGATACTGAACTGATGATAATAATAAAATGAATAGGTGCATAAAAACTGTTAATGCTTCTAACAGTGGAAGACAACTAGCAGCAGCTGATAAGCTGATAATGCTAATTATGACATCAGAATAATTAACTTTTCCTTTATGTGGTCAAAAATGCTAATGTCATAAACATCAATTATGACATCACACTAAATAACTTGCCTCGTTGTATAGTTAATAAGTACAAAGGAATAGAATTGTCTGATGAGGCAATGTGAGTTAGAGTGTAGAGCAGGATCTACCACGCTGGAGAGTTCAGATCCAACACAACTGGCTTTAATATTCAGATGTACCCAAAAGCCTTCATCACCTAAATCAGGTGTGTTAGATTAGGGGTGAAACTAAACCCTACAGGGTGGTAGATCTCCAGGACTGGGATTAGGCACCCTTGGGGTAGAGTGTATCAGGTAGGTAGAAGGTTTGAAGCCCACCTGAAGTAACTGAAGCTGAGGTTATTTGTCAGTCGGTGGTGTAATAAACATCCTTTTTGATTACACATTTGATTTTATATTATTATATTATACTATTAACATCACTGACACATCATTAAGATACAGGACCAGTATGGACAAACGATTAACCACATTAGATTTTCTTATACACATGCAGATCATCTCACACAGAGAACCTGCCTCAGTCATACAGTGCAGTCTGCTTGTACTTCTACTTGGTGTTTGTATTTTTAGTCCCAATCCTATTTATATAACCATTTTCCAACCCCTCTTAGAATTAAACAGGCTGTTTTTGTTACAGTGCTTTTAAGATTAAGCTCTGTTCTAATTGGCAGTCCTGTATTGTACCTCATTCAAAAAGCAGCCCGAGCTGAAACACTCCTTATAACGTCATGGTGAGTGGGTAGAGCTAAACAGCTTTAAACTGATTAAGCAGATATATGCAAATGTGTTCGTTTTTGTGACACCACAAAAGCACTGAATCCAAAATGTGCTGCTTTTGCAGCTCAGTTTCCATATATGGGCAGTATGGACTGGTGAGTGATTTATACGTTTTAAAACACTAGAACTCAGTAGTCACCAAAATCTTTTTTTGGAAAGACATCCGAAAAAATTCTCTCAACTCAAATTGCATGTAGGTCTTCATTAAGGTCATGTAGACTTGTTGATGGGGCTTTGGCCACAGCATCACTTACTGTGGGCTATAAAAATGTAGCTCAATGGTCTGGGCGTTTTTCTAAAATGGCTGCCCACTGCGATGAGCTACACATTGAAGTTTTGTGCACTTTTATAGTTGATAGTCGACTGACTAAATCAAGAGAAAAAAGTGTATACATTTGATTTTTCAAACCTTTAACTTTTTATTGATGGTTAATCTGATGAAGTTTTATTACTTGTAATTCTGGACCACTTCATCATGAAATTTATTCACACAATATAAAGTGCAGGAGACATTTTGTAATGGCCAGACGTACAAAGGTTTGATATGACAGCACTAATTAGTACACTCCAGTTAAACACCCTTTAATCACTCTCAGAATTTCCTCATAAAATATATGTACAGCAGAGCAGAATTTTCCCCTCAAAAAACAGATGCTCTTGAAGGAATAGCTCAGTGAGACAGAGATAGGGAAGCTAAGGAGAAGGGGGGAGAGGGTTGGCCTACATTTCTATCCTGTGCCTCTGCAGAGAGAAGGAGAGGAGGGGATGATGCTGAAGTAAAGATTTCTGAGCTGCTTTGTCACTCACTGTGGCTTTGCCTAGCTTTCACCTCCGGTGATGAAGCACCACTGAAACTGTAAATAAATGAATAAAAATAATACTAAAAAGAGCTGTTAGCTTCTTTCTGAGGCCCTACATAATATTTCAGTCACAGTTTATTTTGATTGGATGAATGCTACAAATGCTTTATATACCTTGCAGCTTATCTACAGATGAAACTGTGGAACTCTGGTGGTTAACTAGGGTTACTGTTAGAATTAGGACCAGAGTTAGAGTTTTTGACATTCAGTTGAGGATAGGATAAGAATTAGGTTCAGGTTTTGAGTTGAGGTTCAAGTGAGTGTTAAGTTTGGGTTTGGGAAACTTTATGGTAAATTTTATTACACATTTATATCTAGAGTATTTGCAGTGAACCATTAAAGTAAAGTGAGCTATATATCAAAAACATTGAGTCGATAATAAGAAAAGATGTGGCATATGTCCACAGGGACATTAAGTGTATTAATAGGGAGTTTGTCCCCCTTTACTGTAGCAACAGCCTTTACTCTTCTGGGAAGGATTTATACTAGATGTTGGAACATTGCTATGAGGATTTGATTGCATTTAGCTACAAGAGCATTGGTGAGATCAGGCACTGAGATTAGATGATCAGTTCAGTCTCACAAATTCCACTCCAACTCATCCCAAAAGTACTGAATGGAGCTCCATCACTATCACAGATCCACTGCTCCACAGCACAAAGCACAAAACGTTCTATTGGATTGCACTTTTCTAAGGAGACTATACAAGCTGCGTGTGCACCTTAAAGTAACTGAATTGACTAATTAGAAGAGGTGTGTAGTCTCTTTTGGATACATAACATACCAAATCTCATAAACCAAAATAAACTGCAGAGGTAGAGAGTGCATCTCTGAAGCTGAGCACAGATAAGCAGCAAGCAGTGGCGATCAGCAGGGATACGCTGAGAGGAAAGAGCCTGAAAAGCCTTTAGCTCTGTAACCCTGTAAAGCAGAGAGTTGAGTTTCCTGTCTGACTCTCTGCTGTGAAGAGAAGGCTCTCTGTCTTCCTGTCTGAATCTGTGTCACGTTCCTCAGGCAAATCTGCTTTAATGCTTAATTTACTGTAATCCCCACTGCCATTCCACTGCTCAAAATAACACCTCTCTCTGCTGCAGGCCTGCTCGCACACTGTGGGTGACGGATCACGCTGAAGAGGGCTGCTGAGAGAGAGACTGTGTGGGTCTGCATGCTGATGCTTGAGCTTGTTAAGCTGCCATTTAGTGTGTGTGTGTGTGTATGTCAGTTGTGTCTTTGATTGCTCCCTCTATGTAGACGAGAGTAAGCAGGCATTTTGTATTTTAAGCAGAGCACAAATGTTTGCAGTTTAGATTATTATGTCTATTGTTCAGGACCCTGTACAAAAAATATGAATATAATATTAAATAAATACAAATTAATCTTTAGTAAACATCTTTTCATGCCAGTTTTCCCTGAATGAAATGTGAATGATCAGGTGTCCCACACTCTTAAAAAAGATGGTCCTTCAAGAGTTCATTTGTACAAAAAATGGTTCTATTTAGAACCATTAGTTCTATATATAACCGTTTCATGCTTAGATGTACTTTGCATGATGAAATGTTCTTCAGATTTGAAAATATGTTGTATATGGTTCTATGTAGCACCAAAAAGGGCTCTTCTATTATTACAAGCTTGTCATTCTAACAATAGCAGAACATTTTTAGGTGTTATGTAGAACCATTTACAACTTATTGTCCTTCAATCTAAAGAACAATTTCACCATGCAGAGAACCATTTAAGCATGAAATGGGTCTATATATATATATACCCTTTAGAACCCTTTTTTAAGAGTGTCTTAAGTATGAGGGTCAACCTTACGCATTTTATCTTCAAGTTGTAATCTGAGCACACATCAGCTCTCAGAAGTGCTTAAAGGACATTTGGGCCAAAAGATTTTTAGTGTGTGCTTTTAACAGTAGTTTGGAAAAGAAAACAGTTAAATCATTATTTAGGCAAAGTCCACTGTTCATACGAGGCAAGACACTTGATGAGCACGAAAACATAAACAACGAAACATACAGTATTAGTAAACAGCTGTTTTATGCCAACAGAGTCCTTTTTTGTAAGAAAGTAAACTTTTACTTATAAGAACAATGTTAGAACAATCAGTGCTTACAGCCATAAAACTTGATACACTAACCAAACAAACAAATAATAAGTAAAATAATAAAAAAGCTGGTTTAATGATGCATTCGCATGTTTACATACACTAATGAGTAATAATGAGTTTTCACTATGGGTCATGCAAAAGCCTTGGCACTTTTTGCTTTAACTGAGACCAAAGAATAGCCTACTTCTTAAGGAACTGTGTAACAGTGAAAATGAAATCAAACATTATTTTAAGCATTTTGCAAGCAGGCAAGGTGTCCCCAAGATGTTGATAGGCAGTGTCCACTGAGTAATGTAGTGTACATTGAAAATCAAACAGCAGTTTTTTTCTTGATATACAACATTAACAAAAGCAAACAAGTATGGAGTAAATACAGCATTCAGAGGTGTTAATGGAGGCCTTTATTGTGGTGATGACACTAAAGGCTGTTGTTGGAATGATGAAGATGATGATGATGATGATGATGATGAAGGCTGCCTTTGTGGTGGGGTGTCTTGTGTTTGGCCTCAGGCTGTGTGTGTCTGCTGAGCTGACCACCATCAATCAGACATCTGTGACCCAGAAGCAGCACACACCCCAAAAACAAGACAGAAATACTGT
This sequence comes from Colossoma macropomum, assembly GCF_904425465.1. Lineage (NCBI taxonomy): Eukaryota > Metazoa > Chordata > Actinopteri > Characiformes > Serrasalmidae > Colossoma > Colossoma macropomum. Next base: position 6,084,697 of record NW_023494792.1, on the reverse strand, counting down.
CTCTCTCTCTCTCTGTGTGTGTGTGTGTGTGTGTATGTGTGTGTGGTCATCTATCTGCAGTGCACTTTGTGTGAGAAGCCACATTGTCGGTTGTTAGTGGGGTGTGACCGTGTGTCTGTTAATGTGATTCTGTGAGTGTGCGTGTGAGAGAGAGAGACTGACTGTGACTATGAATCAGAGATGTGGTGTGATCAGTCGTATCTTAATCGTGAACAAATCTAAATGTCTAATTGATCTATTCATGCTCCACCTACAAATGTTTTCTTGAGTTGTAACAGTTGCTGGGTTGGACAAGCTTTACATTTCATTTCATTCAACTCACTGAGGAACTGAGCAGTGCTTATTTAGAGCTGCTACATAACAGTGAGTTTCCAGTTTAAAATGTCATGCTACTGAGCTGGACTGTGTTGTTGTAGCTTGTCCAAGCTTGGCAGGCTGGAAACTACTCAGTGAAGTTGCCACCATGCTAATGTGGCAGCAAACCACATTTAAACAGTCCTAATGTTTCACATGTATTCAAAATAAATATAATTTGACATTTATAATTCAGTCTCAATGTAGATATTTTCATAAGTTGTGCACTACCATTTCCCATTTGCTTTAATGGGGTTCTTACTCACACTCTCTAAAGCCTGTCCAACATTAGTCTCAGCTTCAGATGCTCCGACCACATGTAAATAAGGCGTCTGATATTTTTGTCTGTTAAGTTGCGCGCAACTATTGGGATTTTGTCAGTTTCATTCTGATTAGCTACCTGTACATTTGTGTGAACGCAATAGTTTTATCTGACCAATGGGAAACAAACTTTGCGAGTTGTGATCAGTGACTTCAGAGAAAGATGTTGTTGCTGAAAAAAATGAGAAAAAAAAGTGGTTTGTTGTATTAATCATTAAAAGTTATTCAAGAGCTTTTTTGAAGCATCTTTTAAGTGAGATGTCCTTGTGTGTTTGCCGACTCATACTGATGAGTTTCTCATGGGTTTATTTTTCTTGTAGCCCTGTTTTGAAAATTGTCTGTCACACTACAACAAAGATCTGAAAAATCTGTGGTTGTTTGTTTTGCATGTCAGTCAAACAGCTCTTCCTTGTCATAGTAGGCAGTTCTTGGCCATGTTGAGATAAGAAAAGCACCAGACTGTCTAAGCACAGGCAGAAATGTGGCTTGTGGGACTAGTTTAACAAAACAAAACAGTAACCCCAAAACTGGAGTTCAGAAAGGTATTAAAAATACAGAGAAAACTGGACTCTTTATAACCATGCAGGATCTGGTAGACCACTAACACTGTCATCATCAGATAAACAGTATATAAAGCTTTCATCTTTTGTGAAACAGGAGAAAATCAAGGTCCACTCTTGCTTCAGATCTGAAGTAACACATAGCTGTTTCTGTGCATCCTTCTACTGTGAGAAGACAACTCAACACTATGAGTCTGAAAGGATGTGTAGGTGTCTGTCAGGAAGCCCTCACTGAGAAAAGGAAACTTTGCAAATCAAACAAAGAAGCTGTTGGTGTTCTCAAAACAATAGACTAACCAACCCAGAGTCCAGACTTCAACATCACTGAATGTGCTCAGGGTTACTTGGACAGTCAGAAGCAGAAAATGCAACCAAGACTGAACTTTGGAGGTGTGCAAAAAATATCTCTGCAAAACTGAAAGCAAGTCTCCTGAAAAGACTGGAAAATGGAAATACAACAAAGTGTGGATAAACTAAATATTGATAAACATGATAGGCAGAATTTTCAGAAAAACAAAAAAACATTTTGTGATTTTTTTTTTCTTATGCTTAAAAAATAAATGACTTGTACTTAGTGTCTGTTTTGGCTTTTGCACAGTACTGTAGTTACCTCAGTCACAAAATCACTAAGAATGATCTGTTATCAAAATCAGGCACCTCTGATAGGTGTGTGTTTATATGTTACAGAGAAAAACAGAGTCTAAGAGTGTGACATTCAGATTTGCTTTGGTGGTCAGCTGTCTGTGAGTAGCACGATGAATAATTGCAGGAGTGTGTCTGCTGGCCTGAGAGATAGTAGTGTTTGTGTGTGTGTCTGGGTCTGTGTCTGGATTCCTGGGTGCGCTATTAGGTCAACTAAAGCAGGTTATGCCTGCAACTGTTCCTCTGTACCTCAGGGGCTCTGTGTGTGCATGCATGTGAGTGAAAGTGTGTGCATGTGTGTGGGGGTAGCTGAGTGAGTCTGGTGGAGAAGTGGGGGCAGAATGAGAGATAGAGACAGATCTATGTTAAGGGGTCACTAGTCGATTGTCCTACTTTAAATGAGAATGCAACACTGAGAGATAGTGTGGATGAATGGGTAATAGTATAGGATCTAGGGATGGGTGCTGAACCATTCAAATAACAACTATATAATATATAATATATATAATATATATATATATAATATATATATATATATAATATATATATATATATGTAATAAATAAACATGGAAGATATAACATTTGTGTGCCACTAGCTGAAGGTTCCTGATCATTTGGTTGATTAAGTGATTTATCTTTATTTTGTATATATTTTGTAAATGAATATTACTACTGCCAGTGGAACTACACTTTCCCCTGGCCATGCTTTGTTGATTCCCTGTGTGAAAATAAGTACACATCCTATTCAGAGAACACATTTTAATGCACAATTACTATTGGCTGAATTTAACATATTGGGAAAAAGAAATAAAAATCAAACATGGCCTGTGCAAATGTTATGACACATTTTATATGTTATGTTTTTTTCAATTTATTAAATTCAGAAAAATAAATAGAACTTATACACTAATATTTGCAGAAAATGCATATTTAATTGTGCATATTAAGTGTGTTCTCTGTACAGGATGTGTTACTCATTTTCACATTCTCAACTCAATTTTCAGTGCTGCTCTGCTTAAATGTTGTCAGCTGTGAGATGCATTACCAGCTGCTTATATCTCAACATTCTCTCAGTGTAATACACATTCCGTCTAAAATGTAATGCCTATTTAAAATGTTTTTATATAAAATGTACATGCCTTATTTGAATAGTCAGTTAAAGCTGCACTAGGTAAGATTTTTTGTTAAAATTGAAAAAAGTAGAATTACTAAAAAGGAGCCGGGAGGGGGGGTTCTCTTTGTGTACTTTTTCAATGCATTTGCAATTTGGATCCAAATCCCCAAATCTTACAGAGCGTAGCTTGGAGTAAATGAATACCGAGAGCTGGATACTACAGACATCTGTAGATTTGAATAACCACACCCATGACAAATAGAAGCTGACAGTGGAAGCCCACTGTGTGAGACAGAGGGGATTTGTGAATGACTAACCAGTTTCCTGCTGCTTCTTATGTATTGGGGGTTTTTGTAGTAATTGAATGACAGAATGATGAGCTAATTTTATCAACCGCCCTCTATTCCAGGCACACACAGGAAAGCATTTATGAAAGGCTTTAGTGTCCTGTTGTTCATTGTATCTGTTTGAGTCACTTCCGCAGAGGGAGGAGAGTGAATGAGTGAGAGGGGCAGTGAGTGAGTGGGTGTGAGGGTCAGATGAGTGCAAATTTCCACACATTCTTATCTTACTGTGCCACACACCCATGAGTCCTTATTCTTTTTTTTCTGGACACGTTTTCTTCAGGGTGGTCTGGCTAAACCCCATCTATCTAGTAAAAGAACAGAAAACCTGTTGACACAAAATACACTTATAGAAGCCAGTGCAGGGGGATGATTGGTTGTTTGCAAGGGTTTGTCAGTCTGTGCACTTTCATAACATTATTGGCTCTATATTAACAGTAAATTGCCACAGACTTTTAAAATAAACAAAGAAGTAACCAAACAGGTCTTTAATTTCAGAGTAAATACTTTTAAAGAGCTTTTTATACATTTATACATGACAGCATCCATATTTTATCAGTTGCGTGATTGCTTTGAGCTGAGAAGTAGGATACTCGATTGAGAAGTCTGAGTTCTCAGTTGTTATGAATGTGGCGTTTTTGTCCATAGAAAATTAACCACAAGCTACAGATGGAAAATAGAGATTAGCCCCTTTCTGCAGGCCTATAGTGACCACTCCACTGGCAGAATGGGAATTGACTTAGATATTTTGAATAAATATGATTTAAATAAATTAGATTTCCCCGTAATTCTGTTATCAGATTGACTCTCTGTGTGTGAAACGAATGACTCTGTATTGAGCTGCTTGTAGGCAATGAGGAGATGAAAGGGAGGGTGAGAACCCTCTACTTTAAAAGCAATTCACACCCCTCCAAAAAGACAGCTGTGTTGTGATAAACAGCACAATGGCAGCTTTCTTGATAGCACAAAATCATGCACAACTGCCAAAATAAAAAGAATTTCAGCTCTTTTATAAATGCTGATGTGCGTGTTCACTTGCAAAGACAAAAATCCAGCTTGCTTCTGGTTTTGTAAATGGCTACAGTGAAATAGGCTCAGATTAAAACACTGCAGTATTTCTTTAATTTTGTGGAGAACACTGGGAGTGGCAGTGCAGCAGTATGTGAAAAGGTCTATAAGTTGTTTATCGCGTCTGATTCTCTTCATGTGGAGCAGCAACACCTCATATTCAAATATAGACCTGTGTGTGCTTGTGTATGTGTAAATGTGTGTTCACACCATTAACCCAGATGCAACATCCATGTAAAAGAGCTTACTGGCAGGCATTACATCACCTTTTTGGGTTTGTTTCCATGGTTACTGTGACTGACAGAGACCCTGTTTCTTTCCTCATCTCTTTCTTCATGTTTTGATTTCTCTCTAAAACCCCCTCGCTTTCTGCATCTATCTTGCCATTCATTACCAAATATGTATCAGCTCCTATTCCCTCACTCTTTTCCAGGCTTTCTTTCTATCCTTAACTTGTACATTATAGAAGAATGGACAGATCAGCATTAGAGCACAGTGAAAGCTGGTCAGATTTCTTAAATAGGCCTTTGTAGCCTTTTCAGAGTAGAAGGAGCAGTAGATGTAAGGAGGGATGAGAAGAGCAAAAGAGAGGAATGCAACAACACAGATTTGATAGATGACCCCTTAGACACGTGAGGGAATGCATCAATATGGATGTAAACTTCAGTAGCGGTAATCGTCTAGAAATCACTATAATCTGATGTCATTTCCTTTATAAACCTGCACCCTCCTCAAATATCAGATAAACATATTTATAAGAGAGGAAAATAAAATACTTAACACTTTAAGAGCAAACCACTCCGTCTGTTATATAAATGCTGACGTAGCGTTGTTTACCCTGCTAGCTTTTAAGTTAACAGCTAACAGCTACATCGACAGCATGAACAACGAAAAGAGGCAATGCACCCTATTCCAAACACAGAGTTCCTTCTCTTGATCTAACATCCTATAAATGACGATCTCTACCTTCTGCTTCCTGTGATGAAGTTTTCACACCCATCTCCCTGCCCGTCTGTTCCTCAGTCATCTCGGGCTCTTGTTCATAAGAAGGCTGCAGCAGTAATGTAGTCGCTGTACCGGACTGTATCAGTGAAGAGTGAGCTGAGCCAGGAGGTAAAGCTCTCTGTTTACCAGTCAGTCTACATCCCCACTCTCACCTATGGTCATGAGCTTTGGGTAATGACCAAAAGAATGAGATTGCGAATGCAAGTGGCAGAAATGAGCTTTCTTCGCAGGGTGGCGGGCAACACTCTACTTGACAGGGTGAGGAACTCAGTCATTCAGGAGGAGCTCAAAGTAGAGCCGCTACTCCTCCACATTGAGAGGAACCAGTTAAGGTGGTTTGGGCATCTGATTAGGATGTCCCCTGGCCGCCTCCCATTGGAGGTTTACCAGGCACGGCTGACTGAGACGAGACCCCGAGGTCATTCCAGGACTCGCTGGAGGGAAAATTTCTTCAAATTGCCCTGGGAGCGGCTCGGGATCCCCCAGAATGAGCTGGAGGAATTTGCGTGGGACAGGGTTGTCTGGACTTCTCTGCTTTCCCTACCGCGACTCTAGCTGGATCAAGCGGCTTAGGAAGATGAAGAAGATCCCTGTTCAGCCTTCTAGTTTAAAGAAGAACACACCCACAGCTCCAGCCCACATTATCTGAGTTCTTTCTTGAACTGGCAACCTGAAGCTTAGACCAGACAAAGTAAATGCTCACAAAGTGTAAAGTTGGGTCCTCCAAAAATTGGTAATAAAATAATCAAATTCAATCAAATTTTGGTGAAGTTTGAGATTTCATGATACATTGAATTGTTTCCTAAAGATTCGTAAGGTCAGAGATTTACACCACTGATGAACATACAATACAATCTATTTCACAATGACTGCAAGCATTGTGTAACAAAAAGTACTGAAATGATCTAGAACCAAATTAAGCCACAACCTGAAACTGAATCCCAGAAAGACCAAGCTGCTTAACATCCCTGGTATTAGATGTCTTCACCGTCAGCTTGTTATGGCTTTGGAAAACTCCCTGGTCATTCCATCTGCAGAATTCAAAACCTTGGTATAGCTGTGGATGACCTGTCATGGTTCTTGGCTCCTACTGCAAACCTGACTCAGTAATGCATATTTCTCGATGATAACATCCTGAGAAATAGACCCTGTCTCTCTCAGGATCCACCCAGGTGCTTGTACAGTCCCTTGTCATCTCAAGATTTGACTTCTGCATGCTATCATGTTCTTGCAGGTTGTCCAGAATGCAGCAGCTCGACATCTTGTCACGGTGCTTACCCTTCCCTGGCTTACTGTAGTTCAGCACATCAGATTTAAAAACATGATGCTTGCATACAAAGCCAAAAATGGCACAGCTCCTCTCTACCTTCAAGCCTCAAGTAGAGCTCAGCTTGATCTGCATAGTAGACAAGCATCAAGACTCTTCTCTGTCCAGACACCCAGGTGGTGAAACCAACTTCCCTCGCAGTCTTCACATGCTGACTGAAGACCTGCCTCAGACTAATCAGGCACTTCATAAAATGTCTTATTGCTCTTGTAAAAGCCCTTCTGAAACTGGCTTGTAATTGAACTCATGAAATGTCTTATCTGTGTTTCTTGAGGTATCTAGGTATCAGCTCTGACTAGTTTCTGGCAGTATCCTTAGACTCTTGCCTATTTGCAAAATTACTTGGAAAAAAATATTATTACATTAACTTCTGTTGTGACGTTTTCATTCTCCAGTAAAGTTGTCATTTTGGAGACAGAAGATTTTGTTCTGACAGCGACAAAACGTCAGTATGTGTTGCGAAAGGGACACTAAATCTGAAGCTTGTTTGTTCATTTATGTTTGCTATGAAGCTGGTATAAACACCATTTTTCTAACTGTGCAGAGGCAGCCAGTGAGTGTAGACTGAATGATGGTAATGAATGGGTTTGTGATGACTGTGGGAAAACAGTCAGGTTAATGACTGCAGTATTTATACACTGTGGAATATAGAGAGAAAACGCCTCAGCACTGCACTGTCATCTCAACTCCACTGCCCTACTTTAACCAACCTCCATCCGCCTACAGTGTCTGTCTCTCTCTCTCTCTCTCTCTTTCTCTCTCTCTCTCTCTCTCTCTCTCTCTCTCTCTCTCTCTCTCTCTCTCTCTCTCTTTCTTTCTCAGCATGGTAGAATTACACAATGTTGCTCACTACACCAACACTTAGCCAACCCACATTCTCCATCCCAAACACATGAGCTTGGAAATTACTTGTCATACTGGTATATGTAAGTAACTTAACTTCAGTATCAAATTTACACGATTGCCCTCTTACCTCACATGTAAGAGCCAAGACTGCCTCAGTCTGAAGTTGCTTCTTTAGTTTTGCACTGGAGCTATGAGGCTAATATAGCTAACAAGTAATGGAAGTTTATAGCCACCAATTATCATCATATAAACTGCATACATAACTCTTTAAAAGACCTGCCTCAAATCATGTTGAGTAATTTCAAATAGACTTGCTTTTATGATTTAAAAAATTTTTGACTTTAAGATGCCATGATTATTTTTAGTTTTGCAACTTACTTTAGTCCATTTTTTTGCATAATAGTATGTTGTACAGCATCAGAAACTACAGCAAGAGAACTGTGGAAAACAAACATGTTAGAAACAGAGACGGGGTTAAGATGCCTGAGAAAAAGAGGGGGCCAAAAAGTGGGCCAAAGGTAGTCCCATTCAGAGCATTCTTCACTGTGACACTCTGGCAGGCCGGAGAGCTATAAGCCCCCCTTACCACACACACACAGGCTACACTCACACTAACCTTCTGTTTCAATAGTTTTTAATATGTCCTCACAACTGGGAAGTGAATAAGCCCTAAGTTACATAAGCGGCCACTCAAAGGGCAAGAGAAGGGGACAATGAGTAGAGGATGGTTTAATAGGAACGCACTTGCCCTTGAAAAGGCTAGCCTCAGTGAGCTAATTAACAGAGTAAGCAATCTCTGTACTGCAAACTGTTTCTTGAGAAGTGTGAGCAAATCAGTTTATTATTTTTTTTATTTGTGTGATTGAAAATAGCCCAAGATTTTTTATTTTGGCCAGAAAATGAGTGTGAACATTTTGGAAAATGTATTATCCACCTAACATTTGACGAGTCCATTGTATTTGAGATTATGATCAAAATGTCAGTTTGGGGAAAGGAAGTGTTGTTCATTACTGTTGTAACTAAGTCAAGGAACGTGCTTACTTATCATTTTATGTCACATGAAATCTTTCTGAAACCTCTCATTAAAGAGCAGTGCTTCAAAGGACATATGAATGTGGCTTTGTCATTGCTGTGCCCATTAAACATTGCTGTGTAATACCATTGCTTTATGGTTTTATGCCTGTAGCTGACAGTACAGACAAAGTTATCAAGTTTAAATTAATTGACTTTATTGCTGTAAGCACTGTGTGTAGGCTACAAACACAATCCTCAGACTAAAGCGTTTTTCTCACTTACGCAGGTTTAAGTTGCTGCTGACAGATTACAAATGTTGGCATATGGGTATTAAAGCCTTGTATACATTTTTATTTATTCTATCATGTTAGGATGTTGTGATCATTTAACATCTTGTCTTTTTACACTTTGCTGGAAATTCCATCCATAAGTTACTCAAAGCATTATGGGGCGTATGAAGATGGTGGGTAATAATCGATTATAAACTGTTCTGACAATTCAAAACTGACGCAGATAACCACTTCCAGACCTATGCATCAGTGCATTTTTATAGCCCTGATGTTAACACTCTGTTAGCAGAAATTTTCATATTCTGTGTGTTTTTGGAAGACTGCGCATGCCATACAGTATGAGCTGTAATCCCAATGTGGTGAATTTGGATTCATGTTTGTTTGTTGTGTCTTTGCCATGGTGATGTGACAGATATTTCCCTCTATGCAGGCCGCAGCGCTGGCTCTTCTACCAGAGTCTGCTCAGATGCTGCAGCCGAAGTGTCTGATGGCACACTCCCTTTTTTTTTCTTCCCTTTTTAATGATAACTCTTAACTGCAGCCATTTATCTGTGAAACATTTCTTATCCCAGTGTACTACTTGCTTTTAGAATAGTGTTGATCTGCTGTTACTCATATGAGCATATGAGTTCCAACCTCTTCATTGTTGCTTTTTAAGAGAAATCGCAATTTCATATTCAAAAACTTCTTCTAATATCCAGCCTGATCATTGGAAACAAAATAATAATTCTTAGAAAGCTGCGGAGGTTGAGAAGTCTCTTCTGGAATGTCTATGGGGTCTGATGGACTTCATACCTTGCTCTCATTACACTTTCCATTCTGCAGTCCAGTCTGAGGTCAGCAGGGAAATTCCATCATGTTCTGGAACACTGTGAATGTGTTCTATGTTTGATTGGGAATGTTTGAACTTCGTGATGGAATGTGACTCTGAGGAACCTGCACACTACACCCAGACCTCACTGAAACCCACTACAGACACTAAAGAGAGCTCAGTGTTTTCTCTTTGTGATGTCAGAACTTGGGTGTGTGCTGCAGCTGAAAAGAAAAAAGAAAGAAAAAAATGTGTGTATTGGCTATGAGTTGTCACCCATCCAGGATTTTCCTGGACTGTCCTTGATTTGGTTGTCAGGCCAAAAAATTCATTCCATTCCTGGAAATGTCCCAAAAGCAATTTCATATGTTCGCATTTCCAGTGCAGTTCAAACTGTTTCTTCTTATCCAATAAAACCATTTGTATAAGGAATTGGTTTGATTGGTTCAGGTTACCCTTGACAAATAGACAATTGCTTCACAATTGTTTCAGTGCTGGTGACATGTTTAGGTACTACACTGCATGCTGTGAGCTGCTTGCAACATAATTTCTGTGCAACTTGACAGTTACAGTTCAAAAACAAAGTAATATGCAACACGTGATTACTCCACTAGTTAGTCAAATAAGCAGCTCATATTTTTGATACATCATTCTTGCTATATAAAGTCAACCATGAGGTGTAACTTACATATTTGCAGCATTTTTATCATCTTCATATTTCTTCCAGCTATCATTTCCATTCTTTTTCCCTATATCTATGAATCTGTCATTTCTCCATCTATCTATAGACTTTTACTAAATATTTGTGATTTTATCTGTTGTATGTTAAGCCTTTGAAAATTAATGTTGCAGTAGCCATTATGGTCAGTCAAGGGAAGGGAGGGTGGTCTCCTTTTTAAACCACCCAATAAATCATCTTCTGTTTTATTGTACATTGTTTCAATGAATCTTTTTAAAGTACATGGGTCGATATGATCACGTGATGTGTCACTGCCGTTTTGATTGGCTATTTGATTGGCTTGCAACTGAGTTTCAAGTAAGTTGCAGGACACTTTATATGACGCAACTCAAGCGCAATTTAGTTTCGTGTAGGTTTCAAGCAACTACTTGCAGGAAGTTTAAGGTTTGATGTGTAAGGCCAGCCTAAGTTTAGTGTGCTTGTGCTGAGTTGCTGTCATTATGAGAACATGGTCCTGGGGTCTTAAATATATTTAACACACACTCAAACATTAATTCAAATAAGATATTACTAGTTTTATTATTTTAACATTTAACAAAAACATTTCTCTCATTTGCTTTATAGTGTGTCTAATTTTCCAAAGCAGTCTTGCACATTCCATAACAGTGTCAGTTAGTGGAACACCACACACATTCCTCTTCTTCACACACAAAATTCATGTGCCAGAATGCATTTTTATGTGCAGTCAAAAATGTGTATGCAAACAAATCAGTTTGAGATCATAATTGAAAGCCACCATTTAACAAGATTTCCACTTTATCTACAGGTACCAATTAAAGCTATTTATGTGTGGGGAAAAAAAACTTGAGATTTGGAACAGTATCCACTTTCTCCAATATCCAATAATAAAATTCTGTGTGTGAGGAGACATTTAAGATCTTCTTTTGACGAGAGAGGCAGTAAAATGTAGATAATAATATGCTGGTGCAGAATGATATTTATAAACTGACTGGAGGCTGAATATGCTGTTTTGAAAAATAATGAGACTGTGGTAAGGTTTTAGTATGCTGTGTGAAAACGTGAGTAGCTGAACAGTGACGATGTGAGTGTAGAGATGTTGTGAGTGGAGTAAGTATCTCAGAATATCCCCTGCAGCTGCTCACAGAGCTCCACAACACCTGCCACCATGAACGCTGAAGTGTGGACAAGGCTTTTTCTCAGGGGTGCATGTCTAACAGGCTTTAAATTCACACTCAAATTCCTTCATTCTCTCTCTCTCTCTCTCTCTCTCTCTCTCTCTCTCTCTCTCTCTCTCTCTTTCCTCCCTCTCTCTCTGTCTTTCTCTCTCTCTCTTTTCCTCTCTTTTCCCCTCTCTCTCTCTCTCTCTCTCTCTCTCTCTCTCTCTCTCTCTCTCTCTCTCTCTCTCTCTCTCTCTCTCTCTCTCTCTCAAACTCACATTTCACACTTACAGTTCAGTGAATTGAACATTCAACACTGTGCAATGTGCAATGATTCTGTTGGAAATAGCTGCTATTTTAGAAAACTGCTTAGATTGGTCTCGTGGAGTGATTAATGCTTGTACAAAAACCTAAAAACTTCTACAATTCCATTCATGGTGACTTCAAGACGTCATATCTACAAATCTCAAGTGGTCATATTTACAAATCTGTTGAACTGAGAAGAAGCTTATTGGTGGGTACATTTATTTGAGTTTGTTGGCAAAACAGGTGTGTCAAAAAGGGCTCTCTGTTCTTCTATGGCATTGCTCCACTTTTGCTGCCTTTCAGTGGATTGTTTTAATGACACATATTTGTAAATGAAATGAATGTAAAGAACCTTTTTAAAGTTTAAAAAAACCTTTACATAATGAAAACCCGGGGTACACAACTCCGGTGCTGGAAGGCCGATGTCAGGCACAGTTTGGTGTTCTCACAGCTCATACACACCTGATTCAACTTCTCTGTCAGTTGCTAGGTTTGGTGAGTGTGTTTGAGTAGAACAACTACCAAACTGTGCAGGACACAGCCCTCTATTTTTCTTTTCTCCTCCCTGTTTCTTGTTGTTTTCTTTAGTGAACTTTTGTTCTGTTGGATACTCTGGATACTCTTGCTGACTAGTATGGCCAGCTTCTAAGAAGAGAAGACGTTTCCATGGTAACAACAGTTGTGGTGATTTGTTCTGTTTCTGTCCAGAGTGAAGGAAGCCAACAGTTCTCATAACACTTTGATTATGCATGTGTAACAGATGGACACCCCTCTTTTTTCCCTCTTATCCCAACAAAAGAGTACTTGCCACCCTGACCATCCAGAGGCTATTTCATTATATGAAAGGAAAAGAGGAGACAAGCCTTTTTTCCCTTAGGGGGTCTTTAGTCAGAGTCAGTTTTAAGCTATGGTCATTTCCTCTGATCTAGACTTAGCTGACCCTGCTTTTGACCCTACATCTCTGGCTACTTTAACAGGATGCCTTTGCCCTCTGACCTTTGCTTCAGCAGCAGAGATGAGGAGACAGTTTCACAACTGTTGGTCCAATATCGTGTCACTGCCCAAAAAAGTTGGGTTTTTTCCAATTATTATTTTTTCCTGCTCTTTGTATTGTGTGATAATTTCATGATGAATTGACCAATAGAAATGTTTGAAATAAAATCTCTTTACAGGAGAAGGCAAATGTATGTATGTTAGTGTAAAGTTACCATTTTGGAGATATAATATATCACTGCTGTCAGAACAAAACCTCATGTCTCCATTTTTCAATTTTTGACAGAATTTGAAAATGCCTGATGCCCTTTATATTGCGTGTAAATTTCATGATGAATGGACCAAAAGAAGTGGCCCGAAATGACTTGGAAAAAAGTCCGGTTTCACTGACTTACATTAAAAGTAAAGTATGTTTTTTCCTTCTCCTGTAAAGTTACCATTTTGGAGATACAAGGTTTTGTTCCGACAACAGTGATGTAATATTTTTAAAATATGTAATATTTTCTTAGAGGACTGTGTCATGTATAAGTGCCCTTATGAAAAAAATTAAACTGCTTCATATTTCAAAACATAAATAGCACATGCAGTGGGTGATATGGCAAAAATATAACTTGACAATGGGTTGACATACAATCAGCTACTTGTTACTACGTAATTACTGTACACTGGTTTTTGTTTACTGGCACTCTATAATTGGTCTAAATCTGTCTTTTTATGACACATGCAGTGGTTGAGTGTTCTAGAAGTACTGATAATACTCATACATTACTCCAAAAAGCATATCGCAGCATAATCTATCACAATAATTATAACCCATCATCATATTCCCCACCTCTAGAGCATATTGCAATGTTTTCAGTATATTCCTTTTGTATGGGGCTTTGCTGTTTCAGATCTGTTCCCCAATAGTGGTGAAGCTGCCTCATCTGTATTCTAAACTCACAGCTGAGAAAACACGCAGATAGTTTGGCAGATGAAGCCAGGAAAGAGCCTTTGAGAGAGCAAGATTGAGAGAGGCAGAGAGAGAGAAAGAATGAATAAAAAAAAAGAAAACAGCCATGAAAGGGAACACTGTGTCAGCTAGCCTAGTTTCTCCCTCTCTTTTGATGAGAGCTGAGCATGCATAACTTTGTCTCTAAGAGTTAGCCTAGTTAGCGTAGCTGCCCCATGCTTTCAGACAAGCAGGCAGATCGTACATGCAGTCAGGCTGTCATTAAGCGAATTCTTCTGAGGGACAATGCACATGTAAGCATAGTTAAGCCTTGACTGTCCAGTTTAGTTTAGAATCCTCAAAACAGAAGTGACATCTATTACGAGGTAAACAGTTTTGGTCTTTCACAGTGGATGTCCTTGAGTCCAAAATGACCATCATCATTTGGTACTCAATATACACAGAGTGGCCAGTTTATTAGGTATACCTACCTTGTACTTACAATCATTGGCCATTTTATCAGAAACACCTACCGTATAGGTGCACTTTGCAGGTTTACATTTACTGACTGTGGTCCTCTTATTGCTGCCCCTGTTTAGCCTTTTATAGAAAAGAGACAATCGTAGGACCACCGTTGACTCGATATTATTTGGGTGGTGGACCATTCTCAGCACTGCATTGACACCAACATGGTAGTGGTGTGTTAGATTGGTTTGCGCTGGCACAAGTGTATCAGACATACCAGCGCTGCTGGGGTTTTTACATGTCAGTGTCACTGCTTGGTGGAGAATTGTCTGTTAACCAAAAATATCCAGCTAAGACTAGACTGGTGGCTGGAACTAACCACTGATGAAGGGCTAGAGAATGACTAGCACAAACCGTGCTTGTGAAACATGAGCTACAGTCTCTAACTGTACACTTACAAGGAGGATAGTAATGGAATATGCTATGACATTAAATAATCAGGATACACTTATAGAAGAAAGACAGTAAAACTATGCTTTTAGTTGTGATTAGAGGCAGAATTACATTAAAACCACTCTTACAGAGATATCTTCTTGCTTGTGTCCATCTCTACAAATTAGATCCAAGTCAAGCTAAATTTAACTTTTGCTATGTGGTAAATTTCTCTCTTCTTCTGCAGACTCATTCGCTGCTGTTCAGTGGGGATGATATAGGTCTGTACTGGAACAGTGTAAATTAGACATTAAAAATCGAGCTGCGATGAAACGTTTTCCGGACTGCTCAGACTGTGAAGCAGACTGAGAACAGCACAAGGCTGTATCTCACTATTTTTTTATATTTTAATATTTTTTATTTCTTTTTTATTATTTTATTAGTAATCCGATTATGTTACTTTAACATAATAATCCCTTGAAATAGGTTACAAATCACAATTTTAACCGGTGACCAGTAAGTTCTACCACAGGCATGGGGAACAGAGGGCCAGAGTCCAGCACAGTTTGTCCACTTGCCTGCTCTAGTACGGCAACCAAACCTGGTAATTAACTGAATCAGGATGAATCAGGTGTGCTTGAGCAGAAAAATAACCAAACTGTGCAGGAATCCAGCCCTCCAGGACTGGAGGTCCCCACGTCTGCTCTACTGGGACACATATTAAATTGACCATCCCAACCCTGCCAACAAAGCAGGCAGTTTTTTTTTTCTTTATTAAAGTTTCTCATAAAGTGGCCAGTAAGTGAACACCTCTTAAATACCAGATGCAAGTGAGTGAACACCTCTTAAATACCCAAGACCCTTTGCTGGGTCCAGTCTTCCATTACTCCCTCCGTCAGTGTGCATTGTTTTTGATGTAAGTACTGACTAATAAACCTAAAGACACAATAAGCCTGGGAATTTAAGTCTGTGTCCTGAGGCTGGCCCTACCATCTTGCATTCAAGCACTTTGGACTGCTGTGATGTGGGTTTTGGGACTCAGACTGTCTAGGGACATGCTGCTATACTGTTGTACCAGTTCATTTTGAAGGGAATGCTGAATGTGATAAAGGCTATAATTCATACTGAAGTATTACTTGAATACCACACTGTACATTTATTTAACAACAGCTAGTGTGCCCTGATCTTTTTTTTCCTTTTCCTTCTTCAGTTATCATAAAACACCACTTCTTTGAGTAAATAGAACAACACTGAGAGTGAGGTTCTACTCCATTTAAGGGATTTAAATTTCCAGCTGTTCTCTGCAACCAGGAAGATGCTTCAGATACACAGTGTTCTTAATATTTTATAGCTTGTTTTAAACTGAAATGGGCCAGTTGTGAAGTCATCCATGTTCTGGGTGTTCATGAAAAATGCAAGTGTTTGCAAACTTTTCAGCTAGCACTGCAAAAAAGACCTGTGCGAAATCATCTTTTTATAATAGTTATAGGGAAATTCCGCCAATTAAAAAAAATACAGAATTTGATAATTGAGGTGTAAACAGTCATCTAGACTGGTTCTGATGCATTGCAGGATAACTTATCAACTTGCATTTCTTTATAATAGTAGTGACAGGAACCCAGGGGTTATGGTGTCTCCAACACACATTGTCATTTTATTTGCTTCTAAAAAATGACCAGTGAACCAACACAAGTTTTTATATGTTACGGTGATACAAGTAATATTAGCAAATCCACTATTGGATACTATTGTGCTCTATAACATCCGCATGTACATGTCCGCCATTAATTAATTTAAAACTACACATTTCAGTCCAAAAACGTTTGTTAAAACTATAGGAAACTTTGCATAAATTTTGAAAAAATCAGTGGTATTACCCTTTAAAAATAAAACCAAATTTGAAGTTACAAAAGTCAAACAATGACACAATAACAGGTAATATAATTTTTAAAGCAATGCTTATAGGTGCATGCAACCTTCACTGTGTTTAACCCTTGTGTGGTGTTCATGTTACTGAGTGGTCTGGTGGACCCACCGCATTGTTGTTAATCAACACAGCCATAACAATTTATGTAAAAATACCAGATGTTTAAAATTCACAAGTGTCCAGCGTAGGGTTCTCCTTTAGCAGCTGTAGCCAGTCAGCAGCCTGTCCATGTTGTCCACCCTCATACACACACAGAAACACACACTAACAGCAGGCCATGTAGGAGAAGAACAGAGTGAAGTCATTGAAAATGTGTTATTTTATATGTTCTTCACAGAAAAATGAGTTTACCAATGTTGGTAAATATTGAAAACAGATCCCACAGACCTGAATACCACACAAGGGTTAAAGTGAAAGATGGCATTGGAAACAGAAGTAGCATTAGAAGTATCTGTAATATATCACAGCGTAGACATAGTGATATATCACTAAATGAGTATCAATAAAGGTCAGAAGTCAGCAAAGGATTAATGATTTCATAACCTTTTATTTGAAATGTCAGTGTTCAAGAGAAAATAAAACAGCAATATAAATATTAGCATATAAAATAAGTGTAACACTGAGGAGAAATGAGTCTTAGCGTTTTATAAGAAAGATGTTACAGCGGGGTACAGAGCATTACGGCATCGGCAGACACACACACATATATAATATTTATATTTGTTTCTTCATACAGACATTAAGAAGCAGCCTAGCACATATGCACAATAGAAATCACAAAGAAAAAGAAAAGAAAGGTTACAGAGGGTTAGGAGATGTTACTTTTGTGTCTATTCATTTAAGGGTGATCAATCAGACAGGAAGAGCAGGAGCGATAAAAAAAGGAACACAAAAATATATGCAAAAACGTCACAAATTTCTAGACTATGCGTGTGTCACGTTCTTCCGTTAAAAGTTACTCTCTTTATTTACAGTCGAGTTAGTTGGCCTTCATGTGCTATATTACTACTTCTGCATCACATATTTCCAAGAACATTTTGTGTTTTATTTATTTATTTATTTTATTTATTTATTTATTTTTCTTATTTTACTAAAAAACAAAAGCAATGCAACACATTCCAGTAGTAAGCCTGTGTTCCAAGCTCAGGATCTGAAATCTTATTGGATACATTTTTACATGATCCCAACTTACTCTGTATATTGGCTGGTATCTATTTACAACATGTAAAGTTCTCTCACCAATGATGGAAGGATGGAATAAAATGCTGAGAGGAGGGAAAATCATCAGTTGATTAGAGCTATGGAAACTCGAGATGTTTATGAACGTTGTCTCTGCCCTCCTGAGTGGTATTTCCTCATCTATGTGACCTTGGAACTAAAATCTGTGGTCGGTCAGTGATGATCACTGAGTTTGGAATTGTTTATTGATTTTGAACAACATTTACTCATTGAGTACAAACAACAGCTCTTCAACACTTCACGGTGACAGCGCAAAATACTTCCAGCTTCAATCAAGCAAGCTTCTACAGGTTTGACGTTTTTGAAAGCTCGAAAAGGGATATTAGGGATTATCAGGCAGCTGGTAATGATATAGTTCCTCTCTGTTATAGTACATGTATCATGTTTTGGCTCTGGACACATAGCATACCAACAGACTAGCAGTCAAACGTGCACTGAAATGGTAAAAACATTGTTACGCTTGAAGAGCACATCGTAACTCGCTGACCAAGCAGTCAGACAGCGAGACTCATAAACTGAAAAATAAGCACACAATAAATCATTTAGAACAGATCATTCTGACATCCAGTTGATGCTACAAATGGAGTTGGAGTTGATATCTTTCAGGGGCTGTTCTCTGTCAAGCAATGCATAGTTACACTTCACTTTATAGGATGTTTGGCAAAAAAAAAACTGCATCATGCAAAAAGTATTACCTGTATTATAATTCTCAAAAGCTGAACCCTCATACTTTGTTATATTTTGATAAATTCCAACAGTGGCAGCCTAGGCACAGCAAAAAACCATTCATTATCTGGAAAAAATGATTTGAGGAAAAAAAAATCAAAACACAAAAGTAATATATTACCAAAAAAAAAACAAAACACCAAACAACACCTTTTTGGGTAAGGCTAGGAAATGCATGGGATATAAAAAAAATTCAAGCAAATTATCACCAATATAATAATTACTATCATAGTCATTGTCAAAGTGATGATCACCACAGGTTACCCCTCTCCCTCCAAGTGAAATAGTACAAGATCACCATCACAAAGTACTGTGTTATATACCTCAATGACTTCTTATATGTAAAAAGTACTATTTTTCAAAACAACAGCAACAAAATAAAAGAACGATAAAACAGCTTCTGAGTTCACTCTCCAGAACTCAGGAACATTCAGCGAGACAAGAAGTCTAAAGGAACCTTAATCTCTATGTGAAAAGTATTATACATAAAACACGTTCAGCCACATTATAATGTGAGAAAATTAATGCATGGATTGAAATGGATGGTGGAGCTGCACATCCACCAGAGTCGAGAACAGAGGGAGGTGCACATTGATACACTGTTTTTCCGCCCCCCCCCCCCATTCAGTCTTATTTTATACTCTTTAAAGACATCCAGAAAAGCTCAGTGCACCAAAGCTCACCCTCATCTCTGAAGAAGCAAGAGAAGATTATGCCATATTCTTCCCCTAATCCAAGTCCCTCTCCATCCACCTCTCTACCTTCCCTCAGGCTTTCACCCATGTCTCGCTACCTCATTCAGCATCTCACTGCTACTGCTCTCTCTACTTCTTCTCTTTCTTGGTGGACTTCTTCTTGCTGGCAGGTGTCTGGGCGGCCTTGGGTGGTTCAGGCTGGGCTGCAGAGGCCTGTGGAGGGGGCAGGGCTTGCTGGGGCTGCTGGGGGTTGGCGGTGAGCGTGGCTGTGCTGCCGGGGATGTAGACGTTCTGCCGGTAGTCGGGCACATGCTGCAGGGTGAACTGCGGGCTGTAGCGAGTGCTCAAACCCATGGTACCAGGGCCCAGCGTGTTGGTGGCCTCACTCACTTCTGCAAAGAAAGAAATTTAGAAACTATATTTTCATCTGAAAATTCACTGGAGAACATACTTATGACAACAGAGCCTGGTGTAGGTCTTGGTACTGAGATCCCATACTTTTATAGTACAAAATGACTTCAATACTAGTGAGTTTAAAAAAAAAAAGTCATTCATTACTAAATTTAATAATCATGCTTGCCTGCTTGCTTCGTCTAGACTGACTGTCTAATTACATGCACACAACGTGATTTAATGTCAGCACTACTTGATTTGCAATATGTTTCTGGGTTAAGCCACACCCACTTCTGGTTAGTAATTCAAAAGAAGGTATGAACAAGAAAGTACTGTTCAGGAATCAATGTCAAAGTCTAGGTATTGGTATCAGTACTAAAACCTATTAAAATACCTCCTGGGCCTAGTCTCTTACACCAAAAGCTTGCCACAAGTCTTAATCTAGGATTGCATATCATGCTGGCTATACTTCTTTGTCAAATAAGACAATGACAACAATGTTCCTCCAACAATGTTCCTCCACTGAGACTTCAGTGATCTGGACTCTGATCAGGTGCCACAAAAGTTAAATTTTATTAATAAAACAGTCAAACTTATCTGTGGATTGCTATAGTTTAAGAACACTTCGATTAGCCAACAAGGATCGAATAATCATTGGCAACATTGATGAAAAAGAGGATGTGTCAACACAATGTTTAGTTAAAAACAGAAGCAATGTTCTATGGCTGTAAGCTGTATAACAGAGGTCTTTAACTTATGACCTTGTGTTAAGTTTCTGGTCCAAGATTTTGTAAATCACTGGTAGGTTTGACAATCAGTCGAAAATCAGTTACATCAACAATTCAATTAATTAACAGAAATCACAAAATTCAGGGCTGAGTTTCAGCGTCTGCACTTGTGTTCTTGTGATCATTGTTCAAAAATGTTTAACTTTCCAGGAGAAAACATTCTTAACTTTTAACATATCTTAATGTAAATAGATTTTTACCAAGTATATTTGGAGCATTCTTATTGTTACATTCATCAAAAGAACAACTGCTGTACCCAAATAATGTTTTTTCTTTTTTTGGATGGCAACAAAGTGACATGCCGCCATTCTTACAGATTGCAGTATGCTACAGGAGACATTGGGGTCAATATGGCCTTGTTTTGCTGGACCATAAAAGAAGAAATCACTCATCACACAGACAGAAATGTGAATGCCTGGGGACACTATGATGTGGCAAAGTGAGAGGAAATGGCAAAAGGCAGAATTATTTGATTACCTGATTAATCACATAATAGTCTATAATCATCTAAATAACTGTCAGCTGAAGGACTGTTTATTTGGGAAAGTAGAGGAGACAGGTATGTGAGTGTAATAATGTAAATAACTGTTAGTTGAAGCCTTACAGAACTGTTTATTTGGAGAGTGCAGTGAAGGGACAGGTGTGTGTATATGGAGGATAGAATCCAGTGGAAAATTTCCAGTGCTGTAAATATATGTAAAGCCCATGGGAGGTTATTACAAATCACTGCTTTGATGGAAAATGCATGAGTGTGTGTTTGAGAACACTCAGTTCTGTGTGGTGTTCATCTGGTTCTACTCTCTGAGCTGTTAGTGTCAGTATGATGTAGTGGTTGGCTCATAACTCACTCTTCCCCTTTAAACCATCCCCCAATCTGCACCATTTTCAGCTATGCTCGCAGCACACAAACCCGCACATGGTAGTGGCAGCTAATATATCCTCAAAGCTGCAAAACAACTCAAAAGAAAGCTGTTTTCATCCTCTCACACACAGTTAGGCTGGTGTACATGGTAAAACGTCTCTACTGCTAGTTGCGAGATGGGTGTGAGATGCATGAAACAATTTCTGTCAGTGTGCCGCCACTCATTTATTCCCAGCTAGCTGGCTAGCCAAGCCATAGAAAATGTTGTTTGTTAAACTTCACAAAACTCATGCTTGTTTTTTTGTCATGGCTAAAGCGACATAATTGTTTAAAAAACTGAGGACTTTCTCAACTATCTAACGACCATCATCTGCTTTATTTTCTTGTTCATAATGTATTGCAATCAATTGTTTGATGTGATCACCTGGTTTGTTATTGCTGTTTTAACTTGCAAGTTTCATGAAACTTGATTCACAAAAGCTGATTGCTGTGGCAGAGTTTCAAAAGAGTTTGAAGTGAACTGCAGGACACTTTACATTATGTAATGCAAGTAAACTTTTAATTTAGTTTAAAGCAAGTCTTCGCCTCATAAAGCCAGTCGTAAGAAAAGGAATTCTATATAAACAATGGAATTCTAATGTACGCTTTTAGGCCCCCTTTTCATCTTACTTTTCCAAACAAACCTCACTCTGCCTCAGTAAGGATCTTATATGATTACGCCCTTTCCTCCCCCCTCTCTCTCTTTCTCTCTCAAACACAGTCCAGGTCATGTATTCTTTAAGCAAAGCATATGTGTGGAAACTCCAAGGCTTTGCTGGAAGAGCACACTGAGGCAATAACAATGGAAATAATGACGGCTTTCCCTTCGGCATGACTCAAATTACTCGGCACTATTAATCTAGCCTGTGCCTCCAAACAAAACAGCCAAAAAGGATTCTGCGTCACTGTTTGCCACTGTGTGTTCAGAAACAGGACAGATTTGTTCTGTCCTGATGTGGTGATTACGGTTAGAAAGAGTGTGTGTGTGTGTGTGTGTGTGTGTGTGAGTGTGTCTGCTTAGTCACTGCAGTACAGAAAATGGTGGAATGAAGGAGGGAAGAGCAAAGACAGAAGGAGGGAGGGTGGGAGAGAGAGACAAGAACAATGAATGATGTAAGCAAATGAGCTGTCCTTTCCTCTGATTAGGATGGAAATACTATGGTACACTGAACACTGTGTATGTTTGCCCATGTGGGTCTCTCCTCTTGCACACGTGCCTTCTGTTTACTGCTATTGGCTACGCATAGATCTGATGATAACACAGTCTATAGTAGAAACTCTATACCTCTATGGCATGTTATTGTAAAAACACACAAACATGGCTTCTGATGGAGCCCAGAGTGCACATTTAGCCAAGTACAACTAAACTTTAAATTATGAGTAGATGCTATGTTGTGCTTTTTGGCATGACTTTGTGTGTGTGTGTGTGTTTCATAGTGGATATACATTGTAACAACAAGGTTTTGTATGGTTTCCACATCCTATGTTTTTTTGGGTTTTTATTTGTTTACTTTTTCCCCTGAATTACACCTATAATGTCTGTTTTTTTTTTCATTTTTGCCACAATTCATTTTTACATAACTATTTTCCAACCTCTTTTTATCCCTTCAAATTATACATGTTTTCTGTACTGTGCTTCTAAGACTGATATGTGTAAATGAACTTTGTTCTGATTGGCCGCTCCATGTTGTCCCTCATTCAAAAACAGTCTGGGCTGAAACACTCCTTATAACTCCAACGTAAATTGCAGGGGTTAAACTGTCGTAGGCTAAATAGGTGGATATACTGTATATAAATGAATTGTTTTTTGTGACATCACAAAAACAGTGAATTCAAAACAGCTCAGATGTATGAATATTTAGATTTTTTTTTAACAATGTTTGCATATCACATCAAACCCTTTATTTTAAAAAAAGTGAAGAAATTAAGGTGTAAGAATGTTTGGAACAAAAGACATTAAAAAACACCACGCTTGTACCTCTTTGTGACAATAATGTGTTTGTATTGTATAAATAAAGCTAAAGACATTAATGAATACAGACCAGGCTTTTTCAATGAGTGTGCAGCTGCTCTCTCCCTTCCAGCAAACAGAAAACAGGTCAGAGAGAGAGCGAGAGAGAGGGAGAGAGAGAAAGAGAGGTTTATTGATGGAACATTCAGAGAAGAGAGGGGAAGCAAAAAGATAAGAGGACAGGGTACAGAGAAATCATATAACATCCAAAATGTTAAGATGACAAGTATGCTAAGATGATATATAGAGATGTAGAGAAGGAGGTGGAGTGAGTGAGAGTTCAGTTATTCTGCTTTGTGGGGAAAGAGAGAAAGAAGAATGGATAAAGGAGAAGTGTGTGTTTGTGGGAGAGTGAGTAAGTGAGTGTGTTTCTCACCATTGGCGGCGGCCATAAGAGCCTGGAGCTGCTCGGCTTCAGTGGGGGGGTTGGGCCAGGGTCCTGTTCCCACGGCAACCTCCGGAGTGGCAGCCGCTCTGTGAGCAAGAGGGAGAGGGAGAGGGAGAGGGAGAGAGAGAGAGAGAGAGAGAAAGAAGAGTCAGCGACCAGCAGCCATTTTGTTTTCCCCTTCCTCCACACCACAGCTGCAGTGTGTGTGTGTGTGTGTGTGCGTGTGTGTGTGTGTGTGTGTGTGTGTGTGTGTATGAGTGAAGGCACATCTTCAAGAAGTTAAAACCAGTGAAGTCATAAGATCTGACCATCTAATGTAGCCTGGAGGAACAACACAGAGAAAATTACAACTACTTTAACCAATCTCTCACAATCTCCCTCTTCTCATTCCCTACTTATCTTTCACTCGCTATCTATCTCTCCCCCTCTCTCTCTGTCTATCTGGCCATCTTTCTATTTATTTGTCTCTTTCTCTATTTATATCCATACCGTTTTATATCTATCTATCTAGCAAAGGATAGACAAATATATAGATAGACAGCGAGCGAGTGATGGATAGACAGACAGATAGAGAGAGAGAATTCTAAAGCTTATTCTTTCTCTCTTACACACACACACACACACACACACACACACACACACACTCACAAGTCTCTTAAATATATATAGATACAAACACAATGATGTTGGCATGAATACACACCCACACCCTAACCGATGTTGGTGTTACTATATTTGTAAGGACTTTCAATGACTTCTGTATTATTGTAGCCAATGAGTGCTACATCTAACCTTAGCCTTAGTCACCAAAGAGCTTGCTTTTTTGGTGAAAACAGCACATTTTCTTATTAGAGGTCCTCACTTGTACTTGAAATTGTGACGATGTTCTATCATATGGAAATTTAGTCCTCACAAAGTGCTAAAGAGAAGCACACACACACACACACACACACACACACACACACACACACACACACACACACGCTCACCCTCACACACAGGCATTTAACGTTCACCTTCCATGTTGCCCTGAACCGCGCCATGTTGTAAAACAAAAAGTTAATGAGACCAGAAACAGAGAGGTAACAGCTGCCTGAAAGTAGAACATGACTCTCTCTCTCTCCCTCACTCACTCACTCATCTCTCTCTCTCTCTCACCGAACCACAGAGCATTTCCATCTGGACTGAATTGAGCTTCAAAGGCTTGTTTTTAAACTCAGCAATTTGCATCTACAGAGAACAAAAGCAAAAGTAGCCCTGATCTCCGTAATGTTCACCTCATTAGAGAAGTATAACACACTAATGCGCATGCACGGTAAGATTTAGGAGATATGAACACACTCTTCATTAATGGCAGTCTTCCTGGTTGCCAGCAGCAAATACACTTCAGACACAGTTTTACCATCTACACCCAACATGCAGAATCTCTCAGCATTAAAGAAGATTAAAGTAGCCATGCAGCTCCAGCATAAAACCAGATGGAGCTAATGGAGCTTACACAAGAGGAGACAACACTTTCACAACCTGTATTAATTACCCCAACAAAGGACAAATAGCTCTTAAAGTCTAAAGCACTACCGGTAGTGCACTGTTTTCCTGTTAGTGAATGCGCTACAGTTATTCCCATTAATAACAACAGAAGGTTGCCAGGTGAATTAAGATTCAGCCAACTTGCTCAAACTGGCAGGAGCAAACTGCTTCTTTAGTTTAGCCAAAAATGATTCCAGAGAACACAGAAAACAAAATGAAATAATAAAACTATGAGTTTGAAACCCTCATCATACCCACATACCCATCATACCAACACTGCTGCAGTTAAATAAATAAAAAAAGTTCCATCTAGCTTTGGAGTTAAACACACTCTTAAATATTGTAGAATATTTGAAAGGGGTGTTAACACAGGCTTAGATGTAGAGTCCCTGCAGCGAGGGGAATGGGTTTGACCTTGTCTTAGGAACGGTCAGACTGCATAAAGCATACAAACTGACTTACAGTTGGCCAGTGAAGTTAATAAGCTCTTTCACACATATGGAGTGGCCTGTTTCTTACATTTCCCACATTTGCTTGCCCTATTAGATACAGAACAGTGCTGCATAGGTGGGGAAAAATGTGAGTATGTGCAAATACATGTTCCTTTACATTCCCCTTCAATAATCCAAACTACAGCAGCCATCAAATACTCTTTGTATTCAGAATACTAAAGCTAAACATGCAGTGCAAATGGGCTTCAGTACTAATTTAAGACATACATACATCTGTCTCTGGCACTCAAGGGGTTAAAAGGATGGGGTTAAAAGGAAGCCGGGTCTCACGGGGTCTCACTTCCTGCTTTATACAAGCTTAAAGGTCATAAAGCAGGTCTACAGCACAGTTTTACTCTCTCTGGGGAATTAGGAGACAATTACCCACACTGACAAAAGACACATCTGTATACGGTACATTACTAGAGAAAGGAAAGGGAGAGGCTGAGAGAGGGACAGTGAGAGGAAAAAAGACAAATGCTGCAAAAGGACACCATACATTCTCATAACTAGTGCAGAAAAATGTTACATAAAACAGAAAAATGTTACTGGAAAGAACAGCAAAAGAAAACACAAGAAGGTTTAAAGGTTCAGTGTTTCATGGAAAAAATACTCTGAGTAATGAGGAAGAGAGAAAGAAAAACATCTTGCAAGAGAAGATGCTGGAATGGAGCACAGCAGAGAGAAGAGATGCTGCCAGGATTACTCCTGCCAAGCACTGAGAGCGGGATAAACCCACAGAGCCAGAATGAGGGAAGGCAGGGGACAGAGGCTTAGAGCCAGCACTGCAAGAACTGATGAAGAGCAGACCACTGGGGCCAAGCTAACCAAAACCTGCAGCTCCACTCACTCTGCTACTTCCAGAGCAGTTTTTATCGCTTAAACTGCAAGAACCCATATTTAAAAACCTCAGTCTCATACCTACACAATTTACATATTACTTTTATAGTAGTAACTCAATAATATCTGAGTAATAAGTCCTGAAGAGCAATATCATTGACTTTTGATGCAGCTCTTTTCTCTGTGGATTGTGGGTTAACCAGTGGTTATTGTGGTGTAATCATTGGCCGGTCAACCATGGAAAGACACTGCTTGAACTACAACAATATTAGCCGGTCTACAACTGATGTTGGCTAAGTTACCAATAGCATGGTATCAATAACAGCTAGATAGCTACTTTTTCTACACTGCTAATCTAAGCTAACTACCTACAATGATTAGCTAGACAAGCTAATAATAAGACCATAGAAAGACAGTATCTAACGAATAGTAATATTAGCTAGGCTAACACTAATGTTAACCAAGTTACCAACAGCATGATACAAATAATAGTGAGCTAGCTAGCTAACCTAAAATAGCTGCTGTTTCTACACTGCTAAGCTAGGCCAGCTACCTACAATCATTAGCTAGATAAGCTGGTGATGTGCCTAGACGTTATGATCACATGACAAAGCATCAGATTCTGTTCTATTCATTTTTTTCAACAATTTCACTGACATTGCTGTTTGAAATCTAAGCAGTTAACAAAGACTAACATCAGAACAACTGATTCTAGTTCAAATCACTAAAATATCTCAGACGAGCTCTGTCAGTTGCCTTGTTTCCCTTACACAGGGTAAAATGAGGACAGATTGCATGTCTAATGCCAGATTAGCACTTAGTGCAAGGATCTGGGAAAAGACACTTTGTTGTTATCATGAGTTCCCCATTTTATTTAGTAAATCTATTGGTGAAGATAAGACGCCTCATTTGTACCTAATTAGCTTTGGACTGCTCTGATCATAGATAGCACTTCCTCTGTCAGCATTATCATATCCTGTGGATGGATAATGACTTCCTGTGGTCAAGACAACAGGCTGTCGGTCAGAAAGAGCGGACAGTCGACCACATACACAAACACACAGGCACTGCTGGCCAGAAGAAAGCGTCTATACTGCCAAGAGTAAATAAAACCACATTTTTTTCCTGTCTTACAGACATAATTCACTCCAAATCACTATGTCAGAAGGACAGCCTTATTCTATATCAGTGCTAATCAGATACGTCTAAAAACTCCACTTCACACCAGCACACCCACGTACGCTGCTATTCTAGTAGTAAGAAAGCCCTACAAGCAACCAAAGCCAAAGCTATGGCCTACGCACACCACATGCTACAACTGGGTCAAAGTCTGAGCATGGAAAGCTGATAGGGGATGACTACACAAGAATAAAGGAGAGTTTTGCACACATCTATCTGCTCTACATTGCTGTACCTCAGCCTGCGGGGCGATGTCCATCTTAGATGGTTGGACTGGAACGTGTAGTGACTGAAACAAGATCAGTGATTCACCATTTTGAATTCTGCTTTAGGCGGGGGTAGAGCATTGGGGGAGGACAGTGAAACTTTAAAGATTGCTGTGTAATCATTACTGGATTTGTAGAGAGCGTTCTGTAGGCCAGAAGTTTACTGACCGGACAGACACCAACAAACACCACCAAATACAAACGCTTGATTAGTGTGCCATATTTGTGTTTGACTGGCGAAGGTTTCTAGAATATTCTCTCTCCATTCACTTCAGCTCATTTGGTTTGTCAGTTCTTTTTTGGACATTCTAAGGACAAATGCAAACGTTACAAGGTTTGTGTTTGTTGGTGTTTGTCTGCCCTGTTATTGTAATTGTATGCAAGATAGCATCTTCATAGGTGAAGAAAAAATATTCTTAAAATTAAATTTATTCTTTAACTAAAGGTTTTATTCCAAGATATTTTGGACTATTACTGTTGCTCCATTTATCATGAATTGTTCACATAGTGTAAGAGGCAGATGTACAGAACATATGTGGAGACCTCACAGGTAAGTTTTCATTACCTAACCCAAGCCTACATTTTCTCTCCAGGCTTTCTTTTTCCTTGAAGATCCGTCAAACAACCTTAAATGACGGTACAAATACTGCCTCTTCCAGCTCAGTTCTCAACGAACAGAAATGTATTCCTGTCGAGTTCTTCATCCACTGTATATATAGGGCTGACATTTCACACTAAACAAAAAAGATCTAATTTCTGCCAAACGGCTATTTCAAACAGGTCTTGCTCTCTGGCAGAAACGCTTTGTGTAATGCCTGTTGTGAAAATTGTTGCAGCGTGAGCGCATTGGGGCTGGCTGGCACGCAAGAAGAGGATGAATGCCTCTGGCTAACTGCTAACTGATTGGAAAGAAGAGCTGTGAGTTACTGTCAGTCACATAAAAATACAGTATTCCCAGTGGCACTCTGTGCCATTGCGGCAGTCAGTTATAGCTGGGTAAATAGACATGGCATTACCATGACTACACATCTCCAACCTTTTTCTTCCTTTCTTTCTCTTACTCTGGCTCTCATTTATGCTCTTGTTCCATCTTTCCATTCCTTCTTGCCTCCAGTCTTCCCCCCACCTCCCTCTCCTTCTCTCGTTGTTGAAACAAAATCACATTGGAAGGCAAAAAACGAGGAGGGGCAAAGAGCCGGCAGACATTTTACTCAACACACAGCAAACTGATGGAGCAGTTACTCAGAGTGCTTTCTATCTCCTTCATTGCTCTCCTTCTCCACATACTTTTTAAAGATATGCATTCAGACTAATTTGATTATTTGAGTATCCATAAGAGTTAATGAACAAATATCCAGGTAAGTACAGGAAATGAAAAAGCAACAATAAAAAGAAAAAATGGACTAAAATTAGTGTATGGCTATAGCCTTAATGTTTAGATGATTGCACTAGAGGTTAAAATTTAAAAACATCAAATTTTATATTAATCAAAAATAGCCTTTAAAAATCAGGTTTTTTGTGTTGGATGATTATGGGAGTCACATCATTAGAGAAACTAATGAGCTAAAAGTTAATGCTAGCAATGATGAGGACTGGTGGCCTTTTGCATGATGTCTTTTGTCCTCAGTCAACAATATACCAATATGTTAATTTTCCAGAGAAATATATTTTCACTGTTTCTGGATGCAAATATTAGCAATAGCAGTAGATAGCCTAATTAGCGATAAAAGCCACTCTATCTATGCCTTTATGGGCACGTCCTTAACAACACATCCTTGGCATTACACTCACATTCAGATACTCGTGTCCATAGGAGCAAAGCACAATATACTTACTTGCAAAACTGTCACATTTTGGTGTCTGGAGTTTGTTGCTTTAGTTTTGCTCTAGAGCTGCTAAGGCTAACGAATTTAACAAGTAAGGGAGGCTTATTGCCATCTGTTTGTACAATGCAATCTGCATTCATTACTCATTATACACTTGAATCTAACTAGGGATGTGCATTGTGATAAATTTTGATGTTGAGTATCCGTAAGAGTTCACAAACAGATATTAGTTAACTGTAGAGAAGAAGGGTGATAAAAAGGGCTCCAGCTGATATTAATGTTTTGTAGTTCTTACTTATAATACACAAACAATGCAAAAGTTCAGCAGCAAAAAGTGCACATTTTGTTCTATTAAAAAGAAACAGCAAAATATTTTGGTCTAGGCAGGTTAAACCAGTAGGTTTTCATGTCAGTAATGAGTGATTAGTGGAAGCTGCCCCTTCAGATGAGCTAATATTCTAACACTAACCATTTTACACAAGCTAACTGGTGCAATTGTGGATGATAATGATTTGTGGATGAAAACCAAGTTTTTTTTCTTCTTAGTGGATGATGTGGCAACATGTTAGTTAGATGTGATAATCTTGAGAAACAGAGTGTTTTCTGTTATAGCTAATGCCAGCTGGAGTAGTTGGCCTACAATATCTGCCTTCCCAATCATGTCCTTTACAACATGCCTTTGGCAACGTGCTCATGTTAAGGCACTTGTGTTTCATAATAGCAAAGTTTATTTGCAACTATGAGCAAAACTGATGCACTTTACAGCCCCTTTAAACCTTAATGGCGTTTATTGGCTGAATTTAACTGCATATTTTCTACCTGATTTTCAGTGTATAATCATGATACTTATACAATTATTTCAATATTCAGATAGTGCCAAAACATCTGACTCAAGCATAAGGTGACCAGATACATGAAATGCAAACCAGGGACATTTCCAGTTCAGTGGTAAATATATAATTTAAATATTTAATGTTTTTATCTATGAAAAAAAACAGACAGTTACAGTTTCATGTATTTTGTCCATGGTAACTGTACTGTACTGTAGTAAACTGTGGTGAAGGCTGACTGATAAAATTGGGTACTAATTAAGTAACTTGGTAAACCATGTCAGAAGATCATAGAAATAGAAGTAGCCAAGTAAAAAGGGTCTCAAAAGTCACTAAGTCTAGTGGCTTAGGCAGGGATGAGGCACGTTACATTTAGTACAAAAGATTCAGTGGTTGTTTGAGCCCATAATTTATATTCATGTTAAATATTTTGGCAGCAAAAAGACCCCCGTGGCTACAGCAAAAAGACTTGTGGCTATAGTCCAATAGTCAGAGCCTAAATATACCCCTGGGCTAGCTCCAGTTTTGGAGAGACAAAGACGGCTGCTATCAACATATGCCACATGTCATATATGGATGGCTGAAAAAGTGACACAGTTTAAAAAATTCATTCACTATTTTGTAGATCTCTACACTGAAGAAGACTGTAGGCCTACACAAATCAGTAGTACGATTCAAGTCTCGTTAGCCCACCCCTGCATTTATGTTTTGAAAAAACGTTCATGGTGACATTGACACTTGCTAGCTTCTGGCCGAGTTTTACACTGCACTATTCTCTAAAACTAGGTGAGCAAGTGGTAGAAGTGGTCAGCAGATAGCAGCAGCCAGCTCCCTCTGTTAGCCAAAACAAAATTGCCACAATGCAAGACATCTGCCCATCTGCTCTGCTACCAGGTCTTTTTTAGGACTTTCCAGTGTGTTTTGATTCACAGATAAAAACGGGGACATTTCTGGGGACAGCTGTTAAGTTATGCAAGACTTGATTACCCTTTAGTGCAAAAGTAAATAAGGAAACCTTTGACACCAAAATATGTTGGCTGACTGACAACATTTGGGGTAAACATTACTTGGCTGAACCACTGCTATAATGGAATCATAATTAAACCTACAAACATCTTTCCTTTGCTGGCGTGATGTTGTGTCAACAATGAGTGAAAAGAAAGAAAGAAAGAAAAAAAAAAGAAACAGTGAGAAAGAAAGGGAGGAAATGTGTTTCTTTTTGTGTGTTCACTTTGCCTCTGGGCCAACAGTTCTGTGTCCTCTTCCCTGCTGTGAACTCTGAAACATCGGCCTTTGCATCATCATCCAACACCCACACACACAGCTCCTCCCTTACACAACAGGGGCACCTCTACACGCCCTCTCCCATCTCTTCATCTATTCATAGTGCTTTGGGCTCATTCTAACATTCAGAAAACTGGCAGATCCAGAAGTGTTTTATGTAAGATGCTAAGTGACTGTATGGAGCATACTGCCTGTCCAAAGTTTATAGACACCTATAGCTTTTTGAAATGTTTGTAATAGAAATTAGCATGTTTTACTTGTTGCTGTAGTGTAACATACTAGGCTAGCCAAGATTATTTTGGGGTAAACAGTAGACAGTGTTATTGTAGTAATAATGCCTACCCCAAATATTGTATCCTCTTGTGAGGTCTGCACTCATCAGCACTCAAACCTATCAGGTGTTTATACCACTTTTGATTCAAAAGATTTTTAATATGTGCTTTTAATAATACCTTAAGAAAGAGTCAAATTAGTGCTTAGGCCAAATCTACTGTTCATACAAAGCTAATGTAAATACTAAGTACTGTTCATAGTGTTCATCACAAAAATAATGAATTAAAAACAGGCATTATAGTTTCTGTATATGGACTTCATGGACTGGGGAGTGAATGGTATATTTTGAAACAACACGTTACATTAAACTCTTATTTCAAAAACACAGGGGGACTTTGGACAGACTGTTTGCACATGAAGTATGTTAGTGTGTGTGCAGTACAAAAATGCAAATGTTTGAGTGTTAGATGGGTGTGGGCTGGTGCTTCAGATCCGAAGCGTTTGCATAATCCAAATCTATGCTAATGAACTCACCCGCTGGGTCCAGGCCGCTGGTTCTGCGTGAAACGCCAGTCAGTGTTAGGGGGTTTTTGCTGTGGAGAGAAAAAAGACAAAGTTTTAACTCTACAGAAAATAAAAGACAGATCTATGCATCTATCTTTAAAATTCTCAGAACCTCAGTAAGGTCAAATCATGGGCCTCCTGTTACACAAATGGTAATGGAAGCAGGCTGTTGTTAAGGATACAGAGGTATGGTTTAAAGCAATGCCAGTATACAAGCTCACTGTGGCAGTGGCCATTTTGTTGTAGAAAGACATAAAGTGCACAGAGAGACAAATGTAGTCTGAGGCTACATTAGCAAAGAGGGCACAGAGTTTGAATGTGTGTGTCTACAGAGGCTGTGTTGATTGTAACATTAGCACGAAGAAGTAGTTCCCTAGTCCATGCAGCCTGTATTCTAAACCACTTAACCCCTGTTTCAAGCTGATAACAGCTATGAGGTATGCACAGTAAAAAACAAAGTGCTTGAAGTGTAACACAAAACAATCCTTTATTGTTCCTGGACCCGGGAAATGAGCGCTAGCTCTAATTGAGTGATTGCGTGAAACTGCAGTCAGGACACAAAGCCACCATTGTGTTTATATTAAGAGCAAAGGACGTGCTCAGCGGACAGGAAGCATAAAGGACAGTATATAACTAAAACATCTCTGAATAGAGGCTCTTATCTCTTTAAAAATGCAGAGAAACTACAAAAATAAAGCGAAAGAGAAGGTCAGATGGGAGAGATGATGGGTGGTTATGAAGGAATAAAAGCTCTTGTACTCATCCTCTACCCCTTACTCTTTCTTTCCTTTTCTGTGTCTCTATGGGTGTGACAGGACTGAATAGAATGCTAACCTCAGGGATGGGGGTAGACAGATGGTTAGAGAGATAGATAGATAGATAGATAGATAGATAGATAGATAGACAGACAGATAGACAGATAGATAGAACGATATTGAGAGAAATAGATAGATAGATAGATAGATAGATAGATAGATAAAAAGAGACAGAAATAAAGTAAGAAAGAAAGAGAGAAAGAAAGAGCGGGGGACAGCTATACGGGTGAATTATTTAGAGCCTCATGCTAAAAAAACAACTACATACCTACATACTCACATGTTCATTAGAGCAAAACTAATATCTGTTCTATTGTAAGACTAGCAGTGTGCAGTACATGCACACAAACACATAACTGTCACACTAAAGCTCAGCAAAGCCATTAAAGCACTGCACAGTCCATTAACACACACACACAGCAAACACTGCTTTAACTGCTGCACACACACCCGCAGCAAACATTCACACTGCTACTGTCAGCAGCCATCTGTGTAATATGGACACAGAAGGTTTAGACCTGGACACCGAAACACAGCTCTAAAATATCAAATACATAGCGGTACAATTTCAAGAAAGTCACATGACCTCTTCATATATAGCCCCTTATATTATTAGTCCAAATAACCTCTCTCTGTACATGTGTACAAAACAGGGCTTCGGCCTGGGCTGCTGCTTCTCCTATCAAGGACAGGAGCCTGCAGTGTGTGCATGTGTAGATACTGAAGGTTATAAATTGAAGAGAGGAATGTAAGCACAGTTAGCCCACACTCCAGCCCACACTCCGAAACCTGAGGGAGGACTTTACTCATTTACATTTCTCTCACTTTCTATCCTTCTGATCTCTCTCTATCCTCCTATCTTCCCTCTCACACTCCTTCTGATCCATCTCACTATCACTTTATCTGTGTCTCTTCTCAGTTGTAGCCATCGACAGGAAAACTAGAGAGGAAGAACAAGTTTGAGTTTTCAAAAAGGTCTGACATTCCAGCACCGTGACCATCAGTATTTGGAGTCAATGCGGCTCTGTGCACTTTCAAGGTCACCGGCAAGAGCATGCTGTATCTCACAGAAAAGCAAAGAGGAAAGCCCACTCTCTAACACTACATGACAAGATTTCAAAGAAAAATACACAGTTTGTAGATGACAATGATGATAACTATGTAGAACATTTGCAATGTTTAAAAGTTTAGAGTCACTGTTTTCAGTTATATGAAAGCGGTCGGATTACAGACAAATGAATAAATGATTACAGACAAATGAATTCCACCTCACAGGCTTTATATGATGAATGAAGTTGTAAGTGATATACGAAACTAAGTGTATAACATATGAATGTTTGAGAAGTTAATGAAATATGAGGCATAAGAAATGTAGTACGTAGGTATTTACAACATGTTATTTATCACTAAAAATACATGTAATATTGAATAAAACTACCTATCTAAAAATCTTATCTAAAGCTTTTAATGTCTGTAAGACTTAAATGTGCAATGTATATTATTGTATATAAAATAAATGGAGCTATGGAATAACAAATTTGGGGGGGAGGACTGTGCCTGAAATGCCTTCCAATCAAAAACCCTATAAAATCTCTACCTTCCTTTTCCCATGACCAATTTCACAATTCCCATCACCACCCCATCTCCTCCCTGTTCCTCAGTCCTATCTGTCAATCTTACCACTGCTCAAAAAGGGAGGGGTCAGACCTCTTAGCTCCAACAAAAAACATGCAGAGCTCCAGCCCAAGTTCTCTGTGAGTTCCCCCGCCTCCCTCAATCACAGTCTACTTACTAGTACCACTACAAGTTGAAGGCATGGTACAAACTTTCAAACAAAACACTGGCATGATGATTGATTTCTAACTTATTCACTATTCACTAGAAAATTCTTGCTACTTTGCAAACTGAAGAAATGTATTTTTGGGAATTTACCAATACCACAACATGGCAGATACACGATGTAGCACACTATTTCTATTACTGTAACAGGGAGTGATTTCAGATGCTGCTTATGACTGATAGTCAGAAACTGTGGGGTCACAATGACACAAACATCTTCTGTTTACACATGCTGACATTTGGTGCTGTGCTATAGCTGGGTCAAGCAGTCTGTTTCAACACAAGGAGAATTTCCAACATCAGGTTAACCTAAATCACAGCTTTTAGTGTTCCTGGGTCTACCGTGACTCTGTGTGTTTTAGTGAGGAGTTTAATGAAACAGCTGTGGCTCAGTGGCTAAAATCTCTCAGCCAGAACCGAAAGCACTGTCTGAATGCCTCTAGGGAAAATGCTGAAAAGAAGAAGCTTCCAATATATTCCTATATATATATATATATATATATATATATATATATATATATATATATATATATATATATATATTAGTTTCTTTTATAACATTTCAAAGAACACTTTTGGCATCTTTAGTTTTAAGAGTGTAAGCAATAATAACACTAACACTAACCATGAAACTCCACTAGAAGAAGTAACATTCACTAAAGTCTTAGTCTGGCCAAAGACACATGTTGGTCAAGATGGTGTATTAACGGGGTGTTAACACTTGAAGTGCCAGGTTCAATTATAAAATGGAAACCGGACACACACAGACTTCCCGCCAAAACCAAAGTGCATAGCAGGAAAAAGCATGGAAAACAGCTGGTTCTCTGCTCACATCCTTTGGCTGGCCCCACCAAAAACACGACTTCATCCTATTCTCTACAACAGGGAGGAAGTTCCTCTTCCCTAATAATGTTTTCCTACAATAATGCTTTCCGTCTCATTGTCAGACACAAACTGTAGGGTGTTCTAGTCTTTTGTACATGAAACACTTACAGTAGAAACAAAAGAACACTGCAGTGTTTCTGTAATCAAGCTTGATACTGATCCATGTCTCATTGTTCTGACAGCTCTCAAATCAGCACCTGTCAGTAATGTGAACAACGTAGAATTCTGTGGCTAGTTGCATAAAAAAAGCTTGAGTTACTTCTCTAGAATGTTCCCTTATGGGTTAGATTTCCTTCATCTAAAGCAATAAGCAATTAATTAAGTGTGTTGCATTAAACATGCTTATGTTACATGGAAACTTAAAAAAAACTTTTTACCTAGTTTTCTCTAATTGTTGGTATTATTTAAAGGGGAATTCCAGTGATTAAATCATTAAGATGTAAACAAGTTTATTCTGTGTGATTTAATGTGAAATGTGCAATTGCAAATAGGCAATGGCGACAGGAACCAGATCGATGAAGGGTTAGGTTCACTGGTAATTTCAGATAACTATTCAAATAGCAATGTTTATGCTGTAGACATTGTGACCCCTGGTTCCTATCATCACCACTGTAAAGAATATCTGATGGTGGAATTCTCCTTTAACATAAACATTTGAATGTTGCTAAGGATGGTTAGTTTCTAGGCTAACAGTTTAGGGCATTAATAAATCAATGAAATGGCATAATTAAAGAACATTAAGAAGACAAAAACACAATGTTTGTTGCTTTCAGTTAAACTTAATTATTAACTCTCTTATCTTTATCCATAAAAGCTTTTGAAGGTGAATATTAAGATGGTTTATGCACAGAACAGTTTAGAACTTCAGCTTCACCATGCTGACTTTTGTGCAGTACAATCTAGAACTCCATTTAAGTTGACTCTGCCTAGAGGGCATTCATTAATCTGATTATTGTGATACGGGTCTCCAGCAAAACCTTCTTCCCCACCAGCACAATTTAGGCCACTGCAGGGGGTCTTATCAGAAACACTCTCCTGATGTGGGTTAATCTACCATACACACAAACACTTTTAAACACTGACACTGAGTACGAGCCACATATACACATTCACAGCTCTAGAGGGGAAACTGGCTGCAATGGTGATCAGAAGTCTTGGCAGGAACGAACACACACACACACACACACACACACACACACACACACACACACACACACACACAGGGGTAGAGAGCAGAGGATGGGGAAAGAGCAAATGATTGCTAGAAACATGGCACACTAAAAGATGACTAATAGTACAACATACTCAATGTCTTTACTGCTGAAAGTATGAAGAAGGAAAACTACAACAGTGTTTACATCATAATGGCAAAACAGACAAAGCAGCCGACGGAAAGCTCCTCCCCCTTTTTTTCTCTTCATAATAGCAGTAACAGAAGGGAAAAAGGCATGGAGAACGAGAGAAAGCATAAAAGAGGCTAACCAATGCAATATAATCCAATGCCCTCTTAGGCCCTGGGCCCATTATATTTGTAAAAGTACAAGGCCTAAAACTATTTACTGTCCTGCTCCGAATGTCAGAACCATTAGTGGCCTGTCCTTCTGTTATTGTTGCAGCTCACATGCCCTCTTGCAAAACGCACACACACAGACACATTGTGCACGTGTCATGCCAGAGGAGCCAGATGGTCTCCTCACGGCCCAAAGGCCAAAATGACTCCCAGAGGACTAAACGATGGGACACGAGGGAGAAGCTGGGAGATTGAGAGAATGAGAGAAAGAACGTGAAAACAAATTCCCATTCTCAGGCTCATCCCCCCTCGCTCCTGCTTCAAAAACATGATATAAACACCAGAGATTACACAGCGAGTCCTACTTCAACAAACAGCGGATATAAATAACCTCGGCCTGTAGCCCTAAAGAATTTCCACCTCACGCATCACATTCCAAACCCAGGAAAACCAAAACTGTAAGGAATCTGACACACGTCTCCACCTCAGTAAGTGAAAAAAGAGGCTAAAGCACTGGTGACTTATAATGAAGAGTGCAAAGTAAGAGTTGGTTTAGTTTTCACTCAGGCTACTGAAGTATTAACTCTAAGCATATTTACTATATTTCTACATAGTATTTTAGCTCAGTGTCTGAAAAAAACTCATTTCCTTCCTTAGTCTGGAGAATACTAAAGGATGTCTGAGGCCTAGTTACCATGGAGGTTTATTATGGGCTTGCCCAGAGGTGATACACTCACACATTACTAAAGGTCACACGACTTGAAAGGTATGGGATCAATCAGTCACAAGTGTCCAGCAAAACAGGAAGTCCAGGGTCACAGGATGACCTCTGGGATCCTGTTATTCAGACACTGATTTCTTCCTCTCCACAGCCCCGTCCACTCCGTCCCTCTCTCCATCCCCATTTGTCCTTCCCCCACTTTCCTTCTCAACACAATACTCATTTCTGCCTGCCAGTTCCTCTTCCTTTCTCTACCATCTGTCAAATATCTCTCTCTTTTATCACTCAAAATCTCTCCTTGTGATCTTCCTCACTTCCAGTCATTCATTTAGACCTTTATATCCTTTGCTTTTGATTCTTCATATATCTGTATGACTTTTTTCTGTTCTTGCTGGTAGATGTCTCAGAATCTCCTACTTGTCAATTATTTATGGTCTTCTTTGCTCTTTCTTTGTTCTTCCATCTTTTACCTTCTCTGTTTTCCTGTTTTGCTTTGCCAGAGTACTGTAACCTTATTATTCTAGTTTCCATTCTGGAGTACACTTCCTTCCCCTTGGTCTGATCAAACATTATGGCTCTCAAACATCTAAAACATGCCCTGCTTCAGTCTTGGGTGGGCTTTATTCATCAACACATTTTCCTGTTAAAACACTTTTAATTTGGCTCATTAGTTAATTATCAGGTTTAGTTGGTATCTTAGAGCATCAAATTGTGCTGGACTAAGGCCCTGCAGGATCAGA
Source organism: Colossoma macropomum (assembly GCF_904425465.1). Lineage (NCBI taxonomy): Eukaryota > Metazoa > Chordata > Actinopteri > Characiformes > Serrasalmidae > Colossoma > Colossoma macropomum. Next base: position 6,045,354 of record NW_023494792.1, on the reverse strand, counting down.
GATGAGTTCCCCTAATGTAAAACATGCACCACACAGAACTGTATAATAAGAAAAGCCATGCAAGGATAACAATTTTATATTCAGTTCAAATAAAGAGAGTCTAACAACACTACAAATGAGAGACAGGAAGACCCTTCACACACAGAGCTACTGAACATTATGCAACATTATGGCTGGTGTGCTGAGCTGAACGCTCACCTCATTGGCTGAGTTCATTAAGTGCTTCCTGGTTAAGGTCATGTTTAATGTGTTGTTATGGCTCAACATGGGAGTCTTGACAAACACAAAGTCACTCCTGCTGGAGAGGGTTGAGTAGCACGGCCTGTATGTGCGTGTGTGGGGCTCCTGAGGGCCCCCCACCACCTCCATGTACCGGATCGGCCCATCCGTGTTGAGCTGGAGATGGAGGTCTTTATGGGAGCGCTGCTGGTAGGCATGCCTGGAACGGAAGTCTTTCCTTGAGTAGCAGCATGTCAAGTCGTCCCTGTGTCTGAGACACCGCACCAGCACAACTACAGCGGTCACAAGAAAGACCAATGTCACACAGCCCAACGAAATGATAAGGTACAGGGTTACATCCGTCATCCCACTGACTTTCCGAGAAAGAGTTTTGTGGGAGTCTGTGGCTGCATCCATGCTCTTCTCCTCCACATCGACGGTGACAGAGACGGTGGTGGACTTGGGAGGCTTACCATTATCCTGCACAACCACTATGAAGCTGTAGGATAGCCGTTCCCTGCCACCCTGCTCGTCATCGGCCAGTTTCCGTGCAGTGCGTAGCTCACCTGTATGCTCTCCAATTAGGAAGAAGGCTCCATCGCCTCCAAGGGTGATGCTGTAGGACAGCCAGGCATTGTGCCCACTGTCTGGATCATAGCCCACAATCTTGTTCACAAGGTGGCCAACGGCGGCAGAGCGGGGTACGGTCAGCTGGAGGCCTGAGTCCTCAGAGTGGGCAGGATAAAGAACGATGGGCGGGTTGTCATTCTGGTCGATAACAAAGACGTGGACGGTGACGTTGGAACGGTGAGACGGCGTCCCAGCGTCATGAACCTGCACTTCAATTTTAAAGGCGTTCATCTGCTCATAGTCCAATGAACGCATAGTAAAGATATTACCGTTCTCTGGGTTGATGTAGACGTAAGAGGACACAGGGCTGCCACGAACACTGGTGGGCAAGATGGAGTAGGTGAGACGGGCATTGTCCCCCAAATCTGGGTCTGAGGCTGAGACCGCCACTATCAGGGTACCTGGGGCATTGTTCTCTGCAATGTCTACAGAGTAAGAGGGTTGCGAGAATACTGGAGCATTATCATTCACATCAGAGAGACTGACTACAAATGTCTTCTGTGAAGACAATGGAGGAGAGCCTTCATCTGTCGCTGTGACAACAACAGTGTACTCAGGGACAGTTTCCCTGTCCAAACGGCCATCAGTGACAAGGGTGTAATGCTCCCCAAAGGCAGATTTCAGTTTAAAAGGCAACCCTGGTGACACCTTTAATGTCACCTGACCGTTTTTACCAGAGTCTAAGTCTCTAGCGCTGATTAGTGCAATGACAGTGCCGGTTTCAGCATCCTCGCTGATGGGGCTGGTGAGAGAGGTCAATGCAACTTCCGGAGTGTTATCGTTCACATCCGTTATTTCTACTTTGACGTTGCAGGAGCCCTCCATGGCGGGGGTTCCACCATCCCGGGCCTGGACAGTAATGTCATAAACATTGGTTTGCTCATAATCCACCTCTCCAATAACCTGGATTTCTCCACTTTTAGAATCCACACTGAATAGATTCAGAATTATGTCTGGCGTGTATTTACTAAACAGGAAAGCCACTTCCCCATTCATTCCAGAATCTGCGTCAGTGGCATTGAGTTTTGCAACAACAGTTCCCACAGGAGAGTTTTCTAGAAGACTGACCTTCTTCACAGGCTCGTCAAACACTGGCGCGTTGTCGTTCACGTCCAGGATCTTAATGAGCAGCAGGGTGGTGCCCGATTTCTCAGGCTGCCCACCGTCCACGGCCGTGAGCAGCAGGCGGAATGACGCCTGCGCCTCTCGGTCCAGAGCCTTTTCCAGCACGAGCTCCGGGAACTTACCGCCGTCGCTTTTGGTCTCGACCCTCAGGCCGAAGCAGTCATTGGGCGCCAGGTGGTACGTGCGCAGCGAGTTGACGCCCACGTCAGGGTCCCGCGCGCTCTCCAGGCGGAAACGCGTTCCCGGCGCGGCCGCCTCCGAGATCTCCAGCGAGGAGTTGCGCGCGGGGAACTGCGGTGCGTTATCGTTTACGTCCGATATTTCTACGACGACGCGATGCACTTCGAGCTTGTTCTCGAGGAGGATCTGAAGGTGCAAGTAACACACTGCGATCGAGCCGCAGATGCGCTCCCTGTCAATGGTCTCCTTGATGACCAAGGCGCCGTTGTCCGAGTTGATCTCGAAGAACTGGCCGCTGGAGTCCGAAATAACACGCGCGTTCCTCTCAATAATCCTCTGAAGGGTGAGGCCCAAATCTTTTGCTATATTCCCTACGATGGAGCCCGGCTTCTGCTCCTCTTCGGCGGAGTACTTGAGGTCCCCGAACGCGCTCGAGAGGCAGGAGAGGAAGAGCGCGAGCCAGAGCGCGAGCCAGAGCGCGCGCCATTCCGGGCAGCGGCTCCGCTTTCTCAGCTCCATTGTGAGAGAGAGAGAGCTGGAGAAGAGAAAGTTTGAAAGGGTTTTTTTCCCCCGACGTTCAATCCATATTTCCACTTAAACTGTTCCTACCACGCCGTTCGAAACTTAATCCGCTTCGTGTGGAGCAGAAAGAGGCGTTTTGACGAGTTCATGGTGACCGAAAAAACATTCGTTAAATTAGAGAAAGAGAAGAAAAACAGTCCATCCAGCCGATTCCCCAAACTTCTGCGCTGCCTATGCCCCTCCGTTGTACAGAGGGGAGGAGACTAGGCCACCAAGGGCCTCTCCCTATTGGCCAGGAGCGAGCAACAGGCTCTTCACACCAATTTTCCTTCCCCACCCGTATTCCGACAAGTCCAGCCCACTGTGTTGAGAATGGCTGGTAGTATTCCGTTTCCTGCGCTAAAACTGGCTATTAGTATTCCCCCTTCTTGTGCTAGGGTTGGCCAGTAGCTCATATTCACCAGCGAGCTCACTACGAACTCCAGGATATGTTCACTACTAGCCAATCCGAGAGCAGGATGCGGGATGTGCCTGAAAACGGGTGGTAAATAACACACTTCGCAAGGAGTCAGCCACAGCCTTTGCGGAGCCACACAACTTTGAGAGCGCAGACTGAGAAGAAGAAGACTGAGAAGTCTGACTCTCTCTGAGTGACTCACAGGCAAAATATTTTCACGTGGCAACGAAGATGAACTGTAAATTAATTTCGTCCTTCAGTGACAACTTTTTGACAAAACGTTATTATCCTAAGTTTATATAATTTTTCAGATTCTATGGCTGTATCGTGAGTTTTCTACGTCTAATGAAAGCTTGTTTTGTAAAACAATCGAAAGAAGGAGCGCTGAAGGCAACACGCGCATCCAAAGCTTGTACAGATGCAAGATCAAGAGTTCTCCACTCGGGGGCGCTGTTTCTAAATGGGCTCAATTTATTATCTGTTCCTGTATTAGATCCTAATATTTCTACAATTTTAAAAAAAGTATATATATATATATATATATATATATATATATATATATATATATATATATATATATATATATATATATATAACATATCAGCAGATCTGAAGCAAAGCAAACAAGCATACAAATTCTGCTTTTGTCTTTTGTGAGGAGATAATGAACATAATGAACACACGACAAAGAAATAAGATCCTCACAGAGAGAGAGAGAGAGAGAGAGAGAGAGAGAGAGAGAGAGAGAGAGAGAGTACTGTAAATCCTCCCTATCCAAATAAATAAATAAATAAATCAATGAATGAATGAATGAATGAATGAATACAAACAAACAAACAATCTCCAAAATAGTAACTTTACAGAGCAAGGCAAAAATGTTAATGTAAGCTAATATAAAGAGATTTTATTCCAGATAAAACTTTACATTGTTACACAATGTTAAGGGCAGCTGCTGTGTTCAAATGACGCACAGCGATGACATTTTTAAATGCGTAGAGTTTATGTTTAGGCATTTTTGATGTGAGACTGTGTGTTTGGACCAGTGGTTCTTAACCCATCATCAGGGACCCCCAGACAGTCCACATTTTTGCTCCAACCCAACTTGCAACACTTAGCGAAAAAAGAAAAATGTAGACCATCTAGAGGTCCCCCTAAGGACCTATTTGAGAACCACTAGTTTATATAATATTCAATATGTAGTGTCCTCTGCATATATAGTCTTATGTAAAAGTTTGGGCACCCCTGGTCACATTGCATGTGTTGTTAATTTTCTAAGTGAAAATAAGTTCATACATCCTCTACAGAGAACACACTTCTGCACTTGTTAAATTTAACATATTGGAAAAAAATAAATCATCAAATGTCACACTTTGCACAAATAAGAGTTTATGTTTTCCCCAGTATGTTAAACAACAAATAAATAGAACTTGTGCATTTGAATATTTGGAAATATTTAAAACTGTTCCTTGTAGAAGGATGTGTTAACTTATTTTGTTACAAAATCAACAAACTTTTGCATATGACGTGTATGCAGCAAAAGGTTTCCTTAAAGTGAGCCACAATTTAGAGTCACGACGATGACTCAAAGCTGTTGATTTCCTTTTAACACTTGAGTAAACCCAACAAGACAGGCTTTATGCTGTTTAAGTCCAAAAATCATACCACATATCACGCAACAAGAAGCATGGTGTTGACAATATCACAGTACAGCACATTTCAGCTCACCTGCTGACTCTCAAAGGTCCAGGTGCTGTCCGGTAGAGACGCATCCAGCACGCTGATCATGTCCTTAAAGTCAAAAGTGCTGCTGGGCTTAATGAGGGTAAAATCACTGAACTCTGACATTGGAGAGAGACATGACCTGAAGGACTGGCTCTGGGACAACATATCCCCTCCCAGAACCTCCACGTACTTTATAGGCCCATCTGTGTTCAGCTGGATTTGCAGGTTTCGAGTGGGATTTTTGTAGCTGTCAGAGTCAGTCCGTCTCAGGCAGCTGCCTCTGCTGTTTCTTGCACACTTCATCACTAAGATGACGAATGTCACCAGAGACAGCAGAGACACAGAGGCCAGAGAAACGATCAAGTAAAATGTGATGCGGTCGTTTCTACTGATGGGCTCTGGAGCTTTGTGTTGGAGGTCTAAAACAGGTTCATGGAGGCTGTCCTCCAACACTATGTTTAGCGTGATGGTAGAAGACCGCACTGGATCACCATTATCCTTTATCTCTATGAGAACCCTCTGGGGTGAGTCATCATGCTCTGAAACTGCATGTTTAGTTCTCACCTCACCTGTGTAAGTATTCACACTGAACAGAGAGGCATCTGTAGCCTCCAGCAACTTGTAGGAGATCCAGGCGTTGTGGCCTGAGTCTGCATCCACTGCAGTTACCTTGGTAAGCAGGTGGCCTGCTTTAGCGGAGCGAGGCATCTTATAGTTAGAGGCTACAGAGGGGTAGATAACAGCAGGGACGTTGTCATTCTGGTCCAGGATGAACACATGAACTGTGGCGTTGCTGCTCAGAGATGGAGAGCCATGATCTTTGGCCTGCACCTGGATCTGAAACACCTTCAAGTTCTCATAGTCAAACGAGTACATGCTATAGATGCTGCCGTTATCTGAGTTAATGTACACATAGGAAGAAACAGACACATCTTGAACTTTAGAGGCTAAGATGGAGTAAGAGATCTTCGCATTCTCACCCAGGTCAGCATCAGAGGCCGATACTGAACATATGATTCTTCCAGCTGGGAAGTTCTCTTCAACATACACTGTGTATGAGGGCTGAGAGAACACTGGAGGGTTATCATTGACATCTTGAACATTAATTACCACTGTTTTCTTAGTGGAGAGAGGAGGGTCGCCTGAGTCTGTGGCACTGATTTCTACATTATAATTTACATTTTTCTCGCGGTCCAGGCGAGCTGTCGTAGCTAATTCATAGTGGTTTTCAAAGCTAGGCTTTAACTTAAATGGTGTATTGCTGATTACCTGTAGGCTGACCTTTCCATTTTCATTTGCATCCAGATCCCGAGCATTTATTAGTCCCACCACTGTACCAATGGGGGAATCCTCAGGTACTCTATCAGCCAGGGATTTAATAATGATCTCTGGTCTGTTGTCATTGGCGTCAATCAGATTTATCTGGACGCTGCAATGCCCCTCCATTTCAGGACTGCCCCCATCCTTAGCCACTACATCAATTTCATAGGATGAAACCTCTTCATAATCGAGTGACCCCTTCAGTGTTAATAAGCCTGTTTCTGAATTTAAGTCGAAAATATGTAATACGTCATCACCAGTACGTTCACCAAATAAATAGCGGATTTGCCCATTTGAGCCTTCATCTAAATCTACAGCTTTGAGCTCCACAATAACAGTCCCCGGTGGGCTGTTCTCGCTTATGGCAGACTCATATGTCTGTTTGGTGAACTGAGGCGCGTTATCATTATTATCCAGAACGTGCACTGTGATTTTAGCAGTGCCAGATTTAACAGGGCTTCCCCCATCCACAGCCGTTAACAGCAATTCATGAGTGGATTGTTTTTCCCTGTCGAGAAGTTTTGCTAAAACAAGCTCTGGCAACTTCCTACCATTTTTCAAAGTCTTGGTAGCGACAGAAAAATATTCGTTGTTATTTAAAGTGTAAGAGCGAACTGCATTACTGCCGACGTCTGGATCCTGCGCGCTCTCGAGAGGAAAGCGCGTTCCAGTCACGGCGTGCTCGGCCACTTTCAGCACCATCTCCTTGGTGGGGAAACTCGGGGCGTTGTCATTTATGTCCTGAATTTCCACGACCACCCGGTGCAGCTGCCACGGAGAGTCTGCGATCACCTCTAGCGGAAGCGCGCAGCTGCCGCTCTGCCCGCACACAGCCTCTCTGTCTATCCTCTCCTCCACCACCAGCTCTCCTCTCCCCAGATCCACGCTGAAGAAGCGCTCAGCAGCCTCGGAGGCGATCCGCACTTTACGGCTCGATATGTCAGCCAAACTCAAGCCCAAGTCTTTGGCGAGGTTCCCCACGACCGAGCCCTTTTTGGACTCCTCTGCTACGGTGTACCGAATCTGCCCGTCGACTGTCGCCCACCAGAGAGACGCACACATCAGCGGGAGAACCAACGCACAACTTAAACAGCCTCGCATCCCGTTATCCATGTCGATCAGTGAAATAGAAGTTTTCCCACGGTGACAAAATCCACCATGTCTGCAAGAACATACCTATAAACACTCAAACGGTCAGAAAGCACTGAAGCCGAACAGAGAATCCAGCAAGACTACAAGCCCGAACACGTGAAGGTCTTTGTCTCCATCTCTGTGCGCAGAGCAGCATCTTTAAAAGCTGATGCTGAAGCTGAGGATACTGGATCACTCAGAGTTAGCAGGAGTCCTGTTGGTGCACATACGCTGTAGTATGCACCAATGAGAGCACAGCTTAGTTTAAAGGTACAGGCTATCTAGAGAGAGAAGTGTTGTGAGTATAACTGTTTACATAAAAGTTACACGTTTATCAACAACACATGCTAACAATACAATAAATAAACAAGTTTTAATACACTATGTATTTTTTGCATAAGGTGCCATGTTAAAGGGGAATTTCACTAATTAAAAAAAATCTGTATAATTCAATCAAGGTTTTATATAATGTTGATAATGGCAAAATAGTGAGTGTGAGCTGTCATTGAGCATTATTTTGCCTCTCTGTCACCTGCATATACCTTTTTGCCATCAATGGATAAAATAAACACATTTTAGGCCAAAAAACGTGTTTCACTATCCTGAAATAATGTCTCAGGCATCAAGAAACATATTTGTAACTATTTCATGTAAAGGTTTTCTGTGATGCAGCTTTTAAAGGCATTAAAATCTTCAGATGTCTTCAGCTTATTTACATCTTAATTAGTGAATTGTGTAGAAACAAAACAGAATTCATCTTTAAAGTTGCAAAATATTATACTGTAATACTGTGTAGCAACAGCAACAATAATAATCATCATCAGGCAACTTAAACTACTTAAAACCTTCTGCTAAACTGGATGTGTGTGTGTGTGTGTGTGTGTGTGTGTGTGTGTGTGTGTGTGTGTGTGTGCGCGCTCATAGTGAATGTTACTGTCCAGTCTTCTAGCTTTTTATTTAAAGAAATTCAAACATATTGACTATATCAGAGAACAGACTGCCATAAGCTACAGAAAAATCAAATAATCATCTTTAACTTCATACAAGAGCTCTCTCTCCCAGCAGAAGTACAACAACACATCAAAGGGAGAATAAAGTGACCAGGCTGACTGGATTCATTAATGGGCTGTGAAATATGTTTTACTAAGTTTGCTAAAGCTTATAATTTATGGGCAATGCAGAATTCAATGTGGTAATTATTCAATTTGTAGTTTACTTTATAAAACTTGATTTCAAGAGTTAAACATAAATACTGCCTGCTTTTTAGAAAAACAAGTCAATAAAATAATTTGAGTGAACTCAACAAGCCAGGCTTTGCAGTACTATACAAGCTTGTTACAAGTGTTACTACAAATTACACAACTTAAATTGCTGAAATTTATCAAGTTAATGTACACAAAAGAAGAAGCAGACACATCCTGCAGAGAGTGAGAGATCTTTGTATTCTCATCCAGGTCTGCATCAGTGGCAGATACTGAACATAAGATTGTTGCAGCTGGGAAGTTCTCTATGACACACACAGTGTACAAGGGGTGATGTGAGCTATAACCTATAACCTATATTCTACAGTGGAGTCTTAAGGCACAGGTGTCACGAATGAAGCCACAACAAGCTCCAAAACAATGTCAATGTCAATCACGTTGACCTGAACTATATATTTTAAATCAGAACCTGTAGAGGTAAAAGACATGAGGCATTTTGTCCACACAGAGTTTCACTGTCTATTCACCATAAGTTCTCCCTTTCCCAAATACACACTGAACTACTGCTTACCAGCCTCAGATCTTATCCACAATGAGTTAGTATAATTCTACTGTTCCAGTATCCAGATTTTTTGCTGTGTTCCAAATAACAGTCTCTTATTTAGTTCCTCCAGCATACTATAGGTATAACACACATATTAAGAATATTATTGTTTTTTCTGGCACCTTTTCTTTTTATTTGTTTAAAAAATTGGTTAAAAAATACCATATTAAATGTGTCATAAATTTTGCAAGGGTTTATTTTTTTTGTCCAATATGTTAAATTCAGCAAATTAACACTAACTGTGCATTAAAGTGTGCCGGAGTGTCTTCTCAATAGAGGATGTGTAACTTTCATTTTCATAAAAAAAAAAAAATCAATAAAACATGTAAATTGACCAAGGGTGTCCAAACTTTTGCATATGGTTGAAGTATATAAAGTATTGATCTTTTGTGGTCCACTAGAAAAAAAAGTTATGTCACTACAACATGGATCAAATATATGGGTAAGTCATCATCTTTTTTACACAGGTATTAGAACATGCACTAAAAAATTATTGCTTTGATGTTGGTTAAAACCAGCTTTCTCTTATTTATATTACTTAACAAATGCATGTTAGTCTGTGAAACTGAGTCAGCCATGTTGTTTTAATGAAATTTAGTGAGTTGTCAGATTTACTTCATAAGTGTTAGTTTGGTCAATGTAATCTTGGGTAGAATTCAACGTCTTTCCTACTGGCTCCTAGCATAATCTATTTGCATATTGTTTGACTTGTTTTACTCTCCCTCTTCATGTTATCATCCCCCCAACCTGCCTTCCATTGTGTGAGCATCTTTTACTCCTTGGTTAACTGCCTAGCCACATTGTTGTTGGTTATCATGTAACTATACTGCTGAGTATAATTCAAAAACAGCTCAGTTAGCACAGTAATAACTTCACCAAATTATGTAGTTCTAACTTAAACCTGTTAACTTTGTGTTCTTTTCTACTTTAATTAGTACAGCATGTTAAGTTGAACTGTTGAAGTTATACATAAAGTATTTGGTCCTGTTAATTAGAACTCACTTTAGAGTGATTTACTTGAATTCTTTAAGCACACATTACTCAATCAAGTACCTTAGAAGCTACTTAACACAGTTGCACTGAACCACTTTACATAACATTTTTAAGTAAATGCAACATTTCATTTTTTGATTGTGTGGTCTAAAGTGTGGTCTCAAAGCCATATTGATGCTGCCAGGGAAATGGTGAAATAATGTAGTAACGCACCACATGCATTTTAATGTCATCAAGTGAGCCTGTTGTGCACAGAGCATCTCATCCTCAAAGCAGTACAAGCAATACTGTTAACTAGAGCAAGAGACCATGATCACTGCCATGACACACAAGTATTATTATTATTATTATTATTATTATTATTATTGTTGTTGTTGTTGTTGTAATTCTAAACATACTGTATATCATTATTGCTTATGATTAGTAGTAGTAATAGTAATGATAGCAAGATAATCAGTGCACCCACATACACATTAATAATAATAATAATAATAATAATAATAATAATAATAATCGAACACAACACTTTCTGGACTCGGATTGTCACGTTAGTGCCACCCTGTGGTACAACACGCAAACCGCAGTTCAGTCCAGTGCAGAGCGCTCAGTACAGAGCGCTCCTGAGCAGTAACGCTATTCCAGTGCGAACCAGTACAGTCTTGACTTCCTTACAATACGAAGGCTTTTTATTAATGATAACTACTTTAGAGTTCAACATTTGAACAAAAAAGTATGAAATATTCCATCACTAATTTGCACTTCACGGATGTAAAACTGACCAGAATCAACATATCCGGGGCTTCAACACACAACCTGTCATGTTTTATAATAATATATCTAGAACATGTGGATATACTTATAAATAACTATAAAAAAGGTGCCCCGAACGAGCAGACTGAGAAGAAACAGGAGTCAGAGAGGCAGAAGAGAGAGGGGAGGGAGATGAGGGTTAAGATGGTTGCGCTGCAGAGGAGCCACAACGCCTGTTTCAGCACCACGAGGGTGAACAGCGCCACACAGGCGGCGACCACGCGCCTCTGCATGTAGCGCGCAGCCATGCGGAAGAAAGCCATAAAGACACAAAGACCTGCTCTCCTCCCACAGAGACACATTTGTGAAGCGGTCATTGGCCAAGCAAACAAAACCCCCACATGTCTTACTCTAACACTAAACCCATTCACTGCTCCCAATACAGCCGAATAACACACTGAACCGAGACTGGACTCTGTCACTGCTATTAACACTGTAGCTTAATATCAGACACAGCATCCTATATCCCCCATACAGTGAGGGACATTCTATGTCTCATTAGCAAAAGGACTGATCAATGCAAACAGCCTACATAACCTAAAAAGTTGAGAGCTGCTGAAAGACGTGTGTGGTGAAGTGCATACACATACGTTAAATACAGCATAGCAAAGTTCAGAATAAACATATGTACATACTTGAATATTTGTTCAGTAAAATATATAAAATTTGACCATTTTGTTAATTTTCTACATAACAGTGAAGTAAACAGGGTAACTACAGATATGTAGTGTTTTAGAATGATGAAAACAACAACACTGAATTAAATTACAAGCCTCACATCTAATTTGGAACATGAATGCAAGCATTCCTTAAACATGAAGGCAGCTGATGTCATGTTTGATGTTCTTTGTTTAATTTCCACAGCAGTATCAGTGTTTCAGAATGACCACTGTGGGCTCTCCCTCAGCTAAAGTGTCATATTTAATGTTATATTATTAAGGCATTTTAATTTTTAATTTTTAAATGTATATTTAAAAAGTGTACTTTTATAATGCACAAACCATCATGTAAAATCAATCAATGGTGTAAATCGATCTAAATCAGTAATCTAGTAATCACCAAAGGATTGATACAGCATGTACAGTATGTACAGACACCTTAGTTTTTGCAGTACCAGTAAAGTAATTCCTGACTGTGGTCTTAAAGCTTTTCAAAAGGAAAAGTTTCTTACCTTTATTGAGTCACAGCAATGGACCAGAGTAAGAGCGAGAGCAGATCAGATGGACACAGCATCAGAGGCAGCAGATCAACATGAAAAAGAGAAGAACATGAAGGAATTTGGTTAGAATGGTGCATCATTCAGACAGTTCAGGGCCCAGATCTATACTTACCCATCTTCTTTACAATACAACACAGCTTTAAATGCAACAGATTGCAGTGCAGTTATCAGCTCTCACTGGTGCAAAGGCAAAATGAGTGACCAGAAACATATTTCTAAAATTCAACAACAGATCACCATAAAGACACTATGACCATCTAAATTGTGGCAAAAGTAACCAAATGACTCACACATCAAAACAATGGGCCGAATATGACACAAAATTAAAAATCAAAGCTGAAAATGAAAAGATTTTCTTTATTATCCAGACATAATGCTCCAGTGCAAGGTGCACAGGTAAGGTCATACAGGGCAGCAAACTATCTAAAGTCTGCTATGTGAATTCAGTTGTGCATGTATGTTTGTGTACATGAATTCAAATATAAAATAATCACAGACAGATTTTTTGTCACTGTCCAAAAACAAAAACAAAATCAAGCATCTCCAAAATGCTGACTTTTCAGAAGAAGAAAAAACATTCTTACATTCTTAACTTTTAATGAAAGTTATTTTAAAAAGGTTTAATTCCAAATAATTTTGGAGCTTTTTTACTGGTCCATTCATCGTGAAGTTATTACACAACGTAAAGGACGCCTGCGGTGCTCAAATGTTGCAGAAAAAAAAAAAAATAGTAAGCAACAGAGTAGAGTGAACAGAAAGCGCTCACTTAATGTGTCTGCTTAAACACATTTGTACTAATATGTGTCTACTGTATGTCTATATGTTCACTCTGTAACCTTTTAGAGTGGCTTAACATTAATAACGCATCTGTTGGTTTCAAAAGAGACCATGTTCCTTCTTCCTCTCTATGCCTTGTTGGTCTTATGTTAAAGCTCTGCAACACAAGGTATATATGGGAAATGAAAACAAATGTTTTCTCTCTTGTAACAGTTTTCAGGCTTTTAGAAATAATATACAACAATGTGTTAAGAACAACAACAACAAAAAAATGAAACAAAAACAAAAACCCATATATTTCATATCTCTCTCTGTTGCCTGTAAGTCATTTTTTCAGCTCAGGACCAGAGTGAGGAACTACTGGCCTCAATCAGTCCAGTTCACTGTAATGATGTCAGGCAATAGAAGAACCCTCAAAAACATACAGCACATTCTCCATCAAGCTGAAGAACTTCATGATGCAAAGAGCCCTTTAATGATGCAAAAGGTTCTTTGAGTGTTCTATATAGAACCATATAAAACAATTTTCTTTACTAAAGTGTGGGATCAGTGGTTTTCAACTTTATTCCTGTGGATCCTCCACTCTGCATGTGTTTCTTTCTCCAGCACTCCTGATCCAGCCCATGAGTGACTTGATAATGACCTGATCGGCTTGTATAAGATGGATTGGGGCAGGTAATAGTCTAATGGACTGTTGTCGTATGTTCACTAAGCTGACCTTTAATCATGTGTTACAAAAAAGCTAGCAGTCACTGAGCAGGTTGCATTTGTAACCAAAGAATTCACTCACATGGCAGAAAAAAGTAGAATTAGATAAAATAAAGTCCATGAGACTTTATGAAAGTGAAGAGTAACTGGTAAGATGTATTTAAAATTGTTCTTTGTTATTCATATATGATGCAGCCATTCTCTATTGCTGCAGTGCCCCTCTGCATGGTGAAGAAAACTGCAGTACCCTCAGTACAACAGCAGAGGACTCCTGTCAGAAGACACAGCATGATGCTTTATTCATGACTGTGTGCATGTACATCTGTGCATGTGCTAGATAAAGACGTAAAAAAAGACAGGCATGTCTACAGCTTTAATCCCTCAACACTGCACCAGTACTGATGTCACCTAACATATATGAACTACAGTGCTTGCACAAATGTAACATCATTATCTGCTGGTAACTGAAGAAATGACCGTTTGTTTGTCTGTGTGATCAGTCTTAAACTGTGAAGGGGACAACACCCATCCTGATCACACACATATCCACACCCATTCACACACCCTTCCCCCATCACATTAGCCTAGAATCTCAGGCTACTGTACCACATCATCCAGTCCAGGGGTATCTCATCTTCCCCAGCATCTCTCTCTTTCCCTCATACCACATCATTCAGGTCTGAGCCTCTCACTGCCCCCCTGTGGACTCTGACATAATGGTACAGCCCTGCCTGTGAGTCAGCTTGTTGCTGTGGCAACACATGGCAGGATGAAAATGGGCTAGGAGATGAAAAAAGAAAATAATGTGAAGAAAAAGGGGAAGAAGGCTGAGAAAAAGATGGATAAGCATGTGGCACACAAAACCATTGTGCAAAGTTGTGTTGTGTGCCAGTATAGTACCACATTTCTCTAAACAATGATATATTAGACTATCATAACAATCAATAGTACACTGTTTCTGTTATCTTGGTACCCAAAAACACTGTGTTGGCACTGAAGGAAGACGATACAACAGCAAGACTGTCTTATTCAGAAATCTGACTCAGATTACAGTGAATTGACGCATGTGTATTTTTAGCCCATTTTGCTCCAATTGAAAGGGCGAGCAGCCCAATGCACACAGCACAAAGACTGCAGAGTGGTGCAGCTGGAGAGGGGGAGGGGAAGGACAGACAGAAAGAGAGAGAGAGATGGAGAGCACTGCTCCTGAAAACTGGAAAATAGGCTGATACCATCTCACTCAAAACAGTAGCACGCATTACTACATCTATAATTGTATTAGGATTTTAATAATTATATTAATATTAAGAAAATGCACTTATTATTTGCCATTTTAACCTGTTCACTGACCTTACATGATTCAGCAATCCATTCTTATTCACAGCGCTACTGTGATTTTTGAGTCAGACACACATGACCTAGTTTCATCAGAAGGTAAAAAACAAGCCAGAGAAAAATGTGTCTCACATCAGACACACAAAATATAATTTGTTGTTGTTCATGTATGTGTGTGTGTGTGTGTGTGTGTTTTGTGTGTGTGTGTGTGTGTGTGTGTGTGTGTGTGGTGGGTGGGAGTGTATGTGTCATGTGACTTATGTCCATGTGTCTGTGTGCCCTACTGTCTCACTGGCCTCGATAAAGCTAAAGTAATCCCTTCAGAGGATCAGCACACAGCACAGGAGACACAGTAAAGAAACACCCACCCACACTCACTCACACTGAGATCTAGAAAACAGTAAAGCACAACAGAGCAACGTGTAACATGTGTAAAATTACTGTAATTAAGTGGCAGTATCTCCAATATGGTGCTTTCTGTTAAATACAGCAATAAATTGTTTACCACACACCCAAACTCACATGACTTGCACTTATGCCAGTCTTTAAGATCACATATATATAGCTCAATTTTTCCAGCAGTCTACTATAGTTAAGGAATATGTTTAGATTACTGAAGAATTACCAATGTAAACTTACAGTAATTCTCTACAGTGTGTATGTGTGTGTGTTTGTGTGTGAACTGAGTCTGAGGATTGTCCTTCTTTAATCTGTATTAAGGGCCACACCTGGTCAGAAAGCACAGGACAGACGAGGACAGAAAAGGCTCTGCAGCAGAAAGAACAGTCCTATCGTCAACATTACAGGCAGAAAAAAACAGAGCATGCCCCAGTGATGATGGCAAGAGAAGGGAAAAATACAAACTAACGTAATCTTTGAAAAAAACTCTTAATAAAGTGTCCAAAAATAAATTATTGGCCAATGATGCGCCAAAGACACAAGATTAGAAATAAAGAAACTAGTAATCTCTTGATCTTGCAAGTACTGGCCGGATATTGCTGGTCAGTGTGCTCATCTGATCAATACAGTCAATATTCCTAAACTAAGTATGTGGCAAATCAATCACAAATACAATACAGGCAGCATACAAGGGCAGAACATACTCAGAGTATCACACACATAGCACATTCATGTTGCCTTAGGAAGCAGGGCTTTCCAAAAACAACCAAATATTCCTGTTTAGATCATCTGCTTCATAGTCATCACAGTGGATCAGTCATTGTCAGATTAAAATGAACATCTCCTCAGTGTACAGTAAGCAATATCTTTAAAACACAACTACTAGGCCACTTTTTGATGGTTTCATTGCTAATTTTACAGCTCTCAATTACATTGTTGATTTCATGAACTCAGGTGAACTCCTAATCCTGTTAGTTTAATGTAAGATTATACCATAAGACAGAGGGAGGATTTCTTTCTCTCTTAAAAACAGGACATTTACCGTAGAACCAAAGAAATACACTCAATGTGAATTCATGTGAATTAAGAAGGTGCAAAATTTGATTTTGTTTGTATTAAGGACAAATTGTCACCTAGTCAAAGAAGCTATGTGGACATGCAGCATGTTTGAATTACAGAACATTACAGAAGGAAGATAAGACCAAACAAGAATACTTCCTTGGACCACACATAAACAAAGGCATCTGTTTGTCATTAGATTGTTTGTCATTAAAACCTGTCTGGGAAAGGAAACACAATTACAACAACATTGCTATTTATTCATAGAGCACAACGTCAGCCTATACTTGGTGGCCTTAACTTTTTCATAGGCATGGAATAGACTCAGAAAGCTTTCAAGTGATAGGTGGAGCTGATATCAGTGATCAGAGACACTCAAAAGCATGAAGATTTACACTGTGCAGTAAAAAGTAGTTTCACTAATGAACGTTTCTGGAAACTGCAGATTAGTGTCTAAAACAGAGCTAAAGTGAACCCAGATGTGAGGAAGTGTATTGCTGGGAGGTCATAGGTTAACACACACACACACACACACACACACACACACACACACACACATACAATTCATGAGTGTTTATTTATGAATGTGTTCTAGTGAACAATTTCAAACATAACACAAAAGCATACACCTTCATTCTATGTCCAAAACGTTGCTATTACTCCACAAGTTCAACACAGACCTATTCAGTTTAAACATGATAGAGAGGGAATTTAATGCAGTAGAATCTGCGCTACTGTTTGTAGGACTCAAAATGCCAAAATAAGCCTCACAAGATGATAAGAAACAGAGATAGGTCGCTATTCATAGAAGCAACACTTCCGCCATATACTGTACCCTCATGAAAGTCAGTGAGATGCTAAAATTTAATCCACATGGGTTCCTTCCTGTATAAAACGAGTGCCACATCTGACTGCCACATGAGCCTTCTACTTCACTTCCACTGACTCTCCAAAGCACCAGCAACAAAGGGGCTGATGCCGATAAGACCTGCTTTAAACTGGCTGCCTGTGGTGCAAGATGCCAAATGAATACAATATGCCAGCTATGCAATGGTGTAGTAGCTAACTGTTCTCACTCATTCACCATACACACATGAGCAAAAGGGCAAAAGGGCTTCTTTTTTTAACATAGGCCACTTTAAAAGCTCACAGAGCTATAAAACACTTAGAAATGGTCACAGACCATTATTGTTGCTAATGGCCACAACCTCAGACCACAATGGGACAGCATTGACAATTTGATTCTATCAATTATACAAAACAACTTTACAGTGAAAAATATTTATGTTTCATATTGCATTAGCTAAATCAGTGGATCTGTCAATACCAGCTTGTGTTCTAACTTGAAAAAAAAAAACAAAAACAAGTACGAAACTATAACTGGGGCAGTACCCATTTTTTCAGTGGGGTGGGACCCTCAAGGGTACATCTCAGTACCTTTAGTCAGGGAACATAATTGTACAATAATCCACTGACATTATATTTTCTAAGTTGTATTGACTGCACACATCCCGTCTCATCTCCAGGGTTATTTCATTGTTCTATTTTAAAACATTAGGTTATGAAAACGTACAAATATGTACTTTTCACCTGGAAAAAACTTATTTAAGGTGCACAATTGGACCTTAAATCCACTGTCATACCTTTGAAGGTACATTTACATTGTTTATACCTTGAAGAAATGTACCTGTAGCGTGTGGTTATTAAAAAATACAAAAAACAAAATGATCATGTGACTGAAAAATAAAAAGCCCATAGACTAACTGGAATATCGCTTGCGCTAACTGCTAAATCATGGAGATTATCACAAGTTGAAAAGGTATTTTAAGGGGTGCTTCAAAAGAATAACAATGTAATAGTATGAATTCTCTTTGAAAAGTATTTTTTTTTTTTAAATAAGCACATGTCTGTGAAAGGCCTACTTGCCAGTTAAGTTAGATTTGAGAGAGAGAGAGACAGAGAGAGAGAGAGAGAGAGAGAGCGCAGGGTGGTGAAACGCAGATTTGCACGAACAGGCCTGAGTCATCCTCTTTCTCCCAGAATAGAGCAGCTCCCAGGATGCTCATCTTAATTCAGCCAAACTCACTCAGGAACACCAGTATGCACTTGCAAAAGTCCTTAACCTGACATTAGCAAACATCCAGCATGCTAACAAGGACGCTAACTGCAGCACATCATTTGCAGTGAATATATGTTTCAAGCTTTACCAAACATATTCATATATATTATTTCACCTTCATATCACACTGCCAGTGCCCTTCCACGTACTTACAAATCTGCACGCTATGGCACTGGTTTTAAATAGAAGTTAGGGCGTCTAAATGCATTTTCCCAGAGCACAACTAAGGGTGAAAAAATTTAAACCGAGAGTGCAGTGCATGCTTTTGCACCCCTTTGGAACCAGGCCTGCAGAGGTGAACAGATAGTGAGAAAAGATAACCTCGCTCAAACTGTTCCTCCCACCCCTCTGTCTCCATCTCTTCTGTTTGGATCCATCTCAGCCCACCCATGCCTTGCTACGCAGGTGCAGGGAATGAGGCCATACTGCTCAAAATGGCTGCACCAGCATCTCACTGCAGTAGCTGTAGAGATCACTGGTACACAGTATAAATCAGTATGTGCTCTTTCTCTCTCTCGCCATCAACATTAACACTATATGGAAGTATTACTCAGAGTACACTGATGCAGCTCTCGTCCTGTATCTCTCTCTCTTTCCCCTTTCTCCTTATTTTTGTTTTGCTTCTTTATATCATATTGGGTCTCAGCAATACATGGAATTAAGTTGTCATTTTACTTTTTAAGGAATTCTATATGCATACCTATGTTAAGCTCAAGTACCCCTTGCAAAACCAATACATACCTCGGCATCAACATCCGGGTCAACCGCGTGTTTGTTTTGCCTAGGCACAGTCCTCGTGCCACCGAGGTCAACACTCAAGACACTCTGACTGGAAGAACGTACGAATTTCATGTCGCTCTTCCTGGAGTCAGCTGTCCCACACAGCTCGTAGTTATACACATGCTGTAAAGTCCCCGTCCCTCCTACGTCTGCGTAAAGGGGTGGATAATATGGAATAACTGGCAGATTGGCACCTGATTTATAAAACATCCGCTCACGTCTCCATCTGTAGCATTTGACTGACAGTATGGCTATGATGGAGACGATAAAGAGAAATGAAACTACAGCCAAGGCCAAGACTAGATAGAAAGTCAGGTTGTCGTTGTAATCCTTGTCGTGCGTAAAGTCAGTGAACTCCGAGAGCACTTCAGGGAAACTGTCCGCCACCGCCACGTTAATATTGACCGTAGCTGAACGAGAGGGCTGCCCGTTGTCCTCCACTACAACAGTGAGCTTCTGCTTCACAGCATCTTTATCGGTCACTTGGCGCACAGTTCTTATTTCTCCATTCTGTGCGCCCACTTCAAACAGCGCCCTGTCTGTGGCTTTCTGCAGTTTATATGAGAGCCAGGCATTCTGTCCAGAGTCCACATCAACAGCCACCACTTTAGTCACGAGATAGCCCACATCTGCTGAGCGAGGCACCATTTCAGCCACCACAGAGCCCCCAGTCTGGACTGGGTACAGAACCTGAGGCGCGTTGTCGTTCTGGTCCTGAATGATAAAGTTCACGGTGGCGTTGGCGCTGAGAGGAGGTGAACCGCCATCTTGCGCTTTAACAGTAACGCTGAATGACTTTATTTGCTCGTAATCGAAGGACTTCAGTGCGTAAATCATCCCACTCCCCGCATCAATCGACACTAAAGAGGATGTAAGCGCTCCGTTTAAATCTTTATCGATAATGAAGTAAGAAATACGCGCGTTCGCCCCCAAGTCTGCGTCATTCGCCTTTACGCTGAGCAAAGACAAAGAGGGAGAGTTATTCTCCGTCACGTACGCAGTATATGTCTCGTGTTCAAACTGAGGCGAATGATCGTTTATGTCTGAAATCTTCACTGACAATGTTTTTGTAGTAGACAAAGGCGGGCGACCGCCATCTTTTGCTGTAATTGTAATGTTATATTCTGCCATTTGCTCTCTGTCTAGGCTGGAGTCGGTCACTATGCTGTAGTAATTGTTCAGAGATGATTCAGTCCTGAATGGCAGGCTTCTGTCAATCGAACAGGTAACCTTTCCGTTTTCCTCAGAATCGCTGTCTTGCACATTGATCATTGCTACAACGGTGCCTGGGGGCGAGTTTTCGGGCAGTGTATTGGAAAAGGACATTAGCGTGATTTTAGGTGTATTATCATTTACATCAGTCACTTCTATGACCACCTCAGCGGAATCAGATAAACCCCCCTGGTCCTTTGCTTGAATTTTAAACTCATGAACAGTGGCCTCTTCAAAGTCAAGCTCCCCAGCGAGCCTAATCTCACCAGTGGATGCATCAATGGAAAATAGGTCTCTGATTTTAGGCGTTGTGTGTTCAAAGTAATAACCAACGTGTGCATTAGAGACGGTATCTGCATCAGTAGCGTTCACTGTAAGCAGTAATGCTCCCTGTGCTGTGTTTTCAGGCACAGAGACCCTATAAGAATGCTTTGGGAATAGAGGGGCATTGTCATTGCTATCTAAAACAACAATATGGATTTTTACAGTACCAGAGCGTTTAGGGTTGCCTCCATCAGTAGCAGTTATCGTTAGATACAGCTGTTCTTCTTTCTCTCTGTCCAACTGGGACTGCAGAACAAGTTCAACGTTTTTACCACTACCCGCGCGGCTCTGTGTTTTCAGGCTGAAGTGGTCAGTGGGGTGAATAGAGTAGCTCTGAATGCCGTTCAATCCCACATCAGGGTCGAGCGCACTGTCCACGGAAAAGCGCGCGCCAACAGAGGCTGACTCGCTTATTTCCAGCTTAATCTCTCCCCGTGGAAATGCAGGACTGTTATCGTTAACATCTAATATCTCCACGGTGACCCTATAGAGCTCTATGGGATTCTCCAGAATAATCTCGAAGCTGATGCTGCACGTAGACATGGCGCTCGAGCAGAGGAGCTCGCGATCCATTCTCTCCTTCACGATGATATGTCCTTTGTCCCTATCCAGCTCCACATACTCACGCCCACTTGCTGTGAAGATCCGAGCCTTACCCGTGGTCAAGCGTTTAGGTTCCAGACCCAGATCTTTCACGATGTCTCCGACAAAAGAACCGGGAGGCATTTCCTCAGGCACGGAGTAACGGACCTGCCCTGATGCGCTCTGGAGTAAATGCGCGCAGACAAAAAGCACCCAGGATAGCCGCGCGAGAGAGCCGTTTTTATCCATTACGCCGCGGTATCTCTCTCAAGATTGATATCCAATATCTAATAGCTTGTACGTTAAAAAACACGTAGTGCATCCATTATTAAATAGGAAACAAATATGCACAAAGATGAGAGCGTCAGGAAAGATTAGAGTCCTGCCAGTGTACAAAATGAAATGGGCAACCATGACCGTAGACATGCGCAAAAGGCACGAAAATGGGAGGCGCAGAATATGTATAGATCAGAAAAATCAAGCCCACTAACCAACAGCGACGCTCAGGGATCAGAATAGGAACTACACACGACCTGACTCAGCTTAGAGAAAGTGTAGTGATCATCTGTGTTGAACATGGTTGGATGTCACAAATGAACACTCTAAAACGCACGAAATGAATGTAGCAAAGTCTATTCATGCCTGTGTGTAGCGTGGAGTAGTGGTGTACATCTCTGTGTACATCTAAAAAATAAAAAGTAGTTTTTCGTTTGAATTTTTAAGTTTTAAAAAAAGTTTAAAACGTTTTTAGTTAAATAATTTCATAATAGTTTCTTTAAATCCAAAATTTTTGTAGTTAAATTGCCACCTGCATTGACACCGGTATTGCAGTTTCCAGCTCTCTGAGAAAAAAAAAAGCAAAAGGAAGACGATAGATAGATAGATAGATAGATAGACAGATAGACAGAACAATTAAAGCAGTCTAAGGTCAGTGATTTCACGGATCCAACCTCACCTGAATCTCTGATTCTCCAAGTGACTGATTATGCTCTTGTACACGCAGCAGCGTTTGAGTTCCACTTGTTTCCAGGCTAATGATGCTCTGACTACCTGGCCTGACGTACTTCATATCACTCTTTCTAGAGTCAGCTGTCCCACACATCTCGTAATTAAACGCTTGCTTTAAAGTCCCCGTCCCTCCTACGTCTGCGTAAAGGGGTGGATAATATGGAATAACTGGCAGATTGGCACCTGATTTATAAAACATCCGCTCACGTCTCCATCTGTAGCATTTGACTGACAGTATGGCTATGATGGAGACGATAAAGAGAAATGAAACTACAGCCAAGGCCAAGACTAGATAGAAAGTCAGGTTGTCGTTGTAATCCTTGTCGTGCGTGAAGTCAGTGAACTCCGAGAGCACTTCAGGGAAACTGTCCGCCACCGCCACGTTAATATTGACCGTAGCTGAACGAGAGGGCTGCCCGTTGTCCTCCACTACAACAGTGAGCTTCTGCTTCACAGCATCTTTATCGGTCACTTGGCGCACAGTTCTTATTTCTCCATTCTGTGCGCCCACTTCAAACAGCGCCCTGTCTGTGGCTTTCTGCAGTTTATATGAGAGCCAGGCATTCTGTCCAGAGTCCACATCAACAGCCACCACTTTAGTCACGAGATAGCCCACATCTGCTGAGCGAGGCACCATTTCAGCCACCACAGAGCCCCCAGTCTGGACTGGGTACAGAACCTGAGGCGCGTTGTCGTTCTGGTCCTGAATGATGATCTTCACACTCACATTGCTACTAAGAGGTGGGTTTCCTCCGTCCTGCGCTTTTAGGCGGATATTAAACTCTTTTGTTTGCTCGTAATCAAAAGAGCGAACAGCCAGAATCTCTCCGCTCTCTGCATGAACTGAAATATAAGTGGAGGCTGAAACTCCATTAACGAGAACATCCTCAAGAAAATATGAAATGCGCGCATTGTTACCAGAGTCTTTATCACTTGCTGTGACTGCAAATATAGACACTCCAGGTGTGTTATTTTCCATCACATAAGCGGTGTAAGACTGACGCTGGAACACAGGGGCGTTGTCATTGACATCCGATATTTTAAGCTGCAGTGTTTTATTAGTAGAGAATGAAGGTGAGCCCTCATCAGTAGCTCTGATTGTTATATTATATTCTGAAACCTTCTCACGATCTAAAAACTGATCTGTGACCAAACTATAGAAATTAGAGGAGGATGATTTGATGCGAAATGGTAAATCTGAATTCACTGAACATTTAATCTGTCCGTTTTTACCGGAGTCTATATCTTTAATATTGAGCATCGCTATAACAGTCTCCGGGGCGGAGTCCTCTGGGATGGGATTGGAAAAAGAGATAACACTGATAACAGGAGCATTGTCATTTACATCAGTGATCTCAACCAGCACTTTACTGGTATCAGTTAACCCGTCCTTATCCATTGCTTTGACATTCAGTTCGTACTGTTTGGATTTTTCATAATCTAAGATATCATTTACTCGAATGTCTCCTGTGTTTGGATCTATGGTGAAAAACTCCATAGCTTTTCCGGTGCTCTGCGAAAATGAATATGTAACCTCACCGTTAGGTCCCTGATCCTTATCTGTAGCTCTTACAGTCACTACTATACTGTTCTTGGGAACATTTTCTGGTAAAGACACTCGGTAAACTGGCTGACTGAAAACAGGAGGATTGTCGTTTGCATCAATAACAATGACGGTTATTTTAACTGTTCCAGATTTCTGAGGAGAGCCTCCATCAAACGCTGTCAGAATTAATTTATGCTCTTCTTGTTGCTCTCTGTCTAAAGGTGTTTTTAATTCCATCTCAACATACTTGGTGCCGTCATTACGCGACAATTCTTTCAAAGTGAAATGATCTGTTGGATTCAGAGTGTATCTCTGCAGTGTGTTCTGTCCTACGTCTGGATCATGCGCACTCTCTAATGAAAACAGTGAACCTGCGACCATAGATTCCTTAATTTCAATACTGATGTCTTTCTTATTAAAAACAGGAGCATGATCATTAATATCTAATATTTCTACATCAATTCTGTGCAGCTCCATCGGGTTTTCTAGAATGATCTGGAAATGTAAGGAGCATGGAGTGACCTGGGCGCACAGCTCCTCTCTATCTATCCTCTCTCTCACTACCAGAGTCCCTTTATCCACATTTAGACCGATGTACTCACGACTGTCCTCCGTGAAGATCCGCGCTCGACCAGATTTCAGTCTTTTAACATCCAAACCGAGATCCTGAACGATATTTCCCACAACAGAGCCCTTATTCATCTCCTCAGGAGTGGAGTAACGGACCTGCCCGCGCGCAACGGTCAGAACAAAGACAAACAGGACGAGAAACTGCATCAGCCGTCGACAAACACGAGAGATGGAGCCTGTGTTCCGGGCGTTATGAGAACAAAGGACATCCATGATGGAAATCGTTCAATACAGCTTCGAATATGAGAAAAACGCGAATCAAAATGAATATTATTGTATGTAATAGCAAGTAATGCTCGTATCTGCGCGCACACTGGAGTATCAATCTGAAATGAAGAACAATTTTTCTTCATGCATGATGTCAGAATGTGGAGGAGGATCCACAAATGAGCTTCAAAAACCTGCACACACTGACCAACAGCGGCACTCAGAGCACTGAAAGAAAATTACAACGAAAAACAAAATTTGTGGAAATATCTGAAATTAACAATTATGGAACGGATAGACAGCTAACATTTAAAATAATAACTAAAAATAATAATAATAATAAAAAGAATAATGATGTTGTCCTTGAAAAAGCCAACAGTTTGGTATAAAATAATAATAAGAAGATTAAGATTAAGAATAAGAATAATGAGAATAATGTTAATGAATGAAAATGAAATAAACATAATAAATACTTACTCTGTGAAATATGACCATACAGTTAAACACCTCAGTGCTATACTAAACCATAATAGTGTTAAATACTTTGTAGCAGCTCTAAAACGTTTGTCAGTTACTAAATCTCACCTGATCCTCCGACTCATGGTTCAGTTTCTGCTTCTGCGCATGCGTGAGTGTTTGCGTTCCACTGGTGTCCAAGCTAATGATGCTCTCACTGGAAGGTCTGGCATATTTCAGATCACTCTTTCTGGAGTCAGTCGTTCTGCAGACCTCATAATTATACACATGCTGTAAAGTCCCCGTCCCTCCTACGTCTGCGTAAAGGGGTGGGTAATATGGAATAACTGGCAGATTGGCACCTGATTTATAAAACATCCGCTCACGTCTCCATCTGTAGCATTTGACTGACAGTATGGCTATGATGGAGACGATAAAGAGAAATGAAACTACAGCCAAGGCCAAGACTAGATAGAAAGTCAGGTTGTCGTTGTAATCCTTGTCGTGCGTGAAGTCAGTGAACTCCGAGAGCACTTCAGGGAAACTGTCCGCCACCGCCACGTTAATATTGACCGTAGCTGAACGAGAGGGCTGCCCGTTGTCCTCCACTACAACAGTGAGCTTCTGCTTCACAGCATCTTTATCGGTCACTTGGCGCACAGTTCTTATTTCTCCATTCTGTGCGCCCACTTCAAACAGCGCCCTGTCTGTGGCTTTCTGCAGTTTATATGAGAGCCAGGCATTCTGTCCAGAGTCCACATCAACAGCCACCACTTTAGTCACGAGATAGCCCACATCTGCTGAACGAGGCACCATTTCAGCCACCACAGAGCCCCCAGTCTGGACTGGGTACAGAACCTGAGGCGCGTTGTCGTTCTGGTCCTGAATGATGATCTTCACACTCACATTGCTACTGAGAGGTGGGTTTCCTCCGTCCTGCGCTTTTACGCGGATATTAAACTCTTTTGTTTGCTCGTAATCAAAAGAACGAACAGCCAGAATCTCTCCGCTCTCTGCATGAACTGAAATATAAGTGGAGGCTGAAACTCCATTAACGAGAACATCCTCAAGAAAATATGAAATGCGCGCATTGTTACCAGAGTCTTTATCACTTGCTGTAACTGCAAATATAGACACTCCAGGTGTGTTATTTTCCATCACATAAGCGGTGTAAGACTGACGCTGGAACACAGGGGCGTTGTCATTGACATCCGATATTTTAAGCTGCAGTGTTTTATTAGTAGAGAATGAAGGTGAGCCCTCATCAGTAGCTCTGATTGTTATATTATATTCTGAAACCTTCTCACGATCTAAATACTGATCGGTGACCAAACTATAGAAATTAGAGGAGGATGATTTGATGCGAAATGGTAAATCTGAATTCACTGAACATTTAATCTGTCCGTTTTTACCGGAGTCTATATCTTTAATATTGAGCATCGCTATAACAGTCTCCGGGGCGGAGTCCTCTGGGATGGGGTTGGAAAAAGAGATAACACTGATAACAGGAGCATTGTCATTTACATCAGTGATCTCAACCAGCACTTTACTGGTATCAGTCAGCCCCCATTTATCCCTTGCCTCAACATTCAATTCATACTGTTTGGATTTTTCATAATCCAAAGGACTATTAACTTTCATTTCTCCAGTATAAGAATCAATACTGAACAAGCCTATAGCCTCTATTCCGGTGCTTTGCGAAAATGAATAAGTGACCTCACCATTCGCTCCTTGATCCTTGTCTGTAGCACTTACAGTCACTACTATACTGTTCTTGGGAACATTTTCTGGTAAAGACACTCGGTAAACTGGCTGACTGAACACGGGAGGATTGTCGTTTGCATCAATAACAATGACGGTTATTTTAACTGTTCCAGATTTCTGAGGAGAGCCTCCATCAAATGCTGTCAGAATTAATTTATGCTCTTCTTGTTGCTCTCTGTCTAAAGCTGTCTGTAACACCATCTCAACATACTTGGTGCCGTCATTACGCGACAATTCTTTCAAAGTGAAATGATCTGTTGGATTCAGAGTGTATCTCTGCAATGCGTTTAAACCTACATCAGGGTCACGCGCACTTTCTAAAGAAAACCGAGCACCAGGGACGGCTGACTCACTTATGTCAAAATCAATTTCCTTTCTTGCAAAAACAGGAGCATGATCATTAATATCTAATATTTCCACATCAATTCTGTGCAGCTCCATCGGGTTTTCTAGAATGATCTGGAAGTGTAAGGAGCATGGAGTGACCTGGGCGCACAGCTCCTCTCTATCTATCCTCTCTCTCACTACCAGAGTCCCTTTATCCACATTTAGACCGATGTACTCACGACTGTCCTCCGTGAAGATCCGCGCTCGACCAGATTTCAGTCTTTTAACATCCAAACCGAGATCCTGAACGATATTTCCCACAACAGAGCCCTTATTCATCTCCTCAGGAATGGAGTAACGGACCTGCCCGCGCGCAACGGTCAGAACAAAGACAAACAGGACGAGAAACTGCATCAGCCGTCGACAAACCCCAGAGATGGAGCCTGTGTTCCGGGCGTTATGAGAACAAAGGACATCCATCTTTAATACTGCAAATACTTCAGTCCAGCTTCCAGTATGTGAACTAATACTCATTTACTTAAGACAGAAATGAAAATGCACTAATATTATTCGAATGTGCTGAAAGGCAATGCCCAACTACGCGTGCGCGCTTGAGGGACGATCTGAAATGGAGATATTTTGCTTTGTGCATGATGTCAGAATGTGGAGGAGGATCCACAAATGAGATTCAAAACCCTGCACGCACTGACCAACAGCGGCACTCAGAGCACTGAAAGAAAATTGCAACAGCAAATAGTTTGAATATATTCCGCAGTACGAGCACATTTCATATGGAAATTACTCAGATCGATTAAAGTAAAAAATAAATAAATAAATAAATAAAAAAAAAAATTAAATACAACTACTAACAGTAATCATGATAATAGTAGTAATAGGCTTGTATAGGTAAAAAATTAAATCTGTGCACTATAAAACCAAACTGCACATCTTCATGAAAGAATTTAGTTAACACAAATACTACAGAAACCGGAGTGACTGAAAATTTCAAAGTAACCCACAAATGAATTGTTGAGAAGTTACTCAGTCATTTTGAGTGAGATCTTTTTTAAGCATTTTTTTTTTGTTACTGTAACTTTATTTAAATGTATTATACTCACTGTTTTTATTTAAGTTAACTTTACACACAAATTCAAACAGGCCAATAATGGGTTGTTTTTCAAGATTGTTGAAAATGTAACCCTCTTCTAACTAAATATGCACACTTCTAATAAATGACTGACTGTTTACTCCATTTATTAGTCATAGTCTTAGCGTATTCAAAACAATCTACATCAAAAGTGATGGACGCCAAGCACATGAAATAGTCTTGATGTCTATCAGGAGTAGCTGTTCTCCTCAGCACAGCTGGAATATGTTCTAATGTTTTTGGCTATAACATCAGTGACTGAGCTGTTGGGGTGTTCTGTATCAGTGGATTTATGATAAACTGCATAAATGTTTACATTTAAATTATTTGGACTTCACGTGCTTGGCTCGTAACTTTATTTTGATGATTTCAAACACTGAAACGGAATCTTTGAATTGAATCAACTTGTTACAATTTAGTTTAGACTTCTCAGCTTCACTTGATAAATGTTCAGTCAGTGCAATCTTGTTGAGTAAAAGCCACATCATTCCTATTTGCTCTTGGTACCATATATTTGCATATTGGGCGTGTCTTTCCACCTGGTTTACCCTACCATCTGTGTGTTGTCATTCTCCCCAGCCTACCCTTCCCTAGGTTATTTTTGTTTTCTAAAATTTGGTAAATCCTTTCACCCAGTAATGACTGAAAGTCAGTGTTGAGGGAGCTGAGTTATCAAGTTCCCACATGTTGAGTCTGGTTTTGAGTTGGCTAAATGCTGTAGAGATCACATCTGCACTGTGGTTCAGAGATGGTCCAGAGTAATATTAAGTTAGATAAGACATTGTTATGAATCTTTATTAATATCAAGTTCCTGCAGTACAATATGAATTTGTTATAATAATAGTCTAGTTTAGCCTTGCAGTTAATTTCTATTTACAATTACTTACTTGTATTGAGTTAGTACGGCTATAACATGTAAGTCCAAAATACTCAAACATTTTAAGATCAACAAAACGAATGGAGTAAGCAGAATTTACTCAATTTACTTAAGTGTATACAACATATATTTTCACACTTAGTTCAGGGAAATATTTAAGGTCAAATGATTCAACTTATTTTAAGTTAAATCATTTAAGGCAATGGGTTTCCTCAAACCATTTCAGTTGACTTAAATCAGCAGATTTTACAGTGTGACTCTGGGACTGAAAATTACACATAAAAAGTGAAAAAAAAAACAAAAAAAAAAACTTTTTAACAGAATGTGATAATGTCACCATGTTTTGTTCTGTAGAAATAATTAATCAGTGAATACAGGACCTCGAAAAAAAAAGGTTTCTGAATTTTCAGATCTCACCTGATCCTCAGAGTCATTGGCCAGATTTTCTCTCTGCGCACGCGTCAGAGTCTGTGTTCCACTGGTGTCCAAGCTAATGATGCTCTCACTGGAAGGTCTGACATATTTCAGATCACTCTTTCTGGAGTCAGTCGTTCTGCAAACCTCATAATTATACACATGCTGTAAAGTCCCCGTCCCTCCTACGTCTGCGTAAAGGGGTGGATAATATGGAATAACTGGCAGATTCGCACCTGATTTGTAAAACATCCGCTCACGTCTCCATCTGTAGCATTTGACTGACAGTATGGCTATGATGGAGACGATAAAGAGAAATGAAACTACAGCCAAGGCCAAGACTAGATAGAAAGTCAGGTTGTCGTTGTAATCCTTGTCGTGCGTAAAGTCAGTGAACTCCGAGAGCACTTCAGGGAAACTGTCCGCCACCGCCACGTTAATATTGACCGTAGCTGAACGAGAGGGCTGCCCATTGTCCTCCACTACAACAGTGAGCTTCTGCTTCACAGCATCTTTATCGGTCACTTGGCGCACAGTTCTTATTTCTCCATTCTGTGCGCCCACTTCAAACAGCGCCCTGTCTGTGGCTTTCTGCAGTTTATATGAGAGCCAGGCATTCTGTCCAGAGTCCACATCAACAGCCACCACTTTAGTCACGAGATAGCCCACATCTGCTGAGCGAGGCACCATTTCAGCCACCACAGAGCCCCCAGTCTGGACTGGGTACAGAACCTGAGGCGCGTTGTCGTTCTGGTCCTGAATGATGATCTTCACACTCACATTGCTACTGAGAGGTGGGTTTCCTCCGTCCTGCGCTTTTACGCGGATATTAAACTCTTTTGTTTGCTCGTAATCAAAAGAACGAACAGCCAGAATCTCTCCGCTCTCTGCATGAACTGAAATATAAGTGGAGGCTGAAACTCCATTAACGAGAACATCCTCAAGAAAATATGAAATGCGCGCATTGTTACCAGAGTCTTTATCACTTGCCGTGACTGCAAATATAGACACTCCAGGTGTGTTATTTTCCATCACATAAGCGGTGTAAGACTGACGCTGGAACACAGGGGCGTTGTCATTGACATCAGATATTTTAATATTCAAGATTTTGCTCGTGGATAAAGAGGGAGAACCCTCATCAGTAGCTGTTATTGTTATATTATATTCAGACACCTTCTCACGATCTAAAAGCTGATCAGTGACTACACTGAAGAAATTCGTAGATGTCGATTTGATTTTAAAGGGCGCGTCGCGAGCTATTGAACATTTTACCTGCCCATTTTTCCCCGAATCTAAATCTTTGACGTTCAGCATCGCTATCACTGTCTCCGGGGCGGAGTCTTCTGGTATCGCCTGAGAAAATGAAATTATGCTTATGATAGGTGCATTATCATTAATATCAGCAACTTCAATCACCACTTTAGAGGAATCTGTCAGGCCTCCTTTGTCTGATGCTTCAACAGTAATTTGAAAATGTTTTGACTTCTCGAAGTCCAGATCACCGTTTACAGTGATCTCACCGGTCTCAGAATCAATGTTAAATAAATTCAAGCTCTTTCCGGTGCTTTGAGAAAATGAATACGTCACCTGAGCGTTTGTGCCTTTGTCTTTATCTGTAGCAGTTACTGTGGCGACATAGGTGCCCTTGGGTGAATTCTCCAGCAGGGAAACGCGATATACAGGCAGACTAAATACAGGGGAATTATCGTTTGCATCCATAACTGTTACGGTTATCTTAACAGTGCCAGATTTCTGTGGATTTCCTCCATCAAATGCCACCAGAGTCAATAAATGATCTTCTTGATTCTCTCTATCTAAAAGTGTTTGCAACACCATTTCTATGTATTTCAGCCCATCATTACCGGCCACTTCTTTCAGAGAAAAATGGTCTGTTGGGTTGAGTGTGTACCTCTGTAGAGCATTAAGACCTACATCAGGATCATGAGCGCTGTCTAAAGAAAATTTCGCTCCAGGTAGAGCTGATTCACTAATTTGAAAACCAATTTCTCTTCTTGTAAAAACAGGCGCATTATCATTAATATCTAATATTTCTACATCGACCTGATGCAGCTCCATCGGGTTTTCTAGAATGATCTGGAAATGTAAGGAGCATGGAGTGACCTGGGCGCACAGCTGCTCTCTATCTATCCTCTCTCTCACTACCAGAGTCCCTTTATCCACATTTAGACCGATGTACTCACGACTGTCCTCCGTGAAGATCCGCGCTCGACCAGATTTCAGTCTTTTAACATCCAAACCGAGATCCTGAACGATATTTCCCACAACAGAGCCCTTATTCATCTCCTCAGGAATGGAGTAACGGACCTGCCCGCGCGCAACGGTCAGAACAAAGACAAACAGGACGAGAAACTGCACCAGCCGTCGACAAACACGAGAGATAGAGCCTGTATTCCGGGCGTTATGAGAACAAAGGACATCCATGATGGAAATCGTTCAATACAGCTTCGAATATCCAAATCAATATTCAATCATTTGAAGAAAATATACAAGAAAAAAATGATGAAGTATTATTCGATTGCGCTGAGAGGCAATGCCCGCCTGTGTGTTTATGTTGGTGAGACAGTCTGGAATGAGATATTTTGCTTCATGCATGATGTCAGAATGTGGAGGAGGATCCACAAATGAGCTTTAAAAACCCGCACACACTGACCAACAGCGGCACTCAGAGCACTGAAAGAAAATTACACGGAAAAAAAAAAAAGGAAAATTCTAAAAAAGAAAATTAATAAAAATAAAAGTATTTTATATGGACGTGAGGCACACAGCTTAACATATTGGCATTTTAGTGGTAAGTATTAATAATAATAATAATAATAATAATAATGTTAAACGTAATGAAATATTCATATGGCGACTGTGGAATCTAATGTAATTTCATCAGATTAAAATCAATAAATGAATAAATGAACGACTTTTATATGTGAAAAATATGGCAGTGTTATAAGAAAAGATGTTTAACGTACTTTAAAGATAGTAATGAACATAATTCAGGACCTCAATGACTATATCTCACCTGATCCCCAGAGTCATTTATCAGTTTCCCCCTCTGCGCATGCGTGAGTGTTTGTGTTCCACTGGTATCCAAGCTAATGATGCTCTCACTGGAAGGTCTGGCATATTTCAGATCACTCTTTCTGGAGTCAGTCGTTCTGCAGACCTCATAATTATACACATGCTGTAAAGTCCCCGTCCCTCCTACGTCTGCGTAAAGGGGTGGATAATATGGAATAACTGGCAGATTGGCACCTGATTTGTAAAACATCCGCTCACGTCTCCATCTGTAGCATTTGACTGACAGTATGGCTATGATGGAGACGATAAAGAGAAATGAAACTACAGCCAAGGCCAAGACTAGATAGAAAGTCAGGTTGTCGTTGTAATCCTTGTCGTGCGTAAAGTCAGTGAACTCCGAGAGCACTTCAGGGAAACTGTCCGCCACCGCCACGTTAATATTGACCGTAGCTGAACGAGAGGGCTGCCCGTTGTCCTCCACTACAACAGTGAGTTTCTGCTTCACAGCATCTTTATCGGTCACTTGGCGCACAGTTCTTATTTCTCCATTCTGTGCGCCCACTTCAAACAGCGCCCTGTCTGTGGCTTTCTGCAGTTTATATGAGAGCCAGGCATTCTGTCCAGAGTCCACATCAACAGCCACCACTTTAGTCACAAGATAGCCCACATCTGCTGAGCGAGGCACCATTTCAGCCACCACAGAGCCCCCAGTCTGGACTGGGTACAGAACCTGAGGCGCGTTGTCGTTCTGGTCCTGAATGATGATCTTCACACTCACATTGCTACTGAGAGGTGGGTTTCCTCCGTCCTGCGCTTTTACGCGGATATTAAACTCTTTTGTTTGCTCGTAATCAAAAGAACGAACAGCCAGAATCTCTCCGCTCTCTGCATGAACTGAAATATAAGTGGAGGCTGAAACTCCATTAACGAGAACATCCTCAAGAAAATATGAAATGCGCGCATTGTTACCAGAGTCTTTATCACTTGCTGTAACTGCAAATATAGACACTCCAGGTGTGTTATTTTCCATCACATAAGCGGTGTAAGACTGACGCTGGAACACAGGGGCGTTGTCATTGACATCAGATATTTTAAGCTGCAGTGTTTTATTAGTAGAGAATGAAGGTGAGCCCTCATCAGTAGCTCTGATTGTTATATTATATTCTGAAACCTTCTCACGATCTAAATACTGATCGGTGACCAAACTATAGAAATTAGAGGAGGATGATTTGATGCGAAATGGTAAATCTGAATTCACTGAACATTTAATCTGTCCGTTTTTACCGGAGTCTATATCTTTAATATTGAGCATCGCTATAACAGTCTCCGGGGCGGAGTCCTCTGGGATGGGATTGGAAAAAGAGATAACACTGATAACAGGAGCATTGTCATTAACATCAGTGATCTCAACCAGCACTTTACTGGTATCAGTTAGTCCGCCCTTATCTTTAGCTTCGACATTCAGCTCGTACTGTTTGGATGCTTCATAATCCAATGGACCATTAACTTTTATTTCTCCAGTATTAGAATCAATATTGAACAAGTCTACGTCCTCAATTCCGGTGTTTTCTGGAAACGAATATGTAACCTCACCATTAAGCCCTTTATCTTTGTCTGTAGCAAGCACAGTCACTACTATACTGCCCTTCTGAGCATTTTCTGGCAAAGACACTCGGTAAACTGGCTGACTGAACACGGGAGGATTGTCGTTCGCATCAATAACAATGACGGTTATTTTAACTGTTCCAGATTTCTGAGGAGAGCCTCCATCAAATGCTGTCAGAATTAATTTATGCTCTTCTTGTTGCTCTCTGTCTAAAGGTGTTTGAAGTACCATCTGAACATACTTTGTTCCATCATTACGCGACAATTCTTTTAAGGTAAAATGATCTGTTGGATTAAGAGTGTATCTCTGCAATGCGTTTAAACCTACATCAGGGTCACGCGCATTATCTAGAGAAAACCGAGCACCAGGAAGTGCTAGCTCACCAACATCAATGTTAATCTCCTTTCTTGCAAAAACAGGAGCATGATCATTAATATCTAATATTTCCACATCAATTCTATGCAGCTCCATCGGGTTTTCTAGAATGATCTGGAAGTGTAAGGAGCATGGAGTGACCTGGGCGCACAGCTGCTCTCTATCTATTCTCTCTCTCACTACCAGAGTCCCTTTATCCACATTTAGACCGATGTACTCACGACTGTCCTCCGTGAAGATCCGCGCTCGACCAGATTTCAGTCTTTTAACATCCAAACCGAGATCCTGAACGATATTTCCCACAACAGAGCCCTTATTCATCTCCTCAGGAATGGAGTAACGGACCTGCCCGCGCGCAACGGTCAGAACAAAGACAAACAGGACGAGAAACTGCATCAGCCGTAGACAAACACCAGAGATGGGGCCTATGTTCCGGGCGTTATGAGAACAAAGGGCATCCATGATGGAAATGCTACAATACAGGTTCTGATATCCGAATCAGTATTAAATCCTTTGAAAAAATAGTAGAAAAAAAAATTGAAGAAGTATTATTCGATTGCGCTGAGAGGCAATGCCCGCCTGTGCGTCTGTGGTGGTGAGATAGTCTGGAATGAGATATTTTGCTTTATGCATGATGTCAGAATGTGGAGGAGGATCCGCAAATAAGCTTTAAAAACCTGCACACACTGACCAACAGCGGCACTCAGAGCACTGAAAGAAAATTACAACGCAAAAAAAGCCCTTGTACATATTCTGGAATACAAAAAATATATTTTATATGGACGTGACGCACACGCATTAATCTTATAGCGTTTAAATTGTAGCTAATAATAATAATAATAATAATAATAATAAAAATAATAATAATCCATACAATAAACAGTTATTGCTAAAATGTTAATATGGCGATTGAGACACTTAATTTGATTAAAATCAATAAGTGTATAAATACACCATTTTACAAGTGAAAAATATGGCAGTGTTATCAAAAAAAAAAAGTTCAAATCAAAGTTAGCAATGAACATAATTCATGACGTCAGTGACTTCATCTCACCTGATCCACCGAGTCACTGGTCAGTTTCCCCCTCTGCGCATGCGTGAGTGTTTGCGTTCCACTGGTGTCCAAGCTAATGATGCTCTCACTGGAAGGTCTGACATATTTCAGATCACTCTTTCTGGAGTCAGTCGTTCTGCAAACCTCATAATTATACACATGCTGTAAAGTCCCCGTCCCTCCTACGTCTGCGTAAAGGGGTGGATAATATGGAATAACTGGCAGATTGGCACCTGATTTATAAAACAGCCGCTCTCGTCTCCATCTGTAGCATTTGACTGACAGTATGGCTATGATGGAGACGATAAAGAGAAATGAAACTACAGCCAAGGCCAAGACTAGATAGAAAGTCAGGTTGTCGTTGTAATCCTTGTCGTGCGTGAAGTCAGTGAACTCCGAGAGCACTTCAGGGAAACTGTCCGCCACCGCCACGTTAATATTGACCGTAGCTGAACGAGAGGGCTGCCCGTTGTCCTCCACTACAACAGTGAGCTTCTGCTTCACAGCATCTTTATCGGTCACTTGGCGCACAGTTCTTATTTCTCCATTCTGTGCGCCCACTTCAAACAGCGCCCTGTCTGTGGCTTTCTGCAGTTTATATGAGAGCCAGGCATTCTGTCCAGAGTCCACATCAACAGCCACCACTTTAGTCACGAGATAGCCCACATCTGCTGAGCGAGGCACCATTTCAGCCACCACAGAGCCCCCAGTCTGGACTGGGTACAGAACCTGAGGCGCGTTGTCGTTCTGGTCCTGAATGATGATCTTCACACTCACATTGCTACTGAGAGGTGGGTTTCCTCCGTCCTGCGCTTTTACGCGGATATTAAACTCTTTTGTTTGCTCGTAATCAAAAGAACGAACAGCCAGAATCTCTCCGCTCTCTGCATGAACTGAAATATAAGTGGAGGCTGAAACTCCATTAACGAGAACATCCTCAAGAAAATATGAAATGCGCGCATTGTTACCAGAGTCTTTATCACTTGCTGTGACTGCAAATATAGACACTCCAGGTGTGTTATTTTCCATCACATAAGCGGTGTAAGACTGACGCTGGAACACAGGGGCGTTGTCATTGACATCAGATATTTTAAGCTGCAGTGTTTTATTAGTAG
Organism: Colossoma macropomum; assembly: GCF_904425465.1. Classification (NCBI taxonomy): domain Eukaryota; kingdom Metazoa; phylum Chordata; class Actinopteri; order Characiformes; family Serrasalmidae; genus Colossoma; species Colossoma macropomum. Next base: position 6,008,366 of record NW_023494792.1, on the reverse strand, counting down.
AGAATGAAGGTGAGCCCTCATCAGTAGCTCTGATTGTTATATTATATTCGGGTGTCGTCTCACGATCCAAAACTCGTTCAGTTACTAAGCTATAGAAATTGGAGGTCGATTGTTGTATTTTAAACGGTAAATTTGAATCAATGGTACATTTTACCTGCCCGTTCTTACCCGAATCTAAGTCTTTTACATTTAACATCGCTATCACAGTCCCAGGAGCGGAATCTTCAGCAACCGGATTAGAGAAAGAAATAACACTCATAACAGGAGCGTTGTCGTTAACATCGACCAATTCAATAGCGACTTTACTGGAATCCTTTAAACCTCCCTTATCTGTTGCTTCCACGTTTAACTGAAATTGCTTGTTTTTCTCGAAATCGAGGTCACCGTTCACTGTAATGTCACCGGTGTGGGCATCAATGTTGAATAAATCTAACGCTTTTCCAGAGCTTTGGGAAAACGAGTAGACCACATCAGCATTCGCCCCTTTGTCTCGATCTGATGCATTCACGGTGACAATAACAGTACCTTTTGGTGAGTTTTCAGATAATGAAGCCCTGTAAACAGGCTGACTAAATACAGGAGAATTATCATTTGCGTCCATAACATTTACATTGACTTTAACGGTTCCGGACTTAGGAGGAGAGCCTCCATCAAATGCTGATAAAACTAAATTATGTTGCTCTTTTTCTTCTCTATCAAGAGGCGTTTTTAAAACCATTTCGACATATTTCATTCCATCACTATCAGTTACATCCTTCAATGAAAAATGATCTGTTGGATTAAGAGTGTATTTCTGCAGTGCATTCAGACCTACATCAGGATCCTGCGCATTATCTAAAGAAAACCGAGCACCAGGGACAGCTAGCTCACCAACATCAATATTAATCTCTTTTCTTGCAAAAACAGGAGCATGATCATTAATATCTAATATTTCCACATCAATTCTGTGCAGCTCCATCGGGTTTTCTAGAATGATCTGGAAGTGTAAGGAGCATGGAGTGACCTGGGCGCACAGCTCCTCTCTATCTATTCTCTCTCTCACTACCAGAGTCCCTCTATCCACATTTAGACCGATGTACTCACGACTGTCCTCCGTGAAGATCCGCGCTCGACCAGATTTCAGTCTTTTAACATCCAAACCGAGATCCTGAACGATATTTCCCACAACAGAGCCCTTATTCATCTCCTCAGGAATGGAGTAACGGACCTGCCCGTGCGCAACGGTCAGAACAAAGACTAGTACAAAGAGCAGACGGAACGAAACGCAGGAGGAGTATCTGCTTTTCCGGGCGTCAAAAGAACAAAGAACAGCCATATTTTAACCACCCGAATCCAAATCAAGGAGATGCGACAAATATTCCTAAAGTTAAAAGAGAACAAAATGGGAAATATTATTCAAAACAACAGCGGACGTTGCACCACTAAGAGCCAGCGAAAAATGAAGACAAGCTCTGCGGCTCCTATGACGTCAGAATAAAGGGGAGGCCCTACAAAGATCCGCTTAAAACATGCACCTTCTCACACTTACTGACCAACAGCGGCACTTAGAGCATTAAAGAAATACTGCAGAGAAAATATAACACAGATGAGTGTGCCCTCAAATTTTAAAGAATTCTTTTTTGAATTAAGTAGAAATTAATGAAAGAAAGAAAAAAAAAATAGATACTGTAGACATTTTCAGGAATAAAGAAAGACAAGGGGAAAGGGAGAAAAGGAGAAAAAACTGAATAAACAATAGAGTGCCAATATGTATAAACGTATACACAGTGTAGACAGATGAAAGAAAATGTAAGAAAACGCTATGTTTCTTGATCTCACCTTATCATCATAATCATTGCTTGTTATGTCTCTCTGCGCATGCGTGAGAGTCTGTGCTCCACTGGTGTCCAAGCTAATGATGCTCTCACTGGAAGGTCTGGCATATTTCAGATCACTCTTTCTGGAGTCAGTCGTTCTGCAAACCTCATAATTATACACATGCTGTAAAGTCCCCGTCCCTCCTACGTCTGCGTAAAGGGGTGGATAATATGGAATAACTGGCAGATTGGCACCTGATTTATAAAACAGCCGCTCTCGTCTCCATCTGTAGCATTTGACTGACAGTATGGCTATGATGGAGACGATAAAGAGAAATGAAACTACAGCCAAGGCCAAGACTAGATAGAAAGTCAGGTTGTCGTTGTAATCCTTGTCGTGCGTAAAGTCAGTAAACTCCGAGAGCACTTCAGGGAAACTGTCCGCCACCGCCACGTTAATATTGACCGTAGCTGAACGAGAGGGCTGCCCGTTGTCCTCCACTACAACAGTGAGCTTCTGCTTCACAGCATCTTTATCGGTCACTTGGCGCACAGTTCTTATTTCTCCATTCTGTGCGCCCACTTCAAACAGCGCCCTGTCTGTGGCTTTCTGCAGTTTATATGAGAGCCAGGCATTCTGTCCAGAGTCCACATCAACAGCCACCACTTTAGTCACGAGATAGCCCACATCTGCTGAGCGAGGCACCATTTCAGCCACCACAGAGCCCCCAGTCTGGACTGGGTACAGAACCTGAGGCGCGTTGTCGTTCTGGTCCTGAATGATGATCTTCACACTCACATTGCTACTGAGAGGTGGGTTTCCTCCGTCCTGCGCTTTTACGCGGATATTAAACTCTTTTGTTTGCTCGTAATCAAAAGAACGAACAGCCAGAATCTCTCCGCTCTCTGCATGAACTGAAATATAAGTGGAGGCTGAAACTCCATTAACGAGAACATCCTCAAGAAAATATGAAATGCGCGCATTGTTACCAGAGTCTTTATCACTTGCTGTGACTGCAAATATAGACACTCCAGGTGTGTTATTTTCCATCACATAAGCGGTGTAAGACTGACGCTGGAACACAGGGGCGTTGTCATTGACATCAGATATTTTAAGCTGCAGTGTTTTATTAGTAGAGAATGAAGGTGAGCCCTCATCAGTAGCTCTGATTGTTATATTATATTCTGAAACCTTCTCACGATCTAAATACTGATCGGTGACCAAACTATAGAAATTAGAGGAGGATGATTTGATGCGAAATGGTAAATCTGAATTCACTGAACATTTAATCTGTCCGTTTTTACCGGAGTCTATATCTTTAATATTGAGCATCGCTATAACAGTCTCCGGGGCGGAGTCCTCTGGGATGGGGTTGGAAAAAGAGATAACACTGATAACAGGAGCATTGTCATTAACATCAGTGATCTCAACCAGCACTTTACTGGTATCAGTCAGCCCCCCTATATCTCTAGCTTCGACATTTAACTCGTACTGTTTAGATTTTTCATAATCCAAAAGACCATTCAGTTTTATTTCTCCAGTATCAGAATTAATGGTGAATATGTCTATGGATTCTACTCCTGTGCTTTGAGGAAACGAATACGTAACCTCACCATAAGGTCCTTTGTCCTTGTCTGTAGCACTTACTATCACCACTGTGCTTCCTTTCCGAGCGTTTTCTGATAAAGACACTAGGTAAACTGGCTGACTGAACACGGGAGGATTGTCGTTTGCATCAATAACAATGACGGTTATTTTAACTGTTCCAGATTTCTGAGGAGAGCCTCCATCAAATGCTGTCAGAATTAATTTATGCTCTTCTTGTTGCTCTCTGTCTAAAGCTGTCTGTAACACCATCTCAACATATTTTGTTCCATCATTGCGAGATAATTCTTTCAAAGTGAAATGGTCTGTTGGATTAAGAGTGTATCTCTGCAGTGCGTTTAAACCTACATCAGGATCACGCGCACTGTCTAAAGAAAACCGAGCACCAGGGACAGCGGACTCACCAATGTCGATATTAATCTCCTTTCTTGCAAAAACAGGAGCATGATCATTAATATCTAATATTTCTACATCAACTCGATGCATCTCCATCGGGTTTTCTAGAATGATCTGGAAATGTAAGGAGCATGGAGTGACCTGGGCGCACAGCTCCTCTCTATCTATCCTCTCTCTCACTACCAGAGTCCCTTTATCCACATTTAGACCGATGTACTCACGACTGTCCTCCGTGAAGATCCGCGCTCGACCAGATTTCAGTCTTTTAACATCCAAACCGAGATCCTGAACGATATTTCCCACAACAGAGCCCTTATTCATCTCCTCAGGAACGGAGTAACGGATTTGACAGTGCACAACAGCCAGAACAAAGGAAAAAAGAACCAGAAGCTTCCATGTCAAACCCTGCTTAGAGGAGTTGCTTCGTCGGGCGTACAATGAACAAAGAGCACCCATATTACCAAAACTGCAATTCACTCCAAAAGATCATATACACACTTTCTTTTATATACACAGATTCGAGTGCCCAAAAATGCACGACAAATTCATTCGACCGATGTGCGGACGTGTTGACGATTTGGTCTGCTTTTCTCAAATGAAACAGAGAATGCGCAGTCTGTATGATGTCACAGTCTGGGCAGGATCACGCAATAAGCGCCTAAAGCCTTCACGCACTGACCAACAGCGTCACACAGAGCCTAAAACGGTTATTACAACTATGGTGAAGGATGAGATAATGTCTTGCTGATTAGAACTCGAGCCAATGTGTAAAATTAAAGTTAATCGAATATGTTTTTAAAGAAAAGCATTTCAGGAACCTCTAGAACGTGCAAAGTCTTTGAAGAATTGTTAAAGGTTGGGGAAAAAATGTCTGACGACACAATACGAATCATTAAGTACATCTTTTGAAAAATATGTATTAAAAGATTAATTGCAATACATGGGAAAAAATCAGATAATTCCTCGTACAAAGATCCTGATTCCGAATTTCAGTACAATGGACAGAGGCAGAAAGCTTCTAACATGCACATTCAACACCTCAAAGTTTTTAAAATAAATGAGATCTCAAAATCAAGAAAAACAACAACAGCAACAACAACAACAACAACAACAATAATAATAATAAAATAATAATAATAATAATAATAATAATAGCGCTAGTAATAACACGAAACACAAAATCTCACCTGATCGTCAAAATCGTCACTTATCAGTTTCTCCCTCTGCGCATGTGTGAGCGTTTGTGTTCCACTGGGATCGAGACTAATGATGCTCTGAGTTGGTCTCATGTGCTTCAGATCACTCTTTCTGGAGTCAGTCGTTCTGCAAACCTCATAATTATACACATGCTGTAAAGTCCCCGTCCCTCCTACGTCTGCGTAAAGGGGTGGATAATATGGAATAACTGGCAGATTGGCACCTGATTTATAAAACATCCGCTCTCGTCTCCATCTGTAGCATTTGACTGACAGTATGGCTATGATGGAGACGATAAAGAGAAATGAAACTACAGCCAAGGCCAAGACTAGATAGAAAGTCAGGTTGTCGTTGTAATCCTTGTCGTGCGTAAAGTCAGTGAACTCCGAGAGCACTTCAGGGAAACTGTCCGCCACCGCCACGTTAATATTGACCGTAGCTGAACGAGAGGGCTGCCCGTTGTCCTCCACTACAACAGTGAGCTTCTGCTTTACAGCATCTTTATCGGTCACTTGGCGCACAGTTCTTATTTCTCCATTCTGTGCGCCCACTTCAAACAGCGCCCTGTCTGTGGCTTTCTGCAGTTTATATGAGAGCCAGGCATTCTGTCCAGAGTCCACATCAACAGCCACCACTTTAGTCACAAGATAGCCCACATCTGCTGAACGAGGCACCATTTCAGCCACCACAGAGCCCCCAGTCTGGACTGGGTACAGAACCTGAGGCGCGTTGTCGTTCTGGTCCTGAATGATGATCTTCACACTCACATTGCTACTGAGAGGTGGGTTTCCTCCGTCCTGCGCTTTTAGGCGAATATTAAACTCTTTTGTTTGCTCGTAATCAAAAGAGCGAACAGCCAGAATCTCTCCGCTCTCTGCATGAACTGAAATATAAGTGGAGGCTGAAACTCCGTTAACGAGAACATCCTCAAGAAAATATGAAATGCGCGCATTGTTACCAGAGTCTTTATCACTTGCTGTGACTGCAAATATAGACACTCCAGGTGTGTTATTTTCCATCACATAAGCGGTGTAAGACTGACGCTGGAACACAGGGGCGTTGTCATTGACATCAGATATTTTAAGCTGCAGTGTTTTATTAGTAGAGAATGAAGGTGAGCCCTCATCAGTAGCTCTTATTGTTATATTATATTCTGAAACCTTCTCACGATCTAAATACTGATCTGTGACCAAACTATAGAAATTAGAGGAGGATGGTTTGATGCGAAATGGTAAATCTGAATTCACTGAACATTTAATCTGTCCGTTTTTACCGGAGTCTATATCTTTAATATTGAGCATCGCTATAACAGTCTCCGGGGCGGAGTCCTCTGGGATGGGGCTGGAAAAAGAGATAACACTGATAACAGGAGCATTGTCATTAACATCAGTGATCTCAACCAGCACTTTACTGGTATCAGTTAGTCCACCTTTATCTTTTGCCTCGATATTCAATTCGTACTGTTTATATTTTTCAAAGTCTAACTGGCCACTTACTCGAATATCTCCAGTGTCTTGATCTATTGTGAATAAGTCGATAGTTTTACCGGTGCTCTGTGAAAACGAATATATAATCACACCGTTAGCTCCTTTGTCCTTGTCAGTTGCACTCACTGTTGCTAATCTTACTCCTCTTGGTGCATTTTCCGAAACAGTAACTTTATATGCAGGCTGACTAAACACTGGAGTGTTATCATTAACATCAATAACCATGATATTAATTTTGACTGTCCCCGATTTTTGAGGAGTGCCTCCATCAAAAGCCGTCAATTTCAATTTATGCTCCTCTTGTTTTTCTCTGTCTAAAGCTGTCTGCAAAATCATCTCTACATATTTTGTGCCATCACTACGGGATAATTCCTTTAGTGAAAAATGATCCGTTGGTTCAAGGGTGTATCTTTGGAGTGCATTCAGTCCTACATCTGGATCATGTGCATTATCTAAAGAAAATTTCGCTCCAGGGACAGCCGACTCACTAATCTGGAAATTGATCTCACTGTTTGCAAAAACAGGAGCATGATCATTAATATCTAATATTTCCACATCAATTCTGTGCAGCTCCATCGGGTTTTCTAGAATGATCTGGAAATGTAAGGAGCATGGAGTGACCTGGGCGCACAGCTCCTCTCTATCTATCCTCTCTCTCACTACCAGAGTCCCTTTATCCACATTTAGACCGATGTACTCACGACTGTCCTCCGTGAAGATCCGCGCTCGACCAGATTTCAATCTTTTAACATCCAAACCGAGATCCTGAACGATATTTCCCACAACAGAGCCCTTATTCATCTCCTCAGGAATGGAGTAACGGATTTGACCGTGCACAACAGCCAGAACAAAGCCGAAGAGAACGAGAAGCTTCATCTGCATTAGTGATGTCAAACTCCGCGTAGAGGACCTTCTTCGTCCGACGTACAAAGAACAAAGAGCACCCATATTACCAAGACTGCGATCCACTCCAGAGCATCATACAAACATTTTCATATACAAGGAGGAACAAATGACGAAATAAATGTAAGAAAGTCTCAGCAGACTGATGTGTGGACGTGTTGACGATTTGGTCTGCTTTTCTCAAATGAAACAGAGAATGCGCAGTCTGAATGATGTCACAGCCTGGGGAGGATCACGGAATAAGCGCTTAAGGCCTTCACGCACTGACCAACAGCGTCACACAGAGCCTAAAAAGGTTATTACACCTACAATATGGTGAAGGATGAAATGATGCAAAGTGAACTGAAATTCGCACCAACGTCTAAACTTGCTGCTAAAAATTATGTTAAAAAGGAAAGTATTTCAGATAATTCTAAAATGCACAACAACTTAGTTAAATGTTTCTTGTTGAAAATTAAAATGAATATGATAAAACATAAATCAGTAAATCTCAAGGAAACAATATTGTATGTTTTAAAAATGATTACAATTCATAAGAAAACTTGTACAGAAAACTGCTCTAACAAAAGGAAAGCCTTAGTCTCGACACCACGGACAGAGGCTTAAAAGCATATTCTTTGCTCATGCAGCGGTTAAAAATCTTAAACTAAACGCGATAGCACAAAACAACAACCTAATAATAATAATACTAATACTACTACTACTACTACTACTACTAATAATAATAATAATAATAATAATAATAACACCAATACAAAATCTCACCTGATCGTCAAAATCGTCATTTATCAGTTTCTCCCTCTGCGCATGCGTGAGAGTCTGTGTTCCACTGGCATCAAGACTAATAATGCTCTGAGTTGGTCTCATGTGCTTCAGATCACTCTTTCTGGAGTCAGTCGTTCTGCAAACCTCATAATTATACACATGCTGTAAAGTCCCCGTCCCTCCTACGTCTGCGTAAAGGGGTGGATAATATGGAATAACTGGCAGATTGGCACCTGATTTATAAAACATCCGCTCACGTCTCCATCTGTAGCATTTGACTGACAGTATGGCTATGATGGAGACGATAAAGAGAAATGAAACTACAGCCAAAGCCAAGACTAGATAGAAAGTCAGGTTGTCGTTGTAATCCTTGTCGTGCGTAAAGTCAGTGAACTCCGAGAGCACTTCAGGGAAACTGTCCGCCACCGCCACGTTAATATTGACCGTAGCTGAACGAGAGGGCTGCCCGTTGTCCTCCACTACAACAGTGAGCTTCTGCTTCACGGCATCTTTATCGGTCACTTGGCGCACAGTTCTAATTTCTCCATTCTGTGCGCCCACTTCAAACAGCGCCCTGTCTGTGGCTTTCTGCAGTTTATATGAGAGCCAGGCATTCTGTCCAGAGTCCACATCAACAGCCACCACTTTAGTCACGAGATAGCCCACATCTGCTGAGCGAGGCACCATTTCAGCCACCACAGAGCCCCCAGTCTGGACTGGGTACAGAACCTGAGGCGCGTTGTCGTTCTGGTCCTGAATGATGATCTTCACACTCACATTGCTACTGAGAGGTGGGTTTCCTCCGTCCTGCGCTTTTACGCGGATATTAAACTCTTTTGTTTGCTCGTAATCAAAAGAACGAACAGCCAGAATCTCTCCGCTCTCTGCATGAACTGAAATATAAGTGGAGGCTGAAACTCCATTAACGAGAACATCCTCAAGAAAATATGAAATGCGCGCATTGTTACCAGAGTCTTTATCACTTGCTGTGACTGCAAATATAGACACTCCAGGTGTGTTATTTTCCATCACATAAGCGGTGTAAGACTGACGCTGGAACACAGGGGCGTTGTCATTGACATCAGATATTTTAAGCTGCAGTGTTTTATTAGTAGAGAATGAAGGTGAGCCCTCATCAGTAGCTCTGATTGTTATATTATATTCAGAAACCTTCTCACGATCTAAATACTGATCCGTGACCAAACTATAGAAATTAGAGGAGGATGATTTGATGCGAAATGGTAAATCTGAATTCACTGAACATTTAATCTGTCCGTTTTTACCGGAGTCTATATCTTTAATATTGAGCATCGCTATAACAGTCTCCGGGGCGGAGTCCTCTGGGATGGGATTGGAAAAAGAGATAACACTGATAACAGGAGCATTGTCATTAACATCAGTGATCTCAACCAGCGCTTTACTGGTATCAGTCAGCCCCCCTACATCTCTAGCTTCGACATTCAGCTCGTACTGTTTAGACTTTTCATAATCCAATAGACCGCTCACTTTTATTTCTCCAGTATCAGAATCAATACTGAACAAGTCTTTCGCTTCTTTTCCGGTACTTTGAGAAAATGAATATTTGACCTCACCATAAGATCCTTTATCTTTGTCTGTAGCATTTACAGTCACTGCTATGCGGCTCTTTTCAGCATTTTCTGGTAAAGACACTCGGTAAACTGGCTTACTGAAAACAGGAGGATTGTCGTTTGCATCAATAACAATGACGGTTATTTTAACTGTTCCAGATTTCTGAGGAGAGCCTCCATCAAATGCTGTCAGAATTAATTTATGCTCTTCTTGTTGCTCTCTGTCTAAAGCTGTCTGTAACACCATCTCAACATACTTTGTTCCATCATTACGCGACAATTCTTTCAAAGCGAAATGATCTGTTGGATTAAGAGTGTATCTCTGCAATGCGTTTAAACCTACATCAGGGTCACGCGCGTTTTCTAAAGAAAACCGAGCTCCAGGAAGTGCTAGCTCACTAATGTCGATATTAATTTCCTTTGTTTCAAAAACAGGAGCATGATCATTAATATCTAATATTTCTACATCAATTCTGTGCAGCTCCATCGGGTTTTCTAGAATGATCTGGAAATGTAAGGAGCATGGAGTGACCTGGGCGCACAGCTCCTCTCTATCTATCCTCTCTCTCACTACCAGAGTCCCTTTATCCACATTTAGACCGATGTACTCACGACTGTCCTCCGTGAAGATCCGCGCTCGACCAGATTTCAGTCTTTTAACATCCAAACCGAGATCCTGAACGATATTTCCCACAACAGAGCCCTTATTCATCTCCTCAGGAATGGAGTAACGGATTTGACCGTGCACAACAGCCAGAACAAAGGAAAAGAGAACGAGAAGCTTCATCTGCATTAGTGATGTCAAACCCCGCGTAGAGGACCTTCTTCGACCGCCGTACAAAGAACAAAGAGCACCCATATTACCAAGACTGCGATCCACTCTAGAGCATCATACAAACATTTTCATATACAAGGAGAAACAAATGACGAAATAAATGTAAGAAAGCCTCAGCAGACTGATGTGTGGACGTGTTGACGATTTGGTCTGCTTTTCTCAAATGAAACAGAGAATGCGCAGTCTGAATGATGTCACAGCCTGGGGAGGATCACGGAATAAGCGCTTAAAGGCCTTCACGCACTGACCAACAGCGTCACACAGAGCCTAAAAAGGTTATTACAACTAGAATATGGTGAAGGATGAAATAATGCAAAGTTAACTGAAATTCGCACCAACGTCTAAACTTAATGCTCAGTAAATATGTTAAAAAGGAAAGTATTTCAGATTATTCTAAAATGCACAACAACTTAGTTAAATGTTTCTTGCTGAAAATTAAAATGAGTATGATAAAACATAAATCAGTAAATCTCAAGGAAACAATATTGTATGTTTTGAAAATGATTACAATTCATAAGAAAACTTGTACAGAAAACTGCTCTAAAAAAAGGAAAGCCTTAGTCTCGACACCACGGACAGAGGCTTAAAAGCATATTCTTTGCTCATGCAGCGGTTAAAAAATCTTAAACTAAACGCGATAGCACAAAACAACAACCTAATAATAATAATAATAATAATAATAATAATAATAACACCAATACAAAATCTCACCTGATCGTCAAAATCGTCATTTATCAGTTTCTCCCTCTGCGCATGCGTCAGAGTCTGTGTTCCACTGGTATCAAGACTAATAATGCTCTGAGTTGGTCTCATGTGCTTCAGATCACTCTTTCTGGAGTCAGTCGTTCTGCAAACCTCATAATTATACACATGCTGTAAAGTCCCCGTCCCTCCTACGTCTGCGTAAAGGGGTGGATAATATGGAATAACTGGCAGATTGGCACCTGATTTATAAAACATCCGCTCACGTCTCCATCTGTAGCATTTGACTGACAGTATGGCTATGATGGAGACGATAAAGAGAAATGAAACTACAGCCAAGGCCAAGACTAGATAGAAAGTCAGGTTGTCGTTGTAATCCTTGTCGTGCGTAAAGTCAGTGAACTCCGAGAGCACTTCAGGGAAACTGTCCGCCACCGCCACGTTAATACTGACCGTAGCTGAACGAGAGGGCTGCCCGTTGTCCTCCACTACAACAGTGAGCTTCTGCTTCACAGCATCTTTATCGGTCACTTGGCGCACAGTTCTTATTTCTCCATTCTGTGCGCCCACTTCAAACAGCGCCCTGTCTGTGGCTTTCTGCAGTTTATATGAGAGCCAGGCATTCTGTCCAGAGTCCACATCAACAGCCACCACTTTAGTCACAAGATAGCCCACATCTGCTGAGCGAGGCACCATTTCAGCCACCACAGAGCCCCCAGTCTGGACTGGGTACAGAACCTGAGGCGCGTTGTCGTTCTGGTCCTGAATGATGATCTTCACACTCACGTTGCTACTGAGAGGAGGGGAGCCTGCATCTTGCGCTATTACGCGGAACTGGAAATCTTTGATCTGCTCGTAGTCAAAAGAGCGCACTGCATGGATAACGCCGCTATCAGCACTGACAGATACGTAAGAGGAGACGGGCACTCCGTTAACCGACGAGTCCTCCAGTATGTAGGAGACTCGCGCATTCTGGTTCCAGTCTGCGTCTCTGGCTCTGACTGTGAATATGGAGAGACCTGGTGTGTTATTTTCTGGAATGGAGGCCTCATATGAGCTCCTCTCAAACACAGGAGCGTTATCATTCACATCTGATATCTGTAAGGAGAGAGTGACGCTGCTGGAGAGAGATGGAGATCCCTCATCAGCGCAGATCACACTGATATTATAACCAGACTCTCTCTCTCGGTCTAAATTACTTTCAGTTACAATACTGTAAAAGTCGCTAGAAGTCGATTGAATTGTAAACGGTATCTTTTCGCTTATTCGACAGTAGACTTGACCGTTGCTATCAGAATCTGGATCATTAGCACTGATTATAGCTATGACTGTTTCTGGTGGCGAGTCCTCCACTATACTGGTGGACTTCGACATCACTGTGATCATCGGCTTATTATCATTTACATCAATAACCTCTAACATTATTTTACTTGAATCAGAAAGGCCACCATTGTCAATTGCTTCTATGTCAATTTGGTAATGCTTGGAGATTTCATAGTCGATGTCTCCGACCAAAGTCACCACACCCTTTTCGTCTACATGAAACATCTCTGACATTCTGTCTATGTTATTCGAAATTGAATAACTTATTTGGCCATTTGAACTTTTATCTTGATCAAAGGCACTAACCGAAATAACTGATGTACCTTTAGGTGAATTTTCAGTTATCACAGCTTTATATACTGGTTTAGTAAAGACAGGAGCGTTATCATTGGCATCAAGCACAGTGATGTGTATCTGCACTGTTCCTGACATTACTGGATCTCCACCATCTATGGCCGTTAGCAATAGCGACATGTTTTCCTGTTTTTCTCGGTCTAACGGTTTTTGTAAAATCATTTCTACAGTTTTGCTTCCGTCAGCTTGGCTACCAATCTTCAGATTAAAATTGTCAGTTGGCGCTAACACATAGCTTTGGAGTCCATTTCTTCCAATGTCTGCGTCGACTGCTTTCTCTAAGACGAATTTTGAGCCAACAACAGCAGATTCACTTATCTCAAAGCGCTTTTCAGTCCTGATAAAACGAGGAGGGTTATCATTAATGTCTGTAACCTCGACGGTAATCCGGTAGAGTTCAATAGGGTTTTCTAGAATTATTTGTAAATGTAGAGCACAAGGCGTTGTCTGTCTGCATAGCGTTTCTCGGTCTATTCTCTCTTTGATCAGAAGCACCCCCCTCTCTTTATTCAGCTCGATGTATTCAGTAGAATCTCCACTAAATACACGAGCTTTTCCTGATTTCAGTCTCTTTAAATCTAAACCTAAATCCTGCGCTATATTACCGACTAAAGATCCTTTGGGCATTTCCTCAGGAATGGAGTAACTGACCTGTCCGCGCACTGAACTGAGAGAGAGGAGACAAATAAACAGCAGTACTTGCCGCGCCATTGTTCTGTCCGACATTCTGACGAGTGACAAAACAGTAAAGGCGATGTCTCCAGTGCTTAAAAGAAGGTTAGCTACACAAAGCAGCGATCCATTTCAAGAAATATTCCAATGTCCTTGAATGCAGTAAAATAAGGTAGATCTATTGCTCCGAAAGACGTTTTCTGCGCTCTGTGTTTGCAGTGCGGCTATAAAGCTCTTTCTCTCTCGCTCTCTTATTTCCACAATGTGGGGGAGGTTCTGCTCAAAATCCGGCTTGCATTCTCCAACACACTGACCAACAGCGGCACTGTGAGTCCAAATTGAAGAACTACACAAACATGAAAAGTGCAATGCATGAGAGAGAATGACTGCCATCAATAAGAAAGAAATAACGCAAAGCAAAGGAAAGGTCTAAAATATACGTAAGATCTGGGAGACAAATATGTGAACTAAAAAAGTGTCTTTCATTTTAACGTGTAAGATAATGAATGTTTACGCACCAAACAACTGAACTGTCATATAGAAAATAGCACTGAATGTAAGCGGTACAAATGTGTGCATAACTAACAAAGTAATATATTTATGACATCAAATCTGTCTTCTAGTTTACGTCATTTTAGCACTAATTATGTTGATAGAAAATATATTGTTTAATGCGCCATTATTGCCGTTGTTACATATGATACACAACATGGTTCAGAATACAGTACATGAGAAAACTGCTCTTAGAACGAAGACCTGAGTTGAAATTTCAGCACCACGGACAGAGACATATAGCGTCTGGTATGCACATTCAGCGACTCTCAAATCTTAAACTCAGCACCCAACCAATATAATAATAATAATAATAATAATAATAATAATAATAATAATAATACAAAGTCTCACCTGATCATTAAAATCGTCGTGTATCAGTTTCTCCCTCTGCGCATGTGTGAGAGTCTGTGTTCCACTGGTATCAAGACTAATAATGCTATGAGTTGGTCTGATGTGCTTTAGATCACTCTTTCTGGAGTCAGTCGTTCTGCAGACCTCATAATTATACACATGCTGTAAAGTCCCCGTCCCTCCTACGTCTGCGTAAAGGGGTGGGTAATATGGAATAACTGGCAGATTGGCACCTGATTTATAAAACATCCGCTCTCGTCTCCATCTGTAGCATTTGACTGACAGTATGGCTATGATGGAGACGATAAAGAGAAATGAAACTACAGCCAAGGCCAAGACTAGATAGAAAGTCAGGTTGTCGTTGTAATCCTTGTCGTGCGTAAAGTCAGTGAACTCCGAGAGCACTTCAGGGAAACTGTCCGCCACCGCCACGTTAATATTGACCGTAGCTGAACGAGAGGGCTGCCCGTTGTCCTCCACTACAACAGTGAGCTTCTGCTTCACAGCATCTTTATCGGTCACTTGGCGCACAGTTCTTATTTCTCCATTCTGTGCGCCCACTTCAAACAGCGCCCTGTCTGTGGCTTTCTGCAGTTTATATGAGAGCCAGGCATTCTGTCCAGAGTCCACATCAACAGCCACCACTTTAGTCACAAGATAGCCCACATCTGCTGAGCGAGGCACCATTTCAGCCACCACAGAGCCTCCAGTCTGGACTGGGTACAGAACCTGAGGCGCGTTGTCGTTCTGGTCCTGAATGATGATCTTTACACTCACGTTGCTACTGAGAGGAGGGGAGCCTCCATCTTGCGCTATTACGCGGAACTGGAAATCTTTGATCTGCTCGTAGTCAAAAGAGCGCACTGCATGGATAACGCCGCTATCAGCACTGACAGATACGTAAGAGGAGATGGGCACTCCGTTAACCGACGAGTCCTCCAGTATGTAGGAGACTCGAGCATTCTGGTTCCAGTCTGCGTCTTTGGCTCTGACTGTGAATATGGAGAGACCTGGTGTGTTATTTTCTGGAATGGAGGCCTCATATGAGCTCCTCTCAAACACAGGAGCGTTATCATTCACATCTGATATCTGTAAGGAGAGAGTGACGCTGCTGGAGAGAGATGGAGACCCCTCATCAGCGCAGATCACACTGATATTATATCCAGACTCTCTCTCTCGGTCTAAATTGTTATCTGTGACTAAACTGAAGAAATTATTTGTGGTCGATTTCAGCGTGAATGGAACATTTGTGTTTAACGAACAATGGACTTTACCATTTTCACCAGAGTCTGGATCTTGAACGTTTATCATTGTTACAACAGTGTCTAACTTTGAGTCTTCAGATATGATATTAAGTTTACTCATTATATTTATAACTGGCGTGTTATCATTTACATCAATTAAATCTACAACGATTTTACACGAATCAGTTAAACCTCCATCATCAGTTGCCTGTATGTGAACTTGATAGTGATGAGCCTTTTCATAATCTAGATTTCCAGCAACTTTAACCTCACCGGTTAACTCATTTATTTCAAACAATTCAGGCATAGTGTCGTCAGTGCTTGTAATTGAATATATTATTTCACTATTAGAACCTTTGTCAGCATCCGTCGCACTTACTGTTGTAACAACGGTGCCTTTTGGTGAATTCTCTGTAATAGTGGTTTTATATACTTCTTGTGTGAAAACAGGTGAATTATCATTAGCATCTAAAACAATGATATTTATCTGCGCAGTGCCAGATAGACGCGGATCGCCTCCGTCTACTGCTATTAGTACGAGGGACAACTGCTCCTGCTTTTCACGATCAAGGGGCTTTTGAAGAATCATTTCAACCATTTTATTACCATCTGGCTGATTTTGCACTTTTAGTGAAAAATTATCCGTAGGGTTCAGAGAATAACTCTGAAGACCATTAACGCCAACATCCGGGTCCACGGCTCTTTCTAAAACAAATTTCGCTCCCGGTACAGCTGACTCACTAATTCTGAATTGCATTTCAGCCCTTTTGAACGAAGGAGAGTTGTCGTTTACATCCATAATCTCGACAGTGACACTATAAAACTCCATTGGATTCTCTAAAATGATCTGAAAATGTAGAGCACAAGGCGTTGTCTGTGCGCACAGCGCTTCTCGGTCTATTCTCTCTTTGATAAGGAGGACTCCCCTCTCTTTATTCAGCTCGATGTATTCAGCGCTGTCTCCAGTATAAATACGAGCTTTTCCTGATTTCAGTCTCTTTAAATCTAAACCTAAATCCTGCGCTATGTTACCGACTAAAGATCCTTTGGGCATTTCCTCGGGAATGGAGTAACTGACCTGTCCGCGCACTGAACTGAGAGAGACGAGACAAATAAACAGCAGTACTTGCCGCGCCATTGTTCTGTCCGACATTTTCCTCTGCGACACGAAAAAACAACAACAACAAAAAAAACAGTATAATCCAATCAGTAATGAGGACGTACGATACTCTTCCAAAAAACAAAAAAAAAATTACATGACAAAATACCTTTATATTTTCCAGCATAAAGAACAATAATGATATATATTTGAAGAGCTGATGTCGACCTTCTGCTCTATGCTCTCTGCTAATGTCTCTTTCTCCTCCTAACGCATTGAAATAAAGTGGGTGTTTCTGCTGTCAATCTCTGCAACACGTTGACCAACAGCGGCACTCTGAGTCCAATATACTGAACTACACAAATAAATTACCAAATGTGAAAACATAAGGAGTATCTTGAGAAATTCAGTACTATGAGAAGATAAAAATGAGAAACGTTGGCACCAAATGCATAGACTTTATAAGCATGTCGAGGGTTCGCCACGACTGGAAAACGAAAACATGCATACCGTGAAATAAATGAGCACTTCAGCACCTTGGACAGAGCAACAAACAAAAGAGAAATGGGACTACGTGTTGAACTTTCTACTAAACTGTGGTCATTTTCTCAAAACAAGATCTAAATACTGAAACGTGTAGAAGAAATAGCGATATTAAATTCAGAAACAACAGAAAACATCTTAACACTGAAGATTCAAAAGCTGATTTTTTAAAGAAACATGCTAATTTGAAAAAGTTAAGAAAATGCACTGATCGGTCGGAAACAAAAACAGCAATACTACTACTGCTAGCAATACTGCTACTAGTAAGTTTTCATGTAATTATTATTAAACCTAAAATATATGGAGATCTGAATAATGTGTCAGTCAAGCAGTAACAACTTAATAAAACTAGGTTTTAATAGGCTGTAAATACATCACGAAGTTTTTAACAAAAAACAGCACCTGATTATCAGAATCAGTATGGGTAAGTTTCTCCCTCTGCGCATGCGTGAGTGTTTGTGTTCCACTGGTGTCCAAGCTAATGATGCTCTCACTGGAAGGTCTGGCATATGTGAACTAAAAAAGTGTCTTTCATTTTAACGTGTAAGATAATGAATGTTTACGCACCAAACAACTGAACTGTCATATAGAAAATAGCACTGAATGTAAGCGGTACAAATGTGTGCATAACTAACAAAGTAATATATTTATGACATCAAATCTGTCTTCTAGTTTACGTCATTTTAGCACTAATTATGTTGATAGAAAATATATTGTTTAATGCGCCATTATTGCCGTTGTTACATATGATACACAACATGGTTCAGAATACAGTACATGAGAAAACTGCTCTTAGAACGAAGACCTGAGTTGAAATTTCAGCACCACGGACAGAGACATATAGCGTCTGGTATGCACATTCAGCGACTCTCAAATCTTAAACTCAGCACCCAACCAATATAATAATAATAATAATAATAATAATAATAATAATAATAATAATACAAAGTCTCACCTGATCATTAAAATCGTCGTGTATCAGTTTCTCCCTCTGCGCATGTGTGAGAGTCTGTGTTCCACTGGTATCAAGACTAATAATGCTATGAGTTGGTCTGATGTGCTTTAGATCACTCTTTCTGGAGTCAGTCGTTCTGCAGACCTCATAATTATACACATGCTGTAAAGTCCCCGTCCCTCCTACGTCTGCGTAAAGGGGTGGGTAATATGGAATAACTGGCAGATTGGCACCTGATTTATAAAACATCCGCTCTCGTCTCCATCTGTAGCATTTGACTGACAGTATGGCTATGATGGAGACGATAAAGAGAAATGAAACTACAGCCAAGGCCAAGACTAGATAGAAAGTCAGGTTGTCGTTGTAATCCTTGTCGTGCGTAAAGTCAGTGAACTCCGAGAGCACTTCAGGGAAACTGTCCGCCACCGCCACGTTAATATTGACCGTAGCTGAACGAGAGGGCTGCCCGTTGTCCTCCACTACAACAGTGAGCTTCTGCTTCACAGCATCTTTATCGGTCACTTGGCGCACAGTTCTTATTTCTCCATTCTGTGCGCCCACTTCAAACAGCGCCCTGTCTGTGGCTTTCTGCAGTTTATATGAGAGCCAGGCATTCTGTCCAGAGTCCACATCAACAGCCACCACTTTAGTCACAAGATAGCCCACATCTGCTGAGCGAGGCACCATTTCAGCCACCACAGAGCCTCCAGTCTGGACTGGGTACAGAACCTGAGGCGCGTTGTCGTTCTGGTCCTGAATGATGATCTTTACACTCACGTTGCTACTGAGAGGAGGGGAGCCTCCATCTTGCGCTATTACGCGGAACTGGAAATCTTTGATCTGCTCGTAGTCAAAAGAGCGCACTGCATGGATAACGCCGCTATCAGCACTGACAGATACGTAAGAGGAGATGGGCACTCCGTTAACCGACGAGTCCTCCAGTATGTAGGAGACTCGAGCATTCTGGTTCCAGTCTGCGTCTTTGGCTCTGACTGTGAATATGGAGAGACCTGGTGTGTTATTTTCTGGAATGGAGGCCTCATATGAGCTCCTCTCAAACACAGGAGCGTTATCATTCACATCTGATATCTGTAAGGAGAGAGTGACGCTGCTGGAGAGAGATGGAGACCCCTCATCAGCGCAGATCACACTGATATTATATCCAGACTCTCTCTCTCGGTCTAAATTGTTATCTGTGACTAAACTGAAGAAATTATTTGTGGTCGATTTCAGCGTGAATGGAACATTTGTGTTTAACGAACAATGGACTTTACCATTTTCACCAGAGTCTGGATCTTGAACGTTTATCATTGTTACAACAGTGTCTAACTTTGAGTCTTCAGATATGATATTAAGTTTACTCATTATATTTATAACTGGCGTGTTATCATTTACATCAATTAAATCTACAACGATTTTACACGAATCAGTTAAACCTCCATCATCAGTTGCCTGTATGTGAACTTGATAGTGATGAGCCTTTTCATAATCTAGATTTCCAGCAACTTTAACCTCACCGGTTAACTCATTTATTTCAAACAATTCAGGCATAGTGTCGTCAGTGCTTGTAATTGAATATATTATTTCACTATTAGAACCTTTGTCAGCATCCGTCGCACTTACTGTTGTAACAACGGTGCCTTTTGGTGAATTCTCTGTAATAGTGGTTTTATATACTTCTTGTGTGAAAACAGGTGAATTATCATTAGCATCTAAAACAATGATATTTATCTGCGCAGTGCCAGATAGACGCGGATCGCCTCCGTCTACTGCTATTAGTACGAGGGACAACTGCTCCTGCTTTTCACGATCAAGGGGCTTTTGAAGAATCATTTCAACCATTTTATTACCATCTGGCTGATTTTGCACTTTTAGTGAAAAATTATCCGTAGGGTTCAGAGAATAACTCTGAAGACCATTAACGCCAACATCCGGGTCCACGGCTCTTTCTAAAACAAATTTCGCTCCCGGTACAGCTGACTCACTAATTCTGAATTGCATTTCAGCCCTTTTGAACGAAGGAGAGTTGTCGTTTACATCCATAATCTCGACAGTGACACTATAAAACTCCATTGGATTCTCTAAAATGATCTGAAAATGTAGAGCACAAGGCGTTGTCTGTGCGCACAGCGCTTCTC
This sequence comes from Colossoma macropomum, assembly GCF_904425465.1. Lineage (NCBI taxonomy): Eukaryota > Metazoa > Chordata > Actinopteri > Characiformes > Serrasalmidae > Colossoma > Colossoma macropomum. The sequence goes on along the minus strand of NW_023494792.1, from coordinate 5,987,856 downwards.
GGTCTATTCTCTCTTTGATAAGGAGGACTCCCCTCTCTTTATTCAGCTCGATGTATTCAGCGCTGTCTCCAGTATAAATACGAGCTTTTCCTGATTTCAGTCTCTTTAAATCTAAACCTAAATCCTGCGCTATGTTACCGACTAAAGATCCTTTGGGCATTTCCTCGGGAATGGAGTAACTGACCTGTCCGCGCACTGAACTGAGAGAGACGAGACAAATAAACAGCAGTACTTGCCGCGCCATTGTTCTGTCCGACATTTTCCTCTGCGACACGAAAAAACAACAACAACAAAAAAACAGTATAATCCAATCAGTAATGAGGACGTACGATACTCTTCCAAAAAACAAAAAAAAAATTACATGACAAAATACCTTTATATTTTCCAGCATAAAGAACAATAATGATATATATTTGAAGAGCTGATGTCGACCTTCTGCTCTATGCTCTCTGCTAATGTCTCTTTCTCCTCCTAACGCATTGAAATAAAGTGGGTGTTTCTGCTGTCAATCTCTGCAACACGTTGACCAACAGCGGCACTCTGAGTCCAATATACTGAACTACACAAATAAATTACCAAATGTGAAAACATAAGGAGTATCTTGAGAAATTCAGTACTATGAGAAGATAAAAATGAGAAACGTTGGCACCAAATGCATAGACTTTATAAGCATGTCGAGGGTTCGCCACGACTGGAAAACGAAAACATGCATACCGTGAAATAAATGAGCACTTCAGCACCTTGGACAGAGCAACAAACAAAAGAGAAATGGGACTACGTGTTGAACTTTCTACTAAACTGTGGTCATTTTCTCAAAACAAGATCTAAATACTGAAACGTGTAGAAGAAATAGCGATATTAAATTCAGAAACAACAGAAAACATCTTAACACTGAAGATTCAAAAGCTGATTTTTTAAAGAAACATGCTAATTTGAAAAAGTTAAGAAAATGCACTGATCGGTCGGAAACAAAAACAGCAATACTACTACTGCTAGCAATACTGCTACTAGTAAGTTTTCATGTAATTATTATTAAACCTAAAATATATGGAGATCTGAATAATGTGTCAGTCAAGCAGTAACAACTTAATAAAACTAGGTTTTAATAGGCTGTAAATACATCACGAAGTTTTTAACAAAAAACAGCAATTAATATTATAAGACGCTCACCTGATTATCAGAATCAGTATGGGTAAGTTTCTCCCTCTGCGCATGCGTGAGTGTTTGTGTTCCACTGGTGTCCAAGCTAATGATGCTCTCACTGGAAGGTCTGGCATATGTGAACTAAAAAAGTGTCTTTCATTTTAACGTGTAAGATAATGAATGTTTACGCACCAAACAACTGAACTGTCATATAGAAAATAGCACTGAATGTAAGCGGTACAAATGTGTGCATAACTAACAAAGTAATATATTTATGACATCAAATCTGTCTTCTAGTTTACGTCATTTTAGCACTAATTATGTTGATAGAAAATATATTGTTTAATGCGCCATTATTGCCGTTGTTACATATGATACACAACATGGTTCAGAATACAGTACATGAGAAAACTGCTCTTAGAACGAAGACCTGAGTTGAAATTTCAGCACCACGGACAGAGACATATAGCGTCTGGTATGCACATTCAGCGACTCTCAAATCTTAAACTCAGCACCCAACCAATATAATAATAATAATAATATAATAATAATATAATAATACAAAGTCTCACCTGATCATTAAAATCGTCGTGTATCAGTTTCTCCCTCTGCGCATGTGTAGAGTCTGTGTTCCACTGGTATCAAGACTAATAATGCTATGAGTTGGTCTGATGTGCTTTAGATCACTCTTTCTGGAGTCAGTCGTTCTGCAGACCTCATAATTATACACATGCTGTAAAGTCCCCGTCCCTCCTACGTCTGCGTAAAGGGGTGGATAATATGGAATAACTGGCAGATTGGCACCTGATTTGTAAAACATCCGCTCACGTCTCCATCTGTAGCATTTGACTGACAGTATGGCTATGATGGAGACGATAAAGAGAAATGAAACTACAGCCAAGGCCAAGACTAGATAGAAAGTCAGGTTGTCGTTGTAATCCTTGTCGTGCGTAAGGTCAGTGAACTCCGAGAGCACTTCAGGGAAACTGTCCGCCACCGCCACGTTAATATTGACCGTAGCTGAACGAGAGGGCTGCCCGTTGTCCTCCACTACAACAGTGAGCTTCTGCTTCACAGCATCTTTATCGGTCACTTGGCGCACAGTTCTTATTTCTCCATTCTGTGCGCCCACTTCAAACAGCGCCCTGTCTGTGGCTTTCTGCAGTTTATATGAGAGCCAGGCATTCTGTCCAGAGTCCACATCAACAGCCACCACTTTAGTCACGAGATAGCCCACATCTGCTGAGCGAGGCACCATTTCAGCCACCACAGAGCCCCCAGTCTGGACTGGGTACAGAACCTGAGGCGCGTTGTCGTTCTGGTCCTGAATGATGATCTTCACACTCACATTGCTACTGAGAGGTGGGTTTCCTCCGTCCTGCGCTTTTACGCGGACATTAAACTCTTTTGTTTGCTCGTAATCAAAAGAGCGAACAGCCAGAATCTCTCCGCTCTCTGCATGAACTGAAATATAAGTGGAGGCTGAAACTCCGTTAACGAGAACATCCTCAAGAAAATATGAAATGCGCGCATTGTTACCAGAGTCTTTATCACTTGCTGTGACTGCAAATATAGACACTCCAGGTGTGTTATTTTCCATCACATAAGCGGTGTAAGACTGACGCTGGAACACAGGGGCGTTGTCATTGACATCAGATATTTTAAGCGTCAACGTTTTGTTCATAGATAAAGAGGGAGAGCCCTCATCAGTAGCTGTTATTGTAATATTATATTCAGAAACTTTCTCACGATCTAAACGGTGTTCAGTGACTAAACTGTAGAAATTAGAAGAAGATGATTTAATTTTGAATGGCAGGTTTGAATCTACTGTGCATTTAACGTGTCCATTTCTCTCTGAATCTACATCTTTGATGTTCAGCATAGCAATTATAGTCTCGGGAGGCGAATCTTCTGGAATTGGGTTCGAGAACGAAATAAGGCTTATTACTGGGTTATTGTCATTTACATCAGTTATTTCAATATTGACCTTACTAGTGTCAGTTAAGCCGCCCTTGTCTGTTGCTTCCACGTATAATTCGTACTTTTTTGTTTTCTCAAAATCTAAAGAACCACTCACTGAAATCGTTCCAGTACTACTATTAATATCGAACAGGTCTGATATGCTTTCACTACTTTGAGAAAATGAGTATGTTATGTCTCCATTTGTTCCCTGGTCCACGTCCGTAGCGCTAACGGTCAAAATTGCGGAGCCTTTCGCAATATTTTCTGGGATAGAAACTCTGTAAACCGCCTCACTGAAAACTGGAGCGTTGTCATTTACATCAAGAACAATAACGTTTATTTTTATTGTGCCTGTTTTTTGCGGACTGCCACCATCAAATGCCGTCAAAATCAGCTTGTGTTCGCTCTGCACCTCCCTGTCTAGAGGCTTCTGCAAAAGCATCTCAACAAATTTTGTATCATCAGACAGGGTAGGGATTTTAAGTACAAAGAAATCGGATGGGTGAAGCTTGTAAGTCTGCAGCGAATTTTGACCTACATCAGGATCTTTAGCACTGTCAAGCGACAAACGAGCTCCAGGCAGAGCTAATTCGCTTATTTGAAAATTGATCTCATTTTTCGCAAAAACAGGAGCATGATCATTAATATCTAATATTTCTACATCAATTCTGTGCAGCTCCATCGGGTTTTCTAGAATGATCTGGAAATGTAAGGAGCATGGAGTGACCTGGGCGCACAGCTCCTCTCTATCTATCCTCTCTGTCACTACCAGAGTCCCTCTATCCACATTTAGACCGATGTACTCACGACTGTCCTCCGTGAAGATCCGCGCTCGACCAGATTTCAGTCTTTTAACATCCAAACCGAGATCCTGAACGATATTTCCCACAACAGAGCCCTTATTCATCTCCTCAGGAATGGAGTAACGGACCTGCCCGCGCGCAACGGTCAGAACAAAGACAAGTAGAATGAGACGCTGCGTCAGCCATGGAGAAATCCAGACGGTGTAGCTGCTTCTCCGGCCTTCGAGAGAACAAAGAGCAGCCATTTTCCAACTACGACAGTCTTGTTTAGACGTTATAACTATGATTCAAGAACCGAACCGATTGAAAAACGAAAAATTATACCAGAATCCCAGTAAACCATTGCAGGAACCGCTTGAGCATTTGAGAAACAAAGCCAAATGAAATACTGCAATTCTACTTCGTGATGTCAGAAATAGAGGAGTGTCTAGTATATTCCTTTAAGCCCTCCACACGCTGTCCAACAGCGGCACTTAGAGCACTAAAGACATATTACAACCAAAATATAATCCAAGCAAATGCACTGTATTTCAATTTAGTTTCAGATTCAGGGCATATGATACAATGCAGTAAAGTTGTTTATGATAGAAATCAGCATAGTAACTGCGCTGCCACAAAATTTAGCAAAGACTTTTAAGTGTTAACAAAGCAATAAGGAGCCAGGGCTAATACGTGATTATTATAATTACCATTTACAGAAAAAGAAAAAGTGTGAGAATTATGTTTTAACCCATGAAACCCATTTTAATTAATCACAAGTGAATATTTCACAATGATCACATAAATGATATACTGTGCTGCTGTATCTCTATTAGGAAAATTACATTTTCCAGCTGCTAGAACTCACCTGGTTATCAGAATCGTCCCTTATATTCGGTTTTCCCCTCTGCGCATGCGTAAGCGTCTGTGTTCCACTAGAATCCAAACTAATGATGCTCTCACTGGAAGGTCTGGCATATTTCAGATCGCTCTTTCTGGAGTCAGTCGTTCTGCAGACCTCATAATTATACACATGCTGTAAAGTCCCCGTCCCTCCTACGTCTGCGTAAAGGGGTGGGTAATATGGAATAACTGGCAGATTGGCACCTGATTTATAAAACATCCGCTCACGTCTCCATCTGTAGCATTTGACTGACAGTATGGCTATGATGGAGACGATAAAGAGAAATGAAACTACAGCCAAGGCCAAGACTAGATAGAAAGTCAGGTTGTCGTTGTAATCCTTGTCGTGCGTAAAGTCAGTGAACTCCGAGAGCACTTCAGGGAAACTGTCCGCCACCGCCACGTTAATATTGACCGTAGCTGAACGAGAGGGCTGCCCGTTGTCCTCCACTACAACAGTGAGTTTCTGCTTCACAGCATCTTTATCGGTCACTTGGCGCACAGTTCTTATTTCTCCATTCTGTGCGCCCACTTCAAACAGCGCCCTGTCTGTGGCTTTCTGCAGTTTATATGAGAGCCAGGCATTCTGTCCAGAGTCCACATCAACAGCCACCACTTTAGTCACGAGATAGCCCACATCTGCTGAGCGAGGCACCATTTCAGCCACCACAGAGCCCCCAGTCTGGACTGGGTACAGAACCTGAGGCGCGTTGTCGTTCTGGTCCTGAATGATGATCTTCACACTCACATTGCTACTGAGAGGAGGGGAGCCTCCATCTTGCGCTATTACGCGGAACTGGAAATCTTTGATCTGCTCGTAGTCAAAAGAGCGCACTGCATGGATAACGCCGCTATCAGCACTGACAGATACGTAAGAGGAGACGGGCACTCCGTTAACCGACGAGTCCTCCAGTATGTAGGAGACTCGCGCATTCTGGTTCCAGTCTGCGTCTCTGGCTCTGACTGTGAATATGGAGAGACCTGGTGTGTTATTTTCTGGAATGGAGGCCTCATATGAGCTCCTCTCAAACACAGGAGCGTTATCATTCACATCTGATATCTGTAAGGAGAGAGTGACGCTGCTGGAGAGAGATGGAGATCCCTCATCAGCGCAGATCACACTGATATTATATGAACTTTCACTTTCTCGGTCTAAAAGACTATCAGTCACAATGCTGTAAAATCCTGAAGCTGTTGATTTGATTGAATAAGGGATGTTATCAGCGATGAGGCATGACACTTGCCCATTTTCTCCTGAATCTCGATCATTGACGCTCATCATAGCTATTACAGTATTGGGAGGCGAATTTTCTGGTATTGAATTTGACTTCGATATTATATTAATTATCGGGCTGTTGTCATTAATATCAATCAGGTCCACAACAATTTTGCTGGAGTCAGACAATCCACCATTATCTATGGCCTCGATATCAATTTGATAATTCGTTCCTTTTTCGTAGTCAATTTGGCCAATCAAAAAGACATCACCATTTTCCCTTATGCTGAACATTTCTGACACAGCATCTGTATTAGATATCAAATAACTAACGTGTCCATTTGGTCCTTTGTCCGCATCTGAAGCGCTTACCTTGGTCAGTAATGACCCTTTAGCGGAATTTTCAGTTATAACAGCTTTATACACTGGTTTTGTGAAAACAGGGGCATTATCATTGGCATCGAGAACAGTAACATGAATCTGAACTGTTCCAGTCATCTGTGGCTCGCCGCCATCTATAGCTGTCAACAACAAGGACATTTTCTCCTGCTTTTCACGATCGAGCGGTTTTTGTAAAATCATTTCAACCTTTTTAGTTCCATCTATCTGACTGTCCAGCTTCAAATTAAAATGGTCAGTTGGTGTTAAAATATATCTCTGCAGACCATTAATACCAATGTCTGCATCGATCGCTTTCTCCAGCACAAATTTTGATCCAACAACCGCAGACTCGCTTATTTCAAATCGTTTCTCGTTATTTTTAAAGCTCGGAGCGTTATCGTTTGTATCTGTAATTTCAACGGTCACCCTAAACAGCTCAATTGGGTTTTCCAATGTAATCTGGAAATGTAGAGCACAAGGCGTTGTCTGTCCGCACAGCGCTTCTCGGTCTATTCTCTCTTTGATAAGGAGGACTCCCCTCTCTTTATTCAGCTCGATGTATTCAGCGCTGTCTCCAGTATAAATACGAGCTTTTCCTGATTTCAGTCTCTTTAAATCTAAACCTAAATCCTGCACTATGTGACCGACTAAAGATCCTTTGGGCATTTCCTCAGGAATGGAGTAACTGACCTGTCCGTGCACTGAACTGAGAGAGACGAGACAAATAAACAGCAGTACTTGCCGCGCCATTGTTCTGTCCGACATTTCTCTTGGCGACACTCAACGACGTTTTAAATTAATCCATATAAATTGATTTCCTTATCGATGTCCAAACGATCAACAATGAAAAAAAATAAGTTAGAAGTGGCTGGAACAAAGCAGATTAGTGATCTCTGCGGTTCGTGTCCTTTCTTCTCCCTCTGTGCTCTCGTAATGTCGGTTTTCTTTCTTCTCTGGAGATAACGGTGGGAACTACCAACCTTAAATCTCCACACACTGACCAACAGCGGCACTCAGAGTTCAATCTGATGAACTACATTAGTAGAGTTAAGAGGCATTTATTTTAATTTAACTTGGAGAAATCGAGTCTATAGCGAAAGAGTAAAGCAGAAAAATTTTCAAAAATGTGACAGACTATAAAATAAATATGAAATGATTATATACCTTGGGATCAGTGACATTTTGCAATTTCCATTTTAGAAATCTCAAAAACTATTCAAAAAGATATACTAGACTGTTCTTTAGAATTTATTATGAAGTTGCCATAAAACTCTCTTAACAGTCCTGTAAGTTTGTCATAAAACCCACAACAATATGCTAAATTAAAACAGTACGCGGAATGTAGGAACGACGGTTCAAATGCATATTACTGCCTAAGTGCATGAGAATGGGTAAATACATAAGTTCTGATATAGGGAACGTCTCCAAACATGAGAGAATTTCAGCACCATGGTCAGCGAGACACTACCAACAGGCAAAAAAAGCGTTTCCGTAAAGTAAGAAAAGCGTGATGATATTTCAGGGTTAGAAAAACAGGTAATTAAACAATGAAGCTCACCTGATCACCAGAGTCATTCGAAAGTTTCTCCCTCTGCGCATGCGTCAGAGTCTGTGTTCCACTAGTGTCCAAGCTAATGATGCTCTCACTGGAAGGTCTGGCATATTTCAGATCACTCTTTCTGGAGTCAGTCGTTCTGCAGACCTCATAATTATACACATGCTGTAAAGTCCCCGTCCCTCCTACGTCTGCGTAAAGGGGTGGATAATATGGAATAACTGGCAGATTGGCACCTGATTTATAAAACATCCGCTCACGTCTCCATCTGTAGCATTTGACTGACAGTATGGCTATGATGGAGACGATAAAGAGAAATGAAACTACAGCCAAGGCCAAGACTAGATAGAAAGTCAGGTTGTCGTTGTAATCCTTGTCGTGCGTAAAGTCAGTGAACTCCGAGAGCACTTCAGGGAAACTGTCCGCCACCGCCACGTTAATATTGACCGTAGCTGAACGAGAGGGCTGCCCGTTGTCCTCCACTACAACAGTGAGCTTCTGCTTCACAGCATCTTTATCGGTCACTTGGCGCACAGTTCTTATTTCTCCATTCTGTGCGCCCACTTCAAACAGCGCCCTGTCTGTGGCTTTCTGCAGTTTATATGAGAGCCAGGCATTCTGTCCAGAGTCCACATCAACAGCCACCACTTTAGTCACAAGATAGCCCACATCTGCTGAGCGAGGCACCATTTCAGCCACCACAGAGCCCCCAGTCTGGACTGGGTACAGAACCTGAGGCGCGTTGTCGTTCTGGTCCTGAATGATGATCTTCACACTCACATTGCTACTGAGAGGAGGGGAGCCTCCATCTTGCGCTATTACGCGGAACTGGAAATCTTTGATCTGCTCGTAGTCAAAAGAGCGCACTGCATGGATAACGCCGCTATCAGCACTGACAGATACGCAAGAGGAGACAGGCACTCCGTTAACCGACGAGTCCTCCAGTATGTAGGAGACTCGCGCATTCTGGTTCCAGTCTGCGTCTTTGGCTCTGACCGTGAATATGGAGAGACCTGGTGTGTTGTTTTCTGGAATGGAGGCCTCATATGAGCTCCTCTCAAACTCAGGAGCGTTATCATTCACATCTGATATCTGTAAGGAGAGAGTGACGCTGCTGGAGAGAGATGGAGACCCCTCATCAGCGCAGATCACACTGATATTATAACCAGACTCTCTCTCTCGGTCTAATTCCGCGTCCGTTACTAAACTAAAGAAATTACTTGACGTGGATTTTAGTGCAAAAGGAACATTTTGGTTTGTTGAACACTGCACTCTACCACTGTCTCCCGAATCACTGTCCTGAACATTTATTATTGAAATTACGGTTCCTATTTTTGCATTTTCAGAAATGTCATTTGATTTTGACATAATGTTGATTAAAGGACTGTTGTCATTCGTGTCAATTACATCTATAATTACTTTACACGTGTCAGAATAACCGCCTTCGTCTGTAGCAAGTACGTCAATCTCATACGATTTTATTTTCTCAAAATCTATGTTACCAGTTACTCTCAGTATTCCGTCGTTGTTGTTAATCGCAAATACATTCGCAGCGCCTGGATTGTTTGATAACGCATAAGATATCAATCCATTTGGGCCTTCATCCGCATCGACAGCATTTATCGTAGTCAAAAATGTTCCTTTCGGAGAATTTTCGGTAACGCTGGCTTTATACACAGACTGGGAGCAAACTGGTGCATTGTCATTAGCATCTAGAACGTTAATCTGTATCTGCATTGTGCCAGACATCTGCGGATTGCCTCCGTCCACAGCGGTCAATAGTAACGTCATATGTTCCTGTTTCTCTCGATCTAGTGGCTTTTGAAGCACCATTTCAACGTTTTTGCTACCACTGGATAAGCTTTGCAATTTAATAACAAAATTGTCGGTGGGTTTTAAAGTATAGCTTTGTAGTCCGTTAATGCCAACATCTTCGTCAACAGCCCTCTCTAGAACAAACCTCGCCCCACTCAGCGCTGATTCACTAATTTCAAATTTCATCTCACTCTTACTGAAATGCGGAGGATTGTCGTTTACATCAGTAACCTCTATCATTACACTGAAAAACTCCATTGGATTCTCTAAAATGATCTGGAAATGTAGAGCACAAGGCGTTGTCTGTGCGCACAGCGCTTCTCGGTCTATTCTCTCTTTGATAAGGAGGACTCCCCTCTCTTTATTCAGCTCGATGTATTCAGCGCTGTCTCCAGTATAAATACGAGCTTTTCCTGATTTCAGTCTCTTTAAATCTAAACCTAAATCCTGCGCTATGTTACCGACTAAAGATCCTTTGGGCATTTCCTCAGGAATGGAGTAACTGACCTGTCCGCGCACTGAACTGAGAGAGACGAGACAAATAAACAGCAGTACTTGCCGCGCCATTGTTCTGTCCGACATTTTCCTCTGCGACACGAGACGAATCATATTTTCCAGGCAGTTATGAGAAAACCAAAATATTTGTATAAAATGAAGAGGCTCAGGATTAAAAAGGTGTTGATAAACAGCCAAAGTAGTCAGAAATCCATGAAAAAATGTACCAAACTCGTTATCACCACGCTTCGTGACATCTCCTTTGCTTTTCTGTTTTCTGCTTACGTCTCTTTCTCTTTTTCTCCTCTTATATAGAGTTATTGGGGGAGGATGCATTGCTAGAAAACCCTCAACACATTGACAAATAGCGGCACTCTGAGTCCATTGAGGGGAACTACATCAATGAAAACGAACTTTAAATAACAGAGTACAGGAGCTGTCAGGTGAGTCACATCATGCCACAGCAAGAAGGGGCAACCACATTAAACACACACACACACACACACACACACACACACACACACACACACACACACTCACGCGTCTATGTATATGATGTATTGCACAATGTGAAATTTCACTTAGTTATAATACGAATAACTCTATATCAGTTTAACTTGCAGATCACCTGTGTGGACCCCACTATCAGCCATTTCAATATAATTTATGTATATATTCTGCAATGTCAACACAACTAACCTTGCTTTACTGCAGTGGTCGCCAACCTTGGCCCTGGAGAGCTGCCTTCCTGCAGAGCCCAGTTCCAACCACAATTGGACACACCTGCACCAGCTAATCAGCCTTTTCCCAAGTCCCTGATTGGCTGCATCAGATCTAACAGAGTTACGTAAGGGGCGGGGCAGCTGATTATATACAGGTTTGAACTAAACTCTGCAGCAAGGTAGCTTACCAGGACCAGAGTTAGAGAAGATTGCTTTAATTTATTGCCAAATGGTATCCGTGAAAGCATTCCTGGAAATATGCGTCTATAACCTGAGACCTCTATTTCAGGACCACGGTCAGCGACGAAGCGTAAATAACTACAACACTATAGTCATTGTATCATTATTACAGTAAAGCTTCGGAAAATAAGTTTAAAAAATATAGAGCAAAAGATCATGAAGTACACTGAAAATCACAATTACACTTGTACTCAAGTACTTAATTACAAATCATATGTAACGCGGGAAATAAGACAATAAAAAAGGAAATCATGCAATCTACATCATGTCAAGCAAAGTGATAACAAAAACTTTGGTTAAAAGATTCGAGTCGAGACTCAACAATTATGTACAATTAACTTCAGGTAATCATTTAAGATCAATATGCTCTTTAAATTTTCTGTGAAAAGAAAACAAAAACGGAACAGCCTTAGATATTTGCGCATATGTGCTTATTTTGGAAAGCGCTACAAATTAAAAGTAAAACATTTAGTCTAGACTGTTACTGTCAGGAATATCAAATGTATAAAATGAATATCAGAAAACTAGTAGAAAATATGTAACATTAATAATCCTAAATAGTATTGCCCACCTGATCGTCGACCTCGCTCAGTTTCCCCCTCTGCGCATGCGTCAGAGTCTGCGTTCCACTGGTGTCCAAACTAATGATGCTCTCACTGGAAGGTCTGGCATATTTCAGATCACTCTTTCTGGAGTCAGTCGTTCTGCAAACCTCATAATTATACACATGCTGTAAAGTCCCCGTCCCTCCTACGTCTGCGTAAAGGGGTGGGTAATATGGAATAACTGGCAGATTGGCACCTGATTTATAAAACAGCCGCTCACGTCTCCATCTGTAGCATTTGACTGACAGTATGGCTATGATGGAGACGATAAAGAGAAATGAAACTACAGCCAAGGCCAAGACTAGATAGAAAGTCAGGTTGTAGTTGTAATCCTTGTCATGCGTAAAGTCAGTGAACTCCGAGAGCACTTCAGGGAAACTGTCCGCCACCGCCACGTTAATATTGACCGTAGCTGAACGAGAGGGCTGCCCGTTGTCCTCCACTACAACAGTGAGCTTCTGCTTCACAGCATCTTTATCGGTCACTTGGCGCACAGTTCTTATTTCTCCATTCTGTGCGCCCACTTCAAACAACGCCCTGTCTGTGGCTTTCTGCAGTTTATATGAGAGCCAGGCATTCTGTCCAGAGTCCACATCAACAGCCACCACTTTAGTCACAAGATAGCCCACATCTGCTGAGCGAGGCACCATTTCAGCCACCACAGAGCCCCCAGTCTGGACTGGGTACAGAACCTGAGGCGTGTTGTCGTTCTGGTCCTGAATGATGATCTTCACACTCACATTGCTACTGAGAGGAGGGGAGCCTCCATCTTGCGCTATTACGCGGAACTGGAAATCTTTGATCTGCTCGTAGTCAAAAGAGCGCACTGCATGGATAACGCCGCTATCAGCACTGACAGATACGTAAGAGGAGACGGGCACTCCGTTAACCGACGAGTCCTCCAGTATGTAGGAGACTCGCGCATTCTGGTTCCAGTCTGCGTCTCTGGCTCTGACTGTGAATATGGAGAGACCTGGTGTGTTATTTTCTGGAATGGAGGCCTCATATGAGCTCCTCTCAAACACAGGAGCGTTATCATTCACATCTGATATCTGTAAGGAGAGAGTGACGCTGCTGGAGAGAGATGGAGACCCCTCATCAGCGCAGATCACACTGATATTATAACCAGACTCTCTCTCTCGGTCTAAATCACCATCGGTTACTAAACTGAAGAAACTGGCAGACCTAGACTTTAATGTGAAAGGTATGTAATCGTCTATAGAGCACTGAACTTTGCCATTTTCTCCTGAATCTGGATCCGCGGCATTTATCATTGCAATTACAGTACCAGGTAATGAGCTCTCAGATACAGCTTTCGATTTTGACATAAGGTTAATGGCTGGTTTGTTGTCATTTGTGTCAAGGACATCAACAATGACTTTGCAGGAATCAGAGTGACCTCCCTGGTCTGTAACTTGAACGTCAATCTCATGAGAACGCGTAATTTCATAATCAATATCGCCTATTAATGTCAGCACACCATCCTCACCATTTATTTCAAACAGGTCTTCTTCGACACTGTTTGTTATGGCATACGTAAGTTTTCCGTTTGGTCCCTCGTCGGCATCAGTCGCGGTAACAGTAGCTACAACTGTGCCTTTTGGTGAGTTTTCAGCCACACTGGTTTTAAACGCGGACTGAGAACATACAGGCGCGTTGTCATTAGCGTCTAATACGGTAATCTCTATCTGCATTGTGCCAGACATCTGAGGGATGCCTCCATCTACAGCAGTTAGCAGCAATGTTAAATGTTTCTCTTGCTCGCGATCCAAAGGCTTCTGTAAAACCATTTCTACCTTGTTATTACCCGCTGACTGGCTCTGTGGATTTAAGATAAAATGATCACTGGGTTTTAACGAATAGCTATGTAGCCCGTTAACACCGACATCATGATCAATTGCTCTTTCCAGTGTGAATTTCGCACCGGTTTGTGTAAATTCACTAATTTCAAATTTCATTTCAGTTTTTTTGAAGAGAGGTGGATTATCATTTACGTCTGTGATTTCGACAGCAATGCTGTAAAATTCCATCGGGTTTTCCAGAATGATCTGGAAATGTAGAGCGCAAGGCGTTGCCTGTCTGCATAGCGCTTCTCGGTCTATTCTCTCTTTGATAAGGAGGACTCCCCTCTCTTTATTCAGCTCGATGTATTCAGCGCTGTCTCCAGTATAAATACGAGCTTTTCCTGATTTCAGTCTCTTTAAATCTAAACCTAAATCCTGCACTATGTTACCGACTAAAGATCCTTTGGGCATTTCCTCGGGAATGGAGTAACTGACCTGTCCGCGCACTGAACTGAGAGAGACGAGACAAATAAACAGCAGTACTTGCCGCGCCATTGTTCTGTCCGACATTTTGCTAGATGGAATGTCTGGCAAAAAGATGTTTGGGACTGAAAGATTTAAATCCAGTCGGTTTCAGGTCAACAAATCCCACTACAGCAAGAATAAAAAAAGTGAATCGGTATTTCCAAAACAAATCAGAGCTGCATTTCTCCACGGATTCTTTCTCCCTTTCTTCACCTTCTCGGACTGTGCTCTCCTTTCTCTCTCTGACATGGCAAATGGTTGTCGAGGCTCTGCATGAAACCTGCTATCTGAATCTCAGCACACTATCCAACAGCGGCACACTGAGTCCAACACGATGAACTACACAAATATTACAACTAACTTATATTTGCTTCCACGAAGCTCAGAGAGGCATTTTCCAGGAGAAGCAATATCATTCCAATATAGTAAGTAGACCAAAAAAATAAATAAATAAAAAATAAGAAGACTGAGAAGAACAACAAGAGAAATGATAAAAAACTTGACTGGAATATAATTTGTTAGTCAAAACGTATAAAGTAATACGCAGTTTGAAAACAGCTGAAACTAACGCCGAAAACTTAATCAAATACAACTACTCACAAATTATAAAAGCAGACTTTTAAAAATCGTTATATGTATAAGTACATAAAAGACACGATGTAAAGTTAGCTTGCCTGGGTGCTCATCATAACTTCAGAACCATGGCCAGCGAAAGACACAAAACCCTTTTTCCATTCAGACATTATTTTGAACCGACTACCTTTAAATTATAAAGGAAATGTAAAGACAGATAAACAAATGCTGCCTTAAAAATTAAAGTGACCTATGAAAACAAACAAATAAGATTTTAGATGAAACACTTAGACACATGATTAAAGCTCACCTGTGTATCAGAATTATCAGTGGCCAGTTTCTCCCTCTGCGCATGCGTCAGAGTCTGTGTGCCACTGGTGTCCAAGCTAATGATGCTCTCACTGGAAGGTCTGGCATATTTCAGATCACTCTTTCTGGAGTCAGTCGTTCTGCAAACCTCATAATTATACACATGCTGTAAAGTCCCCGTCCCTCCTACGTCTGCGTAAAGGGGTGGATAATATGGAATAACTGGCAGATTGGCACCTGATTTATAAAACATCCGCTCACGTCTCCATCTGTAGCATTTGACTGACAGTATGGCTATGATGGAGACGATAAAGAGAAATGAAACTACAGCCAAGGCCAAGACTAGATAGAAAGTCAGGTTGTCGTTGTAATCCTTGTCGTGCGTAAAGTCAGTGAACTCCGAGAGCACTTCAGGGAAACTGTCCGCCACCGCCACGTTAATATTGACCGTAGCTGAACGAGAGGGCTGCCCGTTGTCCTCCACTACAACAGTGAGTTTCTGCTTCACAGCATCTTTATCGGTCACTTGGCGCACAGTTCTTATTTCTCCATTCTGTGCGCCCACTTCAAACAGCGCCCTGTCTGTGGCTTTCTGCAGTTTATATGAGAGCCAGGCATTCTGTCCAGAGTCCACATCAACAGCCACCACTTTAGTCACGAGATAGCCCACATCTGCTGAGCGAGGCACCATTTCAGCCACCACAGAGCCCCCAGTCTGGACTGGGTACAGAACCTGAGGCGCGTTGTCGTTCTGGTCCTGAATGATGATCTTCACACTCACGTTGCTACTGAGAGGAGGGGAGCCTCCATCTTGCGCTATTACGCGGAACTGGAAATCTTTGATCTGCTCGTAGTCAAAAGAGCGCACTGCATGGATAACGCCGCTATCAGCACTGACAGATACGTAAGAGGAGACGGGCACTCCGTTAACCGACGAGTCCTCCAGTATGTAGGAGACTCGCGCATTCTGGTTCCAGTCTGCGTCTCTGGCTCTGACTGTGAATATGGAGAGACCTGGTGTGTTATTTTCTGGAATGGAGGCCTCATATGAGCTCCTCTCAAACACAGGAGCGTTATCATTCACATCTGATATCTGTAAGGAGAGAGTGACGCTGCTGGAGAGAGATGGAGATCCCTCATCAGCGCAGATCACACTGATATTATAACCAAACTCTCTCTCTCGGTCTAAATCATTTTCAGTTACAATACTATAGAAATTATCAGATGCCGATTTCAGCCCAAGAGGCAGATTTTCATTTATTGAACAAATAACTTTTCCATTGTCTTCTGAATCCGGATCTTGCACGTTCATCATAGCAACTACTGTCCCTGGTTTAGAATCCTCACTTATTTTTTGTGTCATTGTCAATATATTAATTAAAGGAACATTATCATTTGCATCTATAACATCAACAAGCATTTTGCATGAGTCTGTGAGTCCACCTTCATCAGTAGCTTGAAAATGTATTTCATAATGACGAGACTTTTCAAAATCAATTTCTCCCCTCACCAATACCTCTCCATTATTTTGGTCCACTTCAAATATTTCACGGACATTGTCCATTGTGTTTGTTATGCTGTAAATAATTTCACCGTTACCATCGTTATCAGCATCTGATGCGCTAACTTTACCGAGGACTGTGCCTTTCGGAGCGTTTTCTCTCACTGTGGACTTATAAAAAGGCTGCGTAAAAACTGGTGCATTGTCATTTACATCTAATACTGTTACATGTATTTGCGCAGTGCCAGACAATTTTGGGTCACCTCCATCTACCGCTGTCAGAATTAAAGAAATCCTATCTTGCTTTTCTCTGTCAAGCTCCTTTTGTAAAACCATTTCAACCAGTTTAGTTCCGTCAGGCTGATTTTTCATTTTCAGAATGAAATTGTCTTTAGGACTAAGAGAATAGCTTTGAAGGTCATTTATACCGACATCCGGATCCATGGCCCTTTCCAACATAAATTTACTTCCTATTACTGCCGATTCACTGATTCTAAATTTCATTTCGGACTTTTCAAAGGTTGGGGGGTTATCATTAATATCTGTTATTTCAACGGTTATTCTCAACAGCTCGACTGGATTCTCTAAAATGATCTGAAAATGTAGAGCACAAGGCGTTGTCTGTGCGCACAGCGCTTCTCGGTCTATTCTCTCTTTGATAAGGAGGACTCCCCTCTCTTTATTCAGCTCGATGTATTCAGCGCTGTCTCCAGTATAAATACGAGCTTTTCCTGATTTCAGTCTCTTTAAATCTAAACCTAAATCCTGCGCTATGTTACCGACTAAAGATCCTTTGGGCATTTCCTCAGGAATGGAGTAACTGACCTGTCCGTGCACTGAACTGAGAGAGAGGAGACAAATAAACAGCAGTACTTGCCGCGCCATTGTTCTGTCCGACATTTTCCTCTGCGACACGAAAAAAACAGAGTGAAATCCACAAAGAAATTACTCGACTGCGGCGATAACTGAGGAATATATGCCAGTATTTTGAAATATCATGGGAATTGTGTTCTGTTCTCCAGAACAAAAGATATCCATGCACAGTATCTCCGTGTTATCGTGTGTCCTTTGGCTGCTTACCCCCTTACGTATTTTCGTTCTTTAATAAAGACGAAGAAGGGGTGGTACTTCTGGGTATCAGAAACTACAACATGTTGTCCAACAGCGGCCCTCAGAGTTCACTACGATTAAATACAAGCATATGAACTCGATTCGAAAATATGAAAAGCTCCACTCCAAAACGTTCACTTAGCAATGTTTAATAACTAGTCTTTGAAAATAAATATATATATATATATATATATATATATATATATATATATATATATATATATATATATATATATATATATATATCAGCTGGCATATTACAAAGCTCTTTTGTCAAAAAAGTATTTTGTTATTTCTTTTTCATCTAAAGAGGTAAAATCATGCAGCAGAATGCATATTTCTTATATGTGTACAGCCAATTCCCAATAACGGAAATCATGAAAAGAAAAGAAAATTAATGAAAGTGGCGTTTGATGCGTTTTGGAATGAACACTTTCACACACACACACACACACACACACACACACACACACACACACACACACATACATGTATTCTAACAATGGTAAGAACGATTGGAAGCAGCGCGAAGCATCAAACAATGACTCAGCATACGCGACAAAAAGGAGCAAAAACTCAATTAAATGGAGAGAAAACAAAACAAAACTAAACTTTCAGCAAATGACCCTCGATGTACACATAAAAGGCTAAAAACGGAGAAGCAGAGCACCGAAAATATAATTTTAAAACCCCAACGTGTCTAAGCTTGCTGCTATTGCAGACATCTTTTCTATTGTAATATGAGTTGAATATTTTAACATTTAACCTCGTCTCGTGTTAAATGCATTGCTTAACACACATCAGCATTACATACTTGTAAAAACTAACTGACATGACTCGGGATACTTCAATAGCCCCCAAAATAAAAAGAAAATAGCTCACCTGATCATCTGAATTATTGCTCAGTTTCTCCCTCTGCGCATGCGTGAGAGTCTGTGTTCCACTGGTGTCCAAATTAATGATGCTCTCACTGGAAGGTCTGGCATATTTCAGATCACTCTTTCTGGAGTCAGTCGTTCTGCAGACCTCATAATTATACACATGCTGTAAAGTCCCCGTCCCTCCTACGTCTGCGTAAAGGGGTGGATAATATGGAATAACTGGCAGATTGGCACCTGATTTATAAAACATCCGCTCTCGTCTCCATCTGTAGCATTTGACTGACAGTATGGCTATGATGGAGACGATAAAGAGAAATGAAACTACAGCCAAGGCCAAGACTAGATAGAAAGTCAGGTTGTCGTTGTAATCCTTGTCGTGCGTAAAGTCAGTGAACTCCGAGAGCACTTCAGGGAAACTGTCCGCCACCGCCACGTTAATACTGACCGTAGCTGAACGAGAGGGCTGCCCGTTGTCCTCCACTACAACAGTGAGCTTCTGCTTCACAGCATCTTTATCGGTCACTTGGCGCACAGTTCTTACTTCTCCATTCTGTGCGCCCACTTCAAACAGCGCCCTGTCTGTGGCTTTCTGCAGTTTATATGAGAGCCAGGCATTCTGTCCAGAGTCCACATCAACAGCCACCACTTTAGTCACGAGATAGCCCACATCTGCTGAGCGAGGCACCATTTCAGCCACCACAGAGCCCCCAGTCTGGACTGGGTACAGAACCTGAGGCGCGTTGTCGTTCTGGTCCTGAATGATGATCTTCACATTCACATCGCTACTGAGAGGAGGGGAGCCTCCATCTTGCGCTATTACGCGGAAGTGGAAATCTTTGATCTGCTCGTAGTCAAAAGAGCGCACTGCATGGATAACGCCGCTATCAGCACTGACAGATACGTAAGAGGAGACGGGCACTCCGTTAACCGACGAGTCCTCCAGTATGTAGGACACTCGCGCATTCTGGTTCCAGTCTGCGTCTCTGGCTCTGACTGTGAATATGGAGAGACCTGGTGTGTTGTTTTCTGGAATGGAGGCCTCATATGAGCTCCTCTCAAACACAGGAGCGTTATCATTCACATCTGATATCTGTAAGGAGAGAGTGACGCTGCTGGAGAGAGATGGAGACCCCTCATCAGCGCAGATCACACTGATATTGTAACCAGACTCTCTCTCTCGGTCTAAATTACTGTCCGTGACTAGACTAAAGAAATTGTTAGTAGTTGACTTCAGTGTAAAGGGAATATTCTCACTGAGAAAGCATTGAACTTTCCCGTTTTCTCCAGAGTCGGGATCTTGAACGTTTATCATTGTGACAACTGTCTCTGGCTTAGAATCCTCAGCGATTGTATTTGTTTTTGACATAATGTTTATGGATGGACTGTTATCGTTGATATCAATTACATCAACTATAATTTTACAGGAGTCTGTGAGACCTCCACGATCACTGGCTTGTACACGAATCTCGTAATGGTGAGCCTTTTCATAGTCGATATTTTCTCTAACTGCAACCTGGCCGTTCTGTCCGTTTATATAAAAAACCTGACGGACATTATCTTGTGTATTTGTTATGGAATACTCTATTAAACTGTTAGAGCCTTCATCGGAATCAGTTGCATTCACTGTCGTTATAATGGATCCTTTTGGAGCATTTTCTCTAACATTAGCTTTATACACTGACTGCGTAAAAACAGGGGCGTTATCATTTGCGTCTAATACAGTTATATGAATCTTTATATTTCCAAACAACTGAGGGTCACCTCCATCAATTGCAGTCAGTACCAATGACATGTGCTGTTCTGTTTCACGATCTAAGGGCTTTTGTAAAACCATCTCAACATTTTGTCCTCTGCTTGGCTGGTTGTTAAATTTGAGGACGAAGTGATCGGTTGGTTTCAAAGAGTAGCTTTTTAAGCTATTAATACCTACATCGAGATCTACTGCAGGCTCTAACGTGAATTTGAAACCTGTAATAGCTGATTCACTGATTTTAAAATGAATTTCCTCTTTCTCGAAGCTCGGCGCATTGTCGTTAATATCTACTATTTCAACAGTGATACTGTAAAACTCCATCGGGTTTTCCAAAATGATCTGAAAATGTAGAGCACAAGGCGTTGTCTGTCCGCACAACGCTTCTCGGTCTATTCTCTCTTTGATAAGGAGGACTCCCCTCTCTTTATTCAGCTCGATGTATTCAGCGCTGTCTCCAGTATAAATACGAGCTTTTCCTGATTTCAGTCTCTTTAAATCTAAACCTAAATCCTGCGCTATGTTACCGACTAAAGATCCTTTGGGCATTTCCTCGGGAATGGAGTAACTGACCTGTCCGCGCACTGAACTGAGAGAGACGAGACAAATAAACAGCAGTACTTGCCGCGCCATTGTTCTGTCCGACATTTTCCTCTGCGACACGAAAATAGATCCACTGCTACTGTGAGTCAAACAAGATACAAATCCCATGCCATGCTCAGACAGAAAAAAAAATATCCAGTTCAGCCTACAGTGTTTATAAAGATGAAGACACTTCTTTCAAAAATAAACCCTTTTGAACAGTTGACGTTTCCACGATTCGTGATCTGTTTCTTCCTCATGCGCTCTGAGTGCTCTTGTGCTCTCTCTAAAATGTCAACGTAATGGGGGAGGCACTGCTAGAAATTCACAACCGAACGTCAACACACTGGTCAACAGCGGCACTTGGAGTTCAATATGATGTACTGCACTAAATATGCAGAACAAATGCTGCTTAACTATAGTTCACCAAGCAGGAAACATTTTAAAATCTATCAACCTTAATAAACATATAGATAAAAAAGAATAAATGAATGAAATGTTAAATTGAAAGTAATTTTAATGTGTGTTGAAATGTTGAAATGTTGAAATTTATGTTGAAATGCTTATCTGAGAATTACAAAGCTACAAAAAGTCAAATGCAAAAAACATTTGTGACGCAACAAAGACATTTGTACTCAATAGGTGAGCTCAATTCAGCACCACGGACAGCGACGTAGCGCCAACGTCTAAGCAGTTACAAAAAACAAAATGAGCGAAATATTGAGATTGTTCAGTTCTAGAATTTGATTTGCTGAAGCTAAAATACTCCATAAAGTGTATGCACGCATCAATTGAATTATGTATATAAATCTGATAGGTTCAATACAAAAATTGTCGATATATAAGGCCACGCAACATCATGTGATTCTCTATCAGTGCACCATGTTATTGTGTGGAGCAAGGCTTAGTGGTAACCATAGCACAACTCCATATAACCAAAACACTGTTACGCAGATTACTTTCTACTTCACAAAATAGTCAAGATTACATATAATCCATGCGCATACTGAGACAGACAGAACATGATACTGCTTGCGAAAGTTAGACTTTTAGTTGAGTGAATGGATTAATAAAGGAACACATTTTAAAACATTAATAAAAGGCCGACCTCACCTGATCATGGGAACTATCACTGCTGAGTTGCTCCCTCTGCGCATGTGTGAGAGTCTGTGTTCCACTGGTGTCCAAACTAATGATGCTCTCACTGGAAGGTCTGGCATATTTCAGATCACTCTTTCTGGAGTCAGTCGTTCTGCAGACCTCATAATTATACACATGCTGTAAAGTCCCCGTCCCTCCTACGTCTGCGTAAAGGGGTGGATAATATGGAATAACTGGCAGATTGGCACCTGATTTATAAAACATCCGCTCTCGTCTCCATCTGTAGCATTTGACTGACAGTATGGCTATGATGGAGACGATAAAGAGAAATGAAACTACAGCCAAGGCCAAGACTAGATAGAAAGTCAGGTTGTCGTTGTAATCCTTGTCGTGCGTAAATTTAGTGAACTCCGAGAGCACTTCGGGAAAACTGTCCGCCACCGCCACGTTAATATTGACCGTAGCTGAACGAGAGGGCTGCCCGTTGTCCTCCACTACAACAGTGAGCTTCTGCTTCACAGCATCTTTATCGGTCACTTGGCGCACAGTTCTTATTTCTCCATTCTGTGCGCCCACTTCAAACAGCGCCCTGTCTGTGGCTTTCTGCAGTTTATATGAGAGCCAGGCATTCTGTCCAGAGTCCACATCAACAGCCACCACTTTAGTCACAAGATAGCCCACATCTGCTGAGCGAGGCACCATTTCAGCCACCACAGAGCCCCCAGTCTGGACTGGGTACAGAACCTGAGGCGCGTGGTCGTTCTGGTCCTGAATGACGATCTTCACACTCACATTGCTACTGAGAGGAGGGGAGCCTCCATCTTGCGCTATTACGCGGAAGTGGAAATCTTTGATCTGCTCGTAGTCAAAAGAGCGCACTGCATGGATAACGCCGCTATCAGCACTGACAGATACGTAAGAGGAGACAGGCACTCCGTTAACCGACGAGTCCTCCAGTATGTAGGAGACTCGCGCATTCTGGTTCCAGTCTGCGTCTCTGGCTCTGACCGTGAATATGAAGAGACCTGGTGTGTTATTTTCTGGAATGGAGGCCTCATATGAGCTCCTCTCAAACACAGGAGCGTTATCATTCACATCTGATATCTGTAAGGAGAGAGTGACGCTGCTGGAGAGAGATGGAGACCCCTCATCAGCGCAGATCACACTAATATTATATCCAGACTCTCTCTCTCGGTCTAGATCACCATCGGTTACTATATTGTGAATTCCGTCAGCTGATGATTGAATGACGAAGGGAATATTTCCATTAAGAATGCATTTTACTACGCCGTTTTCACTGGTGTCTTCGTCTTCTACGCTTAGTATCGCAATGACAGTACCAGATTTAACGTTTTCTGAAACATCATTGGATTTAGACATTATATTAATTACGGGTTTATTATCATTTGTATCGGTCACTTCAACAATTAATTTACAGTTATCAGCGTGCCCTCCTTGATCTCTGGCTTGCACTGCAATTTGATAATTTTTGGTCTTTTCGTAATCCACATTTCCTGTTAACTTTACTAGACCGCTGTGAGGGTCTATTTCGAAGAGATCAGTCATTTCTTTGGCAGAGCTAGATAATGAGTAAGTTACGACACCGTTAACACCTTCATCTGCGTCAGATGCGCTAATTGTGGTTAAGACGGTTCCTTTTAGAGCATTTTCGGCTATACTGGCTTTATACACAGACTGAGTACATACAGGAGCATTGTCGTTGGCGTCTAAAACTGTAATTAGGATTTTCATTGTTCCTGACATTTGTGGCTCGCCACCATCAAAGGCTGTTAATAACAAAGAGATATGTTTTTGGGTCTCCCGATCTAAGGGTTTACTTAGAACCATTTCTACAGTTTTACTTGCATCCGGCAACGTATGTGTTTTCACAATAAAATTGTCAGTGGGCTTCAGTGAGTATCTCTGAATAGCATTTGCGCCAACATCATTGTCCACCGCACTCTCCAATACAAACTTAGCGCCAGGCTGTGCTAATTCGCTTATTTCAAATTTCATTTGATCGAGGTTAAAAACGGGAGCATTATCGTTAATATCTATTATTTCGACTGTGACTCTATACAGTTCCATCGGGTTTTCCAGAACAATCTGAAAATGTAGAGCACAAGGCGTTGTCTGTCCGCACAGCGCTTCTCGGTCTATTCTCTCTTTGATAAGGAGGACTCCCCTCTCTTTATTCAGCTCGATGTGCTGCATGCTATCTCTTGTGTAAATACGAGCTTTTCCTGATTTCAGTCTCTTTAAATCTAAACCTAAATCCTGCGCTATGTTACCGACTAAAGATCCTTTGGGCATTTCCTCAGGAATGGAGTAACTGACCTGTCCGCGCACTGAACTGAGAGAGACGAGACAAATAAACAGCAGTACTTGCCGCGCCATTGTTCTGTCCGAGATTTTCCTCCGCGATTTAAAAATGTATCCAATGTCCTTATAAATCCAGGAAAATATTAGTAGAACGAGATGTTCTCAACAGAAGATATCCTGGTTTGCAATTAAAAATATAAACGGCCAAATTATTCAGACGTATTCATCCAAAAGAAACATCTACTTTCGTGTCATTTCTTCTCCGCTGATCAGACCATGAGCTCTGCTCGCGTCTTTCTCTCTCTCATACAACAGGATGAGGGGAGAGGCACTGCTACAAATCTCTATAAAGCAACAAATTGACCAACAGCGGCACTCTCTGTCCAATATAAAGAACTGCTCAACTACATGAGAAGTACTATTTCTCTAATATTAGACACTGCACTCTGAAAAATAAAAAAATAATTTTAAAAGCCTTCCCCAATCGGTAAGGCAAAAAATAGAAAATAAAAATAATAATACAATACCTAATGGGAAACACTCAAAAAAACAAACAAACAAACAAACAAACAAACAAACAAAAAACAAAACAAAAAAAAAAGAAGAAAAGCGAAAATCTCAATATGGAGCATATTAACAAAAATGGCCAAGATGAGAGCGCCATTTTTTTTCTTTTGTAGCCCAAAGAAAGCAGAATTTGCTGTGATTTCATTTTGTGGAAATGATCCTTGTTAATTTAGAAAGGCTGGGAAAAGACGCATAAGTATTATTTGTTGGCGGAATGTGGCAGTAAAGTTATTCTCCATGTTTGTTAAGTTGAATAAGAGTCATTGCTCGTGGGCCAGGTGAGAAATATACAGCAGGCGCGAATTCACTAACGCTGGAGGTAAACCGGGTAACAGCGAAAAGAATGGGGAAAAGAATCATGAACAAAAATAGACAACCAGCAGACCAAGACCTTTGTAAAGAAAACGACGATCAGAAGTGTAACATAGCTGCAACGCCAAGAGATTTTCTCCGAAATAAGTGTCAATGAGCTTTTCAGAACCATGGCCAGCGATTACGTATAAAAGTGATATAAAATACGTCAGCACTATTTGCCTGTGATGTACATACATTGTGAGTACAAGTTTAAGATTGTTGAAAAAGCTTACACACACAAGCAGGAACAAAGACTCACTCACCTGATCACCAGAACCACCACTGGCCAGTTTCTCCCTCTGCGCATGCGTCAGAGTCTGTGTTCCACTGGTGTCCAAGCTAATGATGCTCTCACTGGAAGGTCTGGCATATTTCAGATCACTCTTTCTGGAGTCAGTCGTTCTGCAGACCTCATAATTATACACATGCTGTAAAGTCCCCGTCCCTCCTACGTCTGCGTAAAGGGGTGGATAATATGGAATAACTGGCAGATTGGCACCTGATTTATAAAGCATCCGCTCACGTCTCCATCTGTAGCATTTGACTGACAGTATGGCTATGATGGAGACGATAAAGAGAAATGAAACTACAGCCAAGGCCAAGACTAGATAGAAAGTCAGGTTGTCGTTGTAATCCTTGTCGTGCGTAAAGTCAGTGAACTCCGAGAGCACTTCAGGGAAACTGTCCGCCACCGCCACGTTAATATTGACCGTAGCTGAACGAGAGGGCTGCCCGTTGTCCTCCACTACAACAGTGAGCTTCTGCTTCACAACATCTTTATCGGTCACTTGGCGCACAGTTCTTATTTCTCCATTCTGTGCGCCCACTTCAAACAGCGCCCTGTCTGTGGCTTTCTGCAGTTTATATGAGAGCCAGGCATTCTGTCCAGAGTCCACATCAACAGCCACCACTTTAGTCACAAGATAGCCCACATCTGCTGAGCGAGGCACCATTTCAGCCACCACAGAGCCCCCAGTCTGGACTGGGTACAGAACCTGAGGCGCGTTGTCGTTCTGGTCCTGAATGATTATCTTCACACTCACATTGCTACTGAGAGGAGGAGAGCCTCCATCTTGCGCTATTACGCGGAACTGGAAATCTTTGATCTGCTCGTGGTCAAAAGAGCGCACTGCATGGATAACGCCGCTATCAGCACTGACAGATACGTAAGAGGAGACGGGCACTCCGTTAACCGACGAGTCCTCCAGTATGAAGGAGACTCGCGCATTCTGGTTCCAGTCTGCGTCTCTGGCTCTGACTGTGAATATGGAGAGACCTGGTGTGTTGTTTTCTGGAATGGAGGCCTCATATGAGCTCCTCTCAAACACAGGAGCGTTATCATTCACATCTGATATCTGTAAGGAGAGAGTGACGCTGCTGGAGAGAGATGGAGACCCCTCATCAGCACAGATCACACTGATATTATAACCAGCCTCTCTCTCTCGGTCTAAATCACCATCGGTAACAAGACTGTAAAATCCATCTGATGAAGAATGAATGACAAATGGAATGTTTTCGTTCAGTTCACATTTCACTATACCGTTTTCATTTTTGTCGGCGTCTTGTATGTTCATCATCGCCACAACAGTTCCCGGTTTGGCATTTTCAGAAATCTGACTTGATTTGGACATTATACTGATTACTGGCTCATTGTCGTTTTTATCAATAACATCAACAATGACTTTACAAGAGTCCGTGTGACCACCGTGGTCCTTGGCTTCAATTGATACCTGATACTGTTTATGTTTTTCATAATCTACCTTTCCTGTTATTTTTACTACGCCGTCATACTGACCTATCTCGAATAAGTCAGACAGTCCTTTAGAGGTGCCAGACAGTGAATAAACAACAATACCATTCGGCCCTTCATCTGCGTCAGATGCGCTAACTGTGGTTAAAGTGGTGCCTTTTGGGGAGTTTTCTTCTACGCTGGTTTTATATATCGCTTGACTACAAACAGGAGCATTATCATTTGCGTCTAAAACCTGTATCAGAATTTGCATCGTTCCGGATTGCTGAGGCTCGCCTCCGTCAAAAGCTGTTAACAACAATGTTATATAGTCTTGCGTCTCTCGATCCAGAGGTTTTTCTAAAACCAATTCTACACTTTTACTGCCATCAGGCAAATTGTGAGTTTTTAAGCCAAAATGATCTGTAGGTTTTAAACTGTAGCTCTGAAGGCCATTTACGCCAACATCATTATCTACAGCAGCCTCCAGAGCAAATTTTGCACCAGACAAGGCTGACTCACTTATTTCAAATTTCATCTCATTTACTGCAAAAGCAGGCGCGTTATCATTCACATCAGTGATTTCTAATGTCACCCTGAATAACTCCATCGGGTTTTCCAGAACAATCTGAAAATGTAGAGCACAAGGCGTTGTCTGTCCGCACAGCGCTTCTCGGTCTATTCTCTCTTTGATAAGGAGGACTCCCCTCTCTTTATTCAGCTCGATGTATTCAGCGCTGTCTCCAGTATAAATACGAGCTTTTCCTGATTTCAGTCTCTTTAAATCTAAACCTAAATCCTGCGCTATGTTACCGACTAAAGATCCTTTGGGCATTTCCTCAGGAATGGAGTAACTGACCTGTCCGCGCACTGAACTGAGAGAGAGGACACAAATAAACAGCAGTACTTGCCGCGCCATTGTTCTGTCCGACATTTTCCTCTGCGACACGAAAGCAAAAACGATTTATTCCAGACAGACAGATCCAATGCGATGTGCAGAAAGCAGTGTCCAAAATGGGAAAAGAAAATAAGCCTCGTTGTTTCTACAACAAAGGACAACAACAAGGTTCGCGTTCTTTGTCTCTCCTCTGACTGTGTGTCTTAAAATGATGAGAACTGCTAGAAATCCGCCCAGAAAACTGCAACTCCCTGGTCAATAGCGGCACACTGAGTCCGAAACCGAGAACTGCACACAGGTTATAATAAAGAAATACGAAACTGACTTAAGGAATAACAAGTGGAAATTGTCCACCAAAGTCGTTGTCTTGTGTGGAATACAACAGAACAGCTAAGCATGTTCAAACGGGAGGTGGGATTTTCTAGCTAGATATACTTTTGTAGTCCTTAAAAAAAGTAAAAGTAATTTTATATAACGCAATTCAAGAGCTTAAGCAATTCTAAATCACACACACACACACACACACACACACATACACACACACACACACACACACACATACACACACACACACATATATATATATATATATATATATATATATATATATATATATATATATATATATATTCAAAGATAACAATTGTATAGGATCACCAAGAACCACTATTGCATCTAGAAGAGATTGGTAATACTAATTTGATTAAAAGAAATGTGTCCAATTTGTATTAATTAGTAAAATTGTCCAGTGTATTATTATTATTATTATCATTATTATTATTATTATTATTACTCCACAGCAATGAAAGAAATAAGTCCGCCAAAAAAGGACGGTTGTTTCAACTTAACAGTTAAAAACTAGTAACTATGCTATCTTATATTTTAAAAAAAATAAGTTATTTATAAGACGCCCCGTTAAATATTTAATTCAAAACAATCTTTTTAAAAAATCGACTAATATTTTAACGTAATAGATCTACGTTCTTTATATTGTTGCAAAAAGTAATGACTAATAAGATTACATTTTTTCATTCAAGGACCACGGCCAGCGACCAATACTCCTCTCCTTTGCAGTCGCAAAAAAATAAAATAAAATAAATAAATAAATAAATAAAAAAAACACCAAACATGAAACACATGTTCATCACAGAACTCATATAATACTAGAGTGGGTCAGGACAGTATAGTGTTTGCATCGAGGACTCAAATTTGGTATTAAATAAATGAATAAATTAATCAAGCAAGTAAGACGTCAGTGAACGAATGACCTCACCTGATCATGAGAACCATCATTGGCCAGTTTCTGCCTCTGCGCATGCGTGAGAGTCTGTGTTCCACTGGTGTCCAAGCTAATGATGCTCTCACTGGAAGGTCTGGCATATTTCAGATCACTCTTTCTGGAGTCAGTCGTTCTGCAGACCTCATAATTATACACATGCTGTAAAGTCCCCGTCCCTCCTACGTCTGCGTAAAGGGGTGGATAATATGGAATAACTGGCAGATTGGCACCTGATTTATAAAACATCCGCTCACGTCTCCATCTGTAGCATTTGACTGACAGTATGGCTATGATGGAGACGATAAAGAGAAATGAAACTACAGCCAAGGCCAAGACTAGATAGAAAGTCAGGTTGTCGTTGTAATCCTTGTCGTGCGTAAAGTCAGTGAACTCCGAGAGCACTTCAGGGAAACTGTCCGCCACCGCCACGTTAATATTGACCGTAGCTGAACGAGAGGGCTGCCCGTTGTCCTCCACTACAACAGTGAGCTTCTGCTTCACAGCATCTTTATCGGTCACTTGGCGTACAGTTCTTATTTCTCCATTCTGTGCGCCCACTTCAAACAGCGCCCTGTCTGTGGCTTTCTGCAGTTTATATGAGAGCCAGGCATTCTGTCCAGAGTCCACATCAACAGCCACCACTTTAGTCACAAGATAGCCCACATCTGCTGAGCGAGGCACCATTTCAGCCACCACAGAGCCCCCAGTCTGGACTGGGTACAGAACCTGAGGCGCGTTGTCGTTCTGGTCCTGTATTAAAATGTTGACTGTCGCATTGCTGCTGAGAGTAGGTGAGCCTCCATCTTGCGCCTTAACTGTAAATCTGATCTTTTTGATTTGTTCATAATCAAATGGTCGTACTGCATACATTATGCCTGTTTCAGAGTTGATGGATATATAAGAGGACACTGGATCCTCACCGATTTGTGTCTCATGTATAAAATAAGAGACTCTCGCATTCTGATTCGAGTCTGGATCTTGTGCATTAACAGTGAATATAGACGTACCAGGAGAGTTATTTTCCAGTACTGTAGTATAATACGCATTCTGTTCAAATACTGGAGGGTTGTCATTAATGTCAGAAACTCTAAGATGCAACATTTTTGAGGTGGAAAGAGGTGGCGAGCCACTGTCCGTCGCTGTTACAGATATATTATATTCTGCCTTTGTCTCTCGGTCAAGCAATGCATCTGTCACTAATGTGTAGTAATTTGCAAGAGTTGATTTGATTTTAAAAGAGAGTCTATCGTCTATTGTACACGTGATCTGCCCATTTCTTCCTGAGTCGGCGTCTTTGACATTTATTATGGCTATCGTGGTACTTAGCGGTGAATCCTCGGATAGAGGGCTCGAAAAAGACATAATATTAATGACAGGTGTGTTATCATTCACATCAGACACCTCTATCATCACCTTACTGGTATCAGTCAGTCCGCCCTGATCTTTGACTTCTACTCTAATTTCGTAACGCTTATCTTTTTCAAAATCAATATTACCTGCGACAGTAACAACGCCAGAAGTTCCGTCAATATGAAATATTTCGGCTAAATGTTCTTTAAGATTGGAAAATGCATATGATACTTTACCATTCGAACTGCTATCTGCATCGGTTGCGTTCACTGTTGTGATATACGTGCCAATTGCTGCATTTTCCATTACAGTGGCTTTGTATAGGGTTTGATTGAACACGGGCGCATTATCATTCACATCTAACACCGTAACGTCTATATTAACAGTGCCAGACCTCTGTGGATTTCCGCCATCGACAGCGATCAGCTTTAGCGAGAGCTGAGGATGCTCTTCTCGGTCTAAAGCTTTTTGCAGCACCATTTCTGCATATTTACTGCCATCGGGATTAGAATGTTGTTTTATAACAAAATTATCATTTTTAGTCAAGATATAATTTTGCAGGGCATTAATGCCAACATCCGGGTCCTCAGCGGTTGCTAAAGCAAAGCGTGAGCCAAGCGCTGCCGACTCGCTGATTTCGAAGCTCATTTGATTCTTTCGAAATATGGGCGAATTGTCATTAATATCAGTGATTTCAACCGTCACCTGATGCAGCTCCATCGGATTCTCCAGAATGATCTCGAAGCTGAAGCTACAGGGCGTGATCTCCCCACAAAGCTGCTCTCTGTCTATTCTCTCGCTCACCACTAGAATCCCTTTGTCTGGTTTTAGCTCGGCGTACTGAGTGCTGTCTTCGGTCACGATGCGCGCTCGTCCTCTCTGGAGCCTTTTCAAGTCCAAACCAAGATCTTGCGCTACGTTACCAATCAGCGAGCCCTTTTTCATCTCCTCCGGAACAGAGTAACGAATTTGACAGTCAATCGTATAAGAAAAAATGTACATAAGAAACAATGTTACTTGCCACCTCATTGCGCAGCCTAACCAATGGACCACTGCGTAGCTTCCCAAACGAATCTCGTTGAAGATATTAAAAAGTTGCAAATACGTGAAAAAGACAGAGCAAAGAAACAAGATCAGTTTCCAGAAAAGAGAAATCAAATAAATAGAGGTCCTTCTGTCTCAGACAGAAAAGCCGAAACCGTCTTAACAATGGACTGAGCAATGTCTGCTTCTCTCTCCTCTGGTACTGCGCAGTAACAAGGAGGAGCCTCATGAGCTTAAACAAGGTTCAAAAATTGTTTCGTTGACCAACAGCGGCACACACAGTCCAAAACAAGCAAGCAGCAGAAGCAATATGTTACAAATGACAGAGACTCCAATAATAATAATAAAATAATAATAATAATAAAAAAAGTCAAAGCAAACACACACACACGCAAAGTCGCTGTCCACGGTGGTGGTGCTGAAGCCATTATACATGAAATTAATTTGACTTAGCACAAATCCGTCAGCAATATTGTACTTTTATTTCTGAAAATATTTTTAAATACTTCACTAACCTCGACAGGTGAGTCTGCGTCATCCAGGACGTTTTTCTGGCTGATTTGACGCTGCGTTGTTCCTGTACAACTGGGATCCACCACCAATACATTCTGACTACAAGGTCTTACAAATTGACAGTCACTCTTTCTTGAGTCAGTGGTTCTGTACACGTCGTAGTTATACAAGTGCTGCAAAGTCCCTGTGCCTCCAGCGTCTGCATAACGCGGTGGATAATAAGGGATGACTGGGAGACTAGACTGATAAAATATGCGAGACTGCCTCCATCTGTAGATCTTAACTGATATTATAACTACTAAACACGTTACGAAGAGAAATGAAACTACAGCCAAGGCCAAGACTAGATAGAAAGTCAGGTTGTCGTTGTAATCCTTGTCGTGCGTAAAGTCAGTGAGCTCCGAGAGCACTTCAGGGAAACTGTCCGCCACCGCCACGTTAATATTGACCGTAGCTGAACGAGAGGGCTGCCCGTTGTCCTCCACTACAACAGTGAGCTTCTGCTTCACAGCATCTTTATCGGTCACTTGGCGCACAGTTCTTACTTCTCCATTCTGTGCGCCCACTTCAAACAGCGCCCTGTCTGTGGCTTTCTGCAGTTTATATGAGAGCCAGGCATTCTGTCCAGAGTCCACATCAACAGCCACCACTTTAGTCACAAGATAGCCCACATCTGCTGAGCGAGGCACCATTTCAGCCACCACAGAGCCCCCAGTCTGGACTGGGTACAGAACCTGAGGCGCGTTGTCGTTCTCATCTTTGATCAAAACGTTTATTGTGGCATTGCTAGTTAAGGGAGGGGAGCCTCCATCTTGAGCTTTAATGATGAACGTGAGCTGTTTAACCTGCTCATAATCAAAAGAGCGCACTGCATTTAAAACTCCAGTTTCGGCGTTAATGGACACTAAAGAGGACACAGGTGTTCCACCAATTTGTTGTTCCGCGAGAAAATAAGAGACTCGTGCATTTTGATACCAGTCCGAGTCTCTAGCACTGACTGTAAAAAGAGACAACCCAGGTGAATTATTTTCTGAGACATAAACAGAGTATGCGTGCTTTTCAAATACAGGCGCGTTATCATTAACGTCTGACAGAGTGAGGCGTAAAGTGGCAGAGCTGGAAAGAGGAGGTGAACCGGAATCAGTGGCTATTATAGTGATGTTATATTCTGCCACAGTTTCACGGTCCAAATGAGCGTCAGTGAGTAAGTTATAATAGTCCGATAGAGAGGATCTTATTTGAAAAGGCATTCCTTTGTTTATCGAGCAAGTCACTCGTCCATTATCATCCGAGTCATAATCTTTAATTTTGATTACTGCTACTGTTGTGCCGGGAGGAGCATCCTCTGATATAGTACTGCTAAAAGACATGACGGTAATAACGGGTGCGTTATCGTTAACATCTATAACCTCGATTATTATCTTACTGGAGTCAGTTAGTCCTCCCTGATCTTTAGCCTCGACTCTGATTTCATACCTTTTGTCTTTTTCATAATCAACCTGCCCCAGAACCGAAACGAGTCCCGAGTTTTCGTCAATACTGAACATGTCAGCAACGTTTCCTTTAAGCTTAGAAAAATAAAATGTAATCTTGCCATTTGACCCGCTGTCAGCATCAGTTGCATTCACGGTTGTTACATACGTGCCTTTAAGTGCGTTCTCCATCACCGAAGCCCTGTATTCTGTCTGGTTAAAAACGGGGACGTTGTCATTCGCATCTAACACAGTAACATCAATATTAACAGTGCCAGACCTCTGAGGATTCCCGCCATCTACAGCAATCAGCTTCAGAGATAAATAAGGATGCTCCTCTCTGTCTAAAGCCTTTTGTATCACCATTTCTGCAAATTTCGTACCGTCCGGGTTGGCATGCTCCTTTAAAATGAAATAATCATTCAGGGTTAGAAAATATCTCTGCAGAGCATTCAAGCCGACATCCGGGTCGTCTGCGCTCTCCAGCACAAAGCGGGAGCCAGGGACTGCAGATTCGCTGATTTCAAATTTGAGATCATCGTTCTGAAATGTGGGTGGATGATCATTCACATCAGTTATCTCCACAATAACACGGTGTAGCTCTATCGGGTTCTCTAAAATGATCTCAAAACTAAAGCTGCATGGCGTGATGTCGCCACAGAGTTGTTCTCGGTCTATTCTCTCTTTCACCACCAGGATCCCTTTGTCTATTTTTAGCTCTGCGTACTGCGTGTGTTCTCCGGTCACTATATGGGCTCGGCCCGTCCGGAGCCTTTTTAGATCGAGCCCCAAATCTTGTGCTACATTACCGATCAACGAGCCTTTCTTCATCTCCTCCGGAACAGAGTAACGGATTTGCCCAGCAACGAAAGAACAGGAGAAAACGACAAACAGAAAAACATCCAGTCCACACCCGCGACATCTTAGCGGTGAGAAAAACGTCTGGGAAGCCATGATTAAATTCCTGAAAAACGACTGGTTTCAACAATCCACAAAATCAAAAAATATTATTTTTTCTCCTGGTTACTCCCAAACGATTAGAGCAGTTTCGACTTTAAGCAGCCTGTAAACGTCTCCCTCTCCTCTCCGTCGCTCTTCTTCATACAAAGGGGAATGGTCTGGCATACAGAAAGACATAGGAGGGGCCAGCGTTCACAGATTAAATTGGAAAAAGAAAATCCTGGTTCAACAGCGGCGCTCAGAGTCCAAAAGCAGAACATACCACTCCAGATGTAATATTTAAAGCTCCAGACAAAAGTATATCACAGTCTTACAAAAGCAAAACTCCGCTGCCAGCCATGCGAAAGTAAAGCAATGTGAACCTGGGATGACAGAATCACAACTCACAGCGTGTGGAAAAACGAACAAACAAAAAAACAAACAAATAAGTAAACAAATGACAAATCAACCAACCTAACAAACAAGTAAATACGTAAGAAGAGATTCATTGATAAACAGCAAAGGTAACTGATCAACCACAAACAAAATGAAACTGTGTTATGTTATATGCAGGAGTTATTCAATTGTGATGCGTCCACTATCGCTACAGATGCCACATACATTAAATAGTACTGTACCTGATATTCCTCATGATCTAATAATAATAATAATAATAATAATAATAATAATAAAAAGAAGAAGAAGAAGACATAGTAGTAGTATACCACCAGGAGGCCTTAGTGAATATTACGTGTGTTAAACACCAGAAAGAACGAAGATAGAGACGTTTTATTATTATTATTATTATTATTATTATTATGCAAAAATCCAAGTCTTTCTCAGTTTTGCTAATGACAAATGGTCCATCAAAGTGCTATACGTTTTCCTGTGACAACGGTAAAATATTCAGATAGAGGCAACAGAAATTCAATACAACTTAGTGATTTCACATTAATGTTTCAGCCATACAAGCACCTAATCAACAAAATGTCTATTGAATAAAGGTACATGATGGTGTGTAACCGCAAGTATACAATACTATAATATGAAATAAGTTAAGCGTCACAGTACAATTACAACACTGAAAATATTTCAAACTAACCAAAGTTAACAACAAAAACGCACCAACAGCTCAAAAACTATTTCAGCACCGTGGACAGCACCACGGGGACAACCCAGTCTTCTGAACGAAGGACCAAGAAGGAAAAGTAAAAATCAAA
The DNA here is from genome assembly GCF_904425465.1 of Colossoma macropomum. Lineage (NCBI taxonomy): Eukaryota > Metazoa > Chordata > Actinopteri > Characiformes > Serrasalmidae > Colossoma > Colossoma macropomum. The sequence continues at coordinate 5,952,234 of NW_023494792.1, read as the reverse complement.
GCACAGATAAACACTGGAAATCTACCATATTTATTTAATTGTGTATATCTATATGATATTTGTTTATAACTCACCAGTGTGCTGTTTCTTTCACTGCCGTCATTGTATTGAGCCTCCTTGGGAAGAGTTTCTGTTCCAGCTGCATCCACGCTCACTAAACTCTGACAGCTCGGTCCTACATATTTAACATCATTTTTTCTGGAATCAGTGGTTCTGTAGACCTCGTAATTATAAACATGTTGGAGGGTTCCGGTGCCAACGGAGTCAGCATAACGCGGTGGATAGTACGGAATAATCGGGAGACTGGACTGGTAATACATGCGAGATTGTCTCCATCTGTAGATTTTAACTGATATTATGACTACTAAACACGTTACGAAGAGAAATGAAACTACAGCCAAGGCCAAGACTAGATAGAAAGTCAGGTTGTCGTTGTAATCCTTGTCGTGCGTAAAGTCAGTGAACTCCGAGAGCACTTCAGGGAAACTGTCCGCCACCGCCACGTTAATATTGACCGTAGCTGTCCAGAGTCCACATCAACAGCCACCACTTTAGTCACAAGATAGCCCACATCTGCTGAGCGAGGCACCATTTCAGCCACCACAGAGCCCCCAGTCTGGACTGGGTACAGAACCTGAGGCGCGTTGTCATTCTGGTCCTGAATGTGGATTATAATTTGTGCGGTGCTGTTAAGAGCAGGCGCGCCCCCGTCCAGAGCATTTACGTGAAACTCCAACGTTTTGATTTTTTCATAATCAAATGAGCGCATCGCGTACATTACTCCAGTCTCTGCATTAACAGATATAAGGGAAGATAATGGCTCTCCGTTTAGCTGCACGTCTTGGAGGAAGTATGATATTCGAGCATTTTGGTTAGAATCAGCATCACTTGCACGAATAGAAATAACAGAATGGCTCGGTAAATTGTTTTCTGGAACAAAGGCCGTGTAAACACTGCGATCAAATATTGGTTTGTTGTCATTAACGTCAGTGACTCTGACTAGTAGTGTTTTATTACTGTGTAAAGACGGAGAGCCTTGGTCAGCTGCTGTTATGGTTATATTGTACTCAGAAACAGTTTCCCGGTCTAAATTTCCGTCTGTAACCAAAGTGTAATAATTGACTAACGATGACTTGATTTTAAACGGCAGAGATCGATTGATACTGCAGTTTATAAGCCCGTTCCTGTCTGAATCCGCATCTTTTACATTTATTATAGCTACTGTGGTTTCTGGTGGAGAATCCTCAGGAATGCTGTTTGAGAAAGAGGTTAAGGCAATTACGGGTACGTTATCGTTTACATCAATCACTTCAATGATGACTTTACAGGAATTTGATAGAGAACCTTTGTCCTTGGCGATCACGTTTAACTGATGTTGCTTAGTCTTTTCAAAATCGACGTCGCCCTCAACTCGAATCTCTCCGTTTTCAGAATTAAGTGAAAATACATTGCTAGCGTGTGATATGTGATCGAGGTAATATGTTAAATGTCCAAATACTCCTTCATCTCTATCAGTTGCAAGGACTTTGGTGACAAGAGTGCCTCTCGGCGCGTTCTCCACCACAGACGCCTTGTAAACGGCCTGTGTGAAGATGGGAGCGTTATCATTTGCATCTTGAACAATGACGCGTATACTCACTGTGCCAGTGCGCTGAGGGCTGCCGCCATCAACCGCGGTTAGAGTAAGCTTCATCTCCGCCTGCTCTTCTCTATCAAGCGGGCTAGTGAGCACCATCTCTGCGTACTTACTGCCGTCAGAATGTGTCTGCTCCTTTAGGCTAAAATGCGTCGAGGGTTTCAGGCTGTAGCTCTGAAGTGTATTTATACCTACATCTGGATCGACCGCACCGCCTAAAATGAACTGCGCCCCAGTTGTCGCCGATTCACTTATATCTAATGTAATTTCTTTCATAGGAAAAGCGGGAGAGTTGTCGTTAATATCCAGTATTTCTACCGTAATGCTGAATAATTCCATCGGGTTTTCCAGAACCATCTCAAAACTGAAGCTACACGGTGACGTCTGTCCACAGAGCTCCTCCCGGTCTATGCGCCTCTTCACCGAGAGTATGCCTTTGTCGGGCTGAAAATGCACAAGATCGCCGCTCTCCTCGGTCACAATACGAGCCCGACCGGATTTGAGCCTCCCCGTGCTTAATCCGAGATCTTTTGATAAATCACCGATCATAGATCCAGCCTGCATTTCCTCCGGAATAGAATATCGTACTTGCGCATGAATCACATTCAGTGAAACAATACACAAAAGCAGACCGAATAGCCATCGAGGCGAGGCTATTTGTGCTCTCCAACACATAGTAATACTGCCTGTCAGTCTACTGTGACTGTAAATAAAAATGAAAAAAAAAAATAGACGTATGAAAATTCTAGCTCCAGCAACGGTCGAAAAAATAAAATCAGAAGAGCAGAGCTGATCGCCTGTCCACCATCACTGTTGTGTTCACTATACTCGACCCAGGGGAGGAGACGTGACGCAGTGAGCTGCATGCAGTGTTTCTCCATAACGCAGATTCGCAGCCCAACAGCGGCGCTCAGAGTACAAAACAGTGACTAACAATCAACGCTTTCAAGTGAAAAGATTGAAGGAAAATACATACACCTAAAATTTTACAATAACGTTAAACATAATGCCTGCACATTATGAAATTATGTAAACACTGTCTGATTTCCTAAAGACAGTTAAGACAGTTTTCCTTTTGTGTCCACGTTTATTCTTATTTGGAGACGATTCTAACAATTTTCAACTTGCAGCAAAAGTTATATTAATGGTAGGTTTAACAGCTTAAAGCAGTGTGACAAATATTAAGTTCTCCTCAGTTTGACTTTATTTATTTGTTTATTTAGACCTTCTTAGTTTGGAACATGACTCCAATTCTTTTGATAAAGACCTTGTAAAGTGAGACAATTATTGGGTAACTAACAATGTATAATAACCATTTCTATTCATGGAATCTGTTACATATTGCTGGATATTCATTCAGAACGCATTTTATTACTTTTACAGGATACCTTAATAATTTCTGTTTCAAGCATACCTGCAATTTTCGTGGATCTGTATATGTGATTGTGATGGTGAAAAAAAATAAACTTAGAAAAAGGGTTAAATACTAACGACTGCATTACAACAGAAAAGCCCGTGTGTAAAAATTTCCGTCATAACATACGAAGAGAAAAAAAAACCCAAAAAAACAATAAAAAAATAGCAGAAAGAGGAATTTCAGCTTCATGAAGACAAGTAGGAAGTTCAAGTGAGAACTGGTTCAGGAATTAACATTGTACCACCAACATAATTAATGAAACGGATATATATTATAGTTATATATTTATAACTCACCAGTGTTCTGCTTGCTTCAGTGCCGTCATTGTATCGAGCCTCCTTGGGAAGAGTTTCTGTTCCAGCTGCATCCACGCTCACTAAACTCTGACTGCTCGGTCCTACATATTTAACATCATTTTTTCTGGAATCAGTGGTTCTGTAGACCTCGTAATTATAAACATGTTGGAGGGTTCCGGTGCCAACGGAGTCAGCATAACGCGGTGGATAGTACGGAATAATCGGGAGACTGGACTGGTAATACATGCGAGATTGTCTCCATCTGTAGATTTTAACTGATATTATGACTACTAAACACGCTACAAAGAGAAATGAAACTACAGCCAAGGCCAAGACTAGATAGAAAGTCAGGTTGTCGTTGTAATCCTTGTCGTGCGTAAAGTCGGTGAACTCCGAGAGCACTTCAGGGAAACTGTCCGCCACCGCCACGTTAATATTGACCGTAGCTGAACGAGAGGGCTGCCCGTTGTCCTCCACTACAACAGTGAGCTTCTGCTTCACAGCATCTTTTTCGGTCACTTGGCGCACAGTTCTTATTTCTCCATTCTGTGCGCCCACTTCAAACAGCGCCCTGTCTGTGGCTTTCTGCAGTTTATATGAGAGCCAGGCATTCTGTCCAGAGTCCACATCAACAGCCACCACTTTAGCCACAAGATAGCCCACATCTGCTGAGCGAGGCACCATTTCAGCCACCACAGAGCCCCCAGTCTGGACTGGGTACAGAACCTGAGGCGCGTTGTCGTTCTGGTCCTGAACGTTTATGACGACAGTCGCGTTACTGCTGAGAGGTGGGGACCCCCCATCCTGAGCTCGCACCTGTATTTTAAACTCTTTCATCTGTTCGTAGTCAAATGACCGCACAGCGAAAAGCACTCCATTATCAGAATTAATAGAAAAATATGTTGACGCAGACGACCCACTAACCTCGCCATCTATGAGATAGTAAGCAATGCGTGCATTTTGTCCTTTATCAGCATCGGTTGCTTGGAGTGTGAGCACTGAAACACCAGGAGAATTATTTTCTATGACATGCGCTCTGTACTCACCTTTACTAAACAATGGCGCGTTATCGTTGATATCTGTGATTTCCAGAAAGACTGTTTTCTTGCTAGACAAAGATGGAGTGCCCTCGTCAGAGGCCGTCAACGTCAAGTTAAAACTGGAAACTCTTTCTCGATCTAATAGCGCATCACTCACCAACGTGTAATATTTCCGCGGCGATGGTTTTATCGTAAATGGGACATTTGGGTCAATATTCAAATTAACCTTACCGTTTTTACCGGAATCTAAATCCTGCACACTTATCAAAGCCACGACAGTACCCGGAGGAGAGTCCTCTTGGATTTTACCTGAGAAAGATGTCATGGTAATAACGGGTGCATTATCATTTACATCCAAAACATCTATAACCAGTTTACTAGTACCTGCGAGACCTCCAGAGTCTTTCGCTTGCAAGTTCATTTCATAATGTTGAGTCGTTTCGTAGTCTAGAATACCGGCGAGTCTGATTTCACCAGTTCGCGCATCCACCTCGAAAACCTGCTGTGCATCCTCTACATTTGTGAATGAATACGACACATTTCCATTATGACCTTCATCTTCGTCCGTTGCACTGATCTTAGTAATCAGCGCGCCTATTGGCGTATTCTCTAACACACTGGCTTTATACAAGGGTTCTGTGAAAGCAGGCACATTGTCGTTTACATCTAGCACAGTAATGTGCACTTTCACGGTTCCAGATCGAGGTGGATCTCCACCATCTACAGCCGTTAACACGAGTACATGTTCTTTGTGTTTCTCCCGGTCTAGCGGCGCCTGCAACACCATTTCTGCGTACCTGCTACCGTCATTTCGACTGTGTTGCTTCAGCGAAAAATTATCCGTAGGTTTTAAACTGTAACTTTGAAGAGAATTCAAACCAACATCTGGATCATAAGCTGCATCGAGATGAAAAATGGTGCCTATCGGTGCAGATTCGCTGGTTTCCAGGTTAATTTCTTTTTTGGAAAAGACTGGTGCATGGTCATTAATATCTTGAATTTCAACAGTAACGGAGAAGAACTCGAGAGGATTTTCCAGCAAAATTTCTAGACCGAAGCTACACGGAGTTTTCTGACCACAAAGCTGCTCCCTGTCTATCCTTTCTTTCACTACCAAATGCCCTTTGTTACGGTTTAGCTCCACGTACTGCTTACTGCCGTCGATAACCAGACGCGCCCTGCCCGACACCAACCTTTTCACATCCAGTCCCAGATCTTTCGCGATATCCCCAACAAACAAGCCAGGTTTCATCTCTTCTGGGATGGAATAGCGGATTTGGCCGCTCACGGTGCCCAGCAGACAAAAAAGAAGAAAGGAGATCCTCGTTTGCCATTTCAAAGACTGGCCTGACATCAAGGCGTTTGCGCCTTCGATACTCCGCATCTTATCCGCTGCGTAATCCTCATATAAAGGGTGCGACACGGTAAACTTTAAATATTTGCAACATTAAAGCGAAGGGATGAGCGTTTCCAGATAATATTCACACACTCGGCATTAAACGCGCTCTGCGTCCGCTCTCCCTGGATCCTTTATGACGCAATGCATTCTAGAAGCAGCATCACAATGCAAAGCATCGTCTCCGTAGGCAACAGCACCGCTCAGAGTTCATGTGCAGTAGGACAGCTGAGCAAGTCAACGCTGGACAACAATACAACGAAATGATCAGAAACGTCGTATGATAGTCATCGTATAAGGTTAAACAAGTTTTGATTCTCTGATTGATGGTGAGGGCTCTAAACTACACTCAAAATATTTTCACACTTGTGCATGTAAATATAGACATATCTCAACAATTTCTCCTTTTTCCCTAGCTCTTTCTTGCTCTCTCTCTCTTTCTCTCTTGATCTCCCTGTTTTGCACACACACACACACACACACACACACACACACACACACACACACAGGATGTATAAATACATGTTTGCTCATGTACAACCCATATAACAAATAAACCATGAAATGTTCATTATTTAGTATTGTGATAGTGTTTTATGGTCACTTACAGCTTTCACCTTTCTCAAATGCTCACATCTATTTTGTGGCAAAAGATAGGGATAAGTCTTATCATTGTCTGTCTACTGTGTTTTAATTAGATAAAAAGAAAGAAAATAAAAAATAAGATTGATTTTGAAATTAATATTATTAATATTATTATTATTATTATTATTACTATTATTATTTTTATTGTTGTTATTATTAGTATTACTACTACTACTATTACTACTACCACATTTACAGCTCTGGACTCTCTGGAACCCAAAAAAAAGCCAATCAACAAAACATGAGGGTTAATTAAACTGTGCATGTTTATATCACTGTCATAATCATTCACAGTTATGTGGACAGGTGGATTGTGCATGTAATATTATCGATTTCAAAAATATGTACATGTGGAACACTAGTGACAGTCACAAGAATGTGAACCAGCTGAAACTGAGAATTCACAAGAACGCAGACTGGCTAGACTCAAATCAGCAGCTTCATGACTCAAAAAAAAAAAAAAACTAACAAGCAGAAAAATAAATAAAACACCAGGCACCATGGCCTTAACAGGGCTTCTTGCTGAGGTGAGAGGTAACCGCAGTAAATACACTTTTTTTTACTTGCAATGACATTTCATTTGCGTCACTCAGAAGTGTGTCTGAAACAAATAATTTTAAAAGCACTGGTAACTGTGCTATTTACAGATATACAATCTAAGGTTCATCATTAAATAGTGCTGCAAACAAAGTGCACACAGTGCTTTGAATATGTATTATTCAGCAGGTGCGTGTGTGAGATGTAATGCATTTTAATGCCACCGAAAGTGGGCTAAGAACCCCAGACATAAAGGCATACTGACATACTGCGGCAGCATGGAGAGATACCGCAGGGACCAACACACACACCACTGACAAACCCTAGTTATTTTCTTGCTCCACTAAACCACCACAAGATGGAGTAACTGTACAGTGTAATCACAGTTCAACTGCTGCACAGTACATCCTTCACACACATATACAGTAACAGTACATCAATGTTGAGATAAAATGCACAGAAGCTTTCAGATATTGTTGAGTGCCTGGGGGTGCTCAGAAAAGAATGCCAGGTGCAAATTATACTTGCAATAGTCAAACGTTGCACTGTTTGGTATGTTCTTTGGCACTGGAAGACAACCATGCCAACTGTGTTATTGCCTGACTTGGATTGGATGCAAGTATAACTGTAGGATACATCTGGACACAACTCTCTCCTGCTAACTAGAAGTGCAAAATTTTTAATTGACTTCAAAAACCGACTGAGCTACCAATTTTAACTTTTGAAATGAAATGAATGGACCATGATTTTTCTGACTTTATGCTTTTTTCTCTAAGACAAATACAAGTCCATTGCTTTGCAGACTGTAGCACATTCATATTGTTTTCACAAATTGATTAACCACATCAGAGCCATACAGGCCAAAAAGTATTTCATTTTTGCCTCAATGTCAAGATGTTACAATCTCACTCTGTGGGACTGTGCTTCTCAGCCAGCTTCTGAGCAGTGTAACACATTGTCCTCTAGGTGTTTGTCTACTGCTTCATCTGCCAGGCATTTTCAGACAATCACTTAACATAGTGTTTTGATGTTCATACTTTGCTACTACTTAAAAATATACAAGTTGTTTTTTTTTTTATCTGTTACAGTAGGGGGAAAAGTTATGGTGTTAAATGAAGTTTCTCCATTTTGGCTGGTCTGACACTATAATGCTTTTAAATTAGCACTATCAACTACCTATTAATGATACTCAGCTTTCTAGGCTTACTTAGTGACTTACTTCGTGACTAATGTTTCAGCCTTGAAGCTCTCAAATATACCAAACATCAAGAAGAGTGTTACCACATTATGGGAAATCCATTTAGATTGTGGTTTTCATATATTTCTTATTTATTTATTTAATTTAAATTATTAACTGAAAATGTAATAAAAATAAATAGTTATTTTGAGAGTGGTTTAGCATATTCATTGCTTTACAGAACATGTCTGTGGATGAAATTCATTCAAAATTAATCATACCTTGCATCTGTAATGTTGTCTCTATCTTTCTACACCAGGTTTGTTTTCAGTGATGTCCAAATGAGTACTTACCTTTGTAAATTTCTGGTTATAAAATTAATGATCATGCAGCCATTGTTAAAATATGTGAAAAAAATATTACTTATGTTGTAGTAAAAGATGTGTCAGATGTTGCTGTGTAGTACGTTCAACAAAGTGTGCTTTACCTTTGCATTTTAAATCAAAAGAAAATGTGCTAGTAAATCAAGGGTGGGAAAAATGACAAGTACATATCACAATAAGACAACATCACAATAAAATATTCTCACAATGCACAAAGTATCACTTTTTCTTTTTTTTTTGAGGCTTACTAAAAACCAGAATTAACAGAATACACCAGAAATATATCAATGCCTGATTTAACTACTTAAAATCCCAGGCTTATTACATACTAAGCCTTATTATTCAGTAACTACAGGGACTTCAATGCTAATTGGCATACTCCTATAACATAAGATATTCTTATAGGAGTGTGTGATGCAACTTTGCCTTTGCCTTGACCATTTAAGGGGTTAAAAGAGATGAGTGTACGGATTTGTACAAAATAAACTGAGTGTATGGATTAGTAAAAAAAAAAAACTATTTAAGAAGAAAGGAATGAAAGCCAAAAATGGGCTGACTTCCAGTCATCTAGTTGTTACTAAGCAGTTTGTGCATGGATACTGTGCTCTAATTTGTCTACATCTGTCACTGTTATGACACATGCAGTTGTTCAGTGTTCCAGACATACTGACAACACCCATGATATACTCAGTAGTGTATACTGTGACATACTTTACATAAATAACCCATGACTACCCCTACATGAAGTTTGAACACATGTAATGTATGTCTAAAACAGTGGTCTCCAACCCTGGTCCTGGAGAGCTGCCTTCCTGCAGAGCTTAGTTCTTACCACAATTTGCCACACCTTCTCCAGCTAATCAACCTCTTCCCAAGTCCCTGATTGGCTGGATCAGATGTATTAGAGTTAAATAAGGGGCGGGACAGCTTATTGGATACAGGTCGGAACTAAACTCTGCAGGAAGGTAGCTCTTCAGGACATGAGTTGGAGACCACTGCTCTAGAAATGTGTTAATCAGCATAAAATTTCAAGATGTAAATTTATATGTCCACTTCAATATAATGTTTTTGGTTTGTTTTGTTTTTTAAAGAATGAAATTGTCTCTTACCTGTTTGAGGACAGGTCCATTTTCATTCATCAGGCAATAAACAGCACAAAGAGAGAAAAAAAGATGGAGAATAATTAGAAAATATAAAACAATCACATTCCAATTACTGAAGGAATTCTTCAGCAAAAGTGCAGCAGCCTCTGAAATAAAATGGTAAAAACAAGGAAATGAAACAGGCTTAGATTATAACAGTTGCATTCCATGGTAATGCCATGATTACAATGTCATCATGATAATATTTCAGTGCTGTATAACCCATTGCTGTATTGTTGAGAAGATTTTAATCACATCGATATTTCAATGAGTATTATGAGAGCTGCTGCCTATGGTGAAACAAACAGTTCTGCTTCTGTCAGGATATTTAATCGTCAGACTGCATCATGATGTATTCTGTACTGTACACTCTATTCACATGCTTAACAATAAGAAAACAATTTATAAAATCAAACACAGTAGAATTATGATTCTTTTTGTCTAATACATCTTAGAATTGTGCACACTCTCTTCCTCCTCCTTCTCATGCAGTTGCTGTGTGGAGTGAAAACTAGGTCTGCCTACAGCAATCGTTTATGCATACATGGGTTAACATGAGAATTAGTACACAGTGACTGGCTGGCAGGGCATTACATCTCTGTGCTGCACTGTAACACATCACAGATCAGCTAGAAGGAGAGACTTTCATAAACAACATAAGCCTGAAATCATAAACATCTCATCCCATGAGCTTTTGAGCATGTTATTCCCAATGACTGAGATGCTGAATACGATTTTCATGAAATAAAATTTCTTTGGACTAAGGTACATGTGGTGGGGTATTCAGGGCATGATGCACATTTCACAAAAACAATATTGACCTCTTAAAATTAAACTTTACTGAAAAAAAGCCTAAAAAGATATAAAAAGCAATTCAAACGAAGCAATTCAAATAAAACGTGCAATGTGCTCTTCGGTATATGAAGCTTCGAACAAGCTGGGATGCCCCTGCGTCTGGCAGACTACGGAGATCACTTCCAGCATCACATGTAATGCAATCAATTACACATACCTCAAGGTATGTAGTGTTTTTTTTTGGTCCAGATTGTTTCATCTTAACAGGAGTTACAACAGAATATTTGGGGCCTCTTTCAAGTGAATCTCCCTGTATAATAAGCCTGTTCAAAAACTATTAAGCTTGTCTCATTTTACATATATATTTATATTCCAGGATGCACCAGCAAACGCAAGGAACCAACACATTTGCCCAAGAAGAAATCCATTTGTGAGTCTCTCTTACCAGCAGCATTACTGAAGACCAAGTTTGTGGCCTGGTTAAGTCCATATCAGTACTTATCACGTACAGTAGGGCAACATATTCCAAATACCACAAGCTAAAAAAAATCCACCAGAGACATCTGAAAGATGACATTTGCCTCTTATCTAGCAAGGAAAAATACAAAGCAAGTCTTCCACATTTAGCCTTATTATGAGTGAGGAACCAGTGATTAACCAAACTCTATTGTGAGATCTGGAGTTCTTGACTGAAGAAAACTGAGTAGGATGATAGACAATAGTACCACTGGGAAGTCTTCAGTATGCCTACAAAGAGTATTAAACATGCAATACACTTTACTTGTACCAAGCTTTTCATTTTCATGCTTGCACAGTCCGTAAAAGCCTCTAACCGGCTTATAGTGGTGAGAGTCTAGCAGATTATTGGAAATTACTTTTGGCAAGGACAAGCTCAAAACCCTCCATTTTGATTCTCTACATGAGAGCAGCTCTTGGCGATGTCATTCAAATGGCTAAAGAAAAGCCTCTAAACTGAAGTCAAATACTAGACATGTCAACCATGATACATGCATTTATTCAATAACAAATGAATTAGGAGTATCGACACTTTGCCTATTTCAGCCTAATTCATTCAAAGGAAATAATACAAAAAAGAAAAAAGTACATATCTTAATGCTTCATGCTTCAACTCATACTTTCTTGCTGCAGACAGGAGAACACACACACAGCCACTAAATTATAAATGGCTCTATGATTAAAAATAGAACATGTTTATGTCAACACTCAACATTTTGTATTTTTTCTTACTTTACATTTACATCATCTGTGGTGCCAAACAGAGTCATGAAAACTGGAGATTAGCCTGAGTAAAAACTCAATGTAATTTCTACTTGTATTTCTGTTTGTAATTGTCTATATAGTATTTAGGAATGCACTTATAATTAAATATATCATAGCATCACATTCACACATGATAGGTAGGCAAAGTTGGTGAGAAAACAGGTGTGTCAACTTTCAAATGATGATATGAATTATGGTTACTATTTGACACAAGTGTATCTAATAAACTCCCAGCTCAGTGTAAAATGTTAGAATGGAAATATTCAATATTGAAAGCAGGACTGAATAAAATTTATAGTTTTCAGAAATCGGCATTTAAGCAAAACATTCACTGAAGAAAATACAGAAACATGGAACCAAAATAGACAGAAAGGGTGAGTTTATTAGTTGTTTTTTACTTTCTAATACAACTAACAAATTGCACACATGTTGACTAGGAGAGTGCTTTACAGAGAAAAATAAACATAATACTGAGGTCCATGTAAAGTTAGAGAAGTGCTGAGAGATAATTTGGTGTGAAAGTGAGTACACATCTGTGTTATTTCACAAATGGGACTGCATGTGATTAACAGATTGATCATTTTTCTCTAATCTCTTGTCCTGGAACAGAGACAGAGAGAGAGACAGAGAGAGAGAGAGTCAGAGAGACAGAAAGAGAGAGAGAGAGAGAGAGAGAGAGAGAGAGAGAGGTACAGTTAAATAAAGTATATATAAATAAATAAAGTATTAAATAAGTACAGTAAGACAATTAAGGAGAATATACAGAAAATGCCCAGCTTCATATATTAATTTGGCCTAAAATGTACACACTATTTTAGGCAAGTTACATGATTCATAAATAATGAAACACACAAATACTGAGAACATGTCCATATTTCACAGTGTTAACTTCAAGCACCCCTTGCTCAACTTCAATTAAAATACAATGCATACACAATAGAGTTCAAATTAATATTGAATACAAGGTCAGGTCACATGCATCACTACAGTAAATTATTGAACTCCAAGAATCGACAGTTACAACAGAAGTTGTTATACATGCTAACACAGATATTAGTTTTAAGAATAAGCATTTGGATTAAACAAACTGATTAATTATAGTAATGATTTAATTTGATGTTTTGCTATTGCTGTTTATGAATTCACTCTAACATTTGGACCGAATTCACCGTGTCACTGAAAGATGTGCACGTGATCCCACTTTTACATTGGCTGTGTTATCTCCACTCACACGCACCATTGTCCCACTCTTCCTCAGTGTATCATAATCAAAAGCCTCTGAGCCAAATCTAAAATCACCTCTCCATGACCCTGTTGTTAAAAATGAACTGTACCTATCGTCATTCTGCAGTGTACCACATCGACTAACATCAAAATAGCCTGGTGGTCCATAGGTTGGGGGGAAAACAGGAAGCTTTGCAGAGGTGCGGTGCATGTAGTTGTGTCTACAGAACCTCATGTAAACTACTATAGTGATAAGAATGAGAAAAAGAATGGACACCCCAGCCAGAGCAATTATTAAATACAGCGTAAAATCATCTCTCACCTGTGACTCATCCAAGCCAAAGGCAGAAAGCTCGTCTATAACAGGCAGGCCTTCACCAATGGCAATAATCACAGTGGCTGTGGCAGACAGAGACTCAGCTCCATTATCTCTTACAGCAACCACCAAAATTTGTTTCGGTTCATCATCATCTACAAATGGTCTAAGCGTCCTTATTTCTCCACAGTGTAACCCAATGGAAAATAAATTAGGCTGTGTAGCTTTTACTATATGATAAGACAACCAGGCATTGTGCCCCGCATCTGCATCGACAGCCACCACTTTAGTGACTAGATAACCTTTAGGAGCAGCTAAGGGCACTATGTCATCTGCAATGTATCCACTAGACTGAACTGGGTAAAGGACAACAGGTGCATTGTCATTTTCATCTCTGATGAAAACCCTAACAGTGCAAGTGCTGGTGAAGGGAGGGCTTCCCCCATCTCGCGCCATGACACGTATCCAGAAATGGCTTGAAATCTCATAATCAAAAGGGCGCAAAGTGAAGATCTCTCCTGTCTCTGCATTCATCGAAAAGTAAGAGACTGCATCCTCTGCTAATGAGTATTGAACTTGAGCATTTTGCCCAGCATCTGCATCATCAGCGCTCACCCTTATCACCGGCAAGCCTTGCGCTCTGTTTTCAGGCACCTCAATGGTGTATTCACTTTGAGTAAAGACAGGGGGGTTGTCATTAATGTCTGCCACCATTATGGATACAATGTTACTGCTGAACATAGGAGGGGTACCTGCATCCACTGCGGTCACTGTTATGTTATAATACGAACGCTTTTCCCGATCTAAAACACCATCAGTCACAAGCATGAAATAATTCTTCACTTCTGATATAAGTTTGAATGGCGCATCATCAGTAATGTCACATGTTACCCGTCCACTAGCACCAGTGTCCAGATCGTAAACATTGAGCAAAGCAACCATGGTCCCAGGTGAGGCGTCCTCAGAGACAGAGGGGGATGAGGACTTGATCTCTATCACAGGTGCATTGTCATTGAGGTCAGTAACCTCTATAATAAGTTTACAGTGTGATGACTGTCCTCCTCCATCTTTGGCTTGAATGTCCAGTTCATGTGTGCTTGCTTCTTCGTAATCAATTGCCCCTGCTACTCTCACTTCACCAGTCATAGGATCAATATCAACAACCCCTCTGGTCTTATCAGGCACGTGACTAAAGGAGTAGCTGATTGTGCCATAAAGTCCGCTATCCAAATCTGTTGCGTTTAACTTTGCCAAAACCGTACCTCGGTCAGAGTTCTCATGTATGTAAGCTTTGTAAACTCTTTGGCTGAAAACTGGGACATTGTCATTTGCATCCAGCACATGGATATGAATGGAAGCTGTACCAGAAAGAGGTGGATGACCCCCATCCACTCCACTGATGGTCAAGAAGTGATCCACCTGGCTTTCACGGTCAAGCGGCTTTTTAAGAACCAGTTCAGGGTATGCATTTGCATTCACATGAGTGTTCATTTCCAAAGCAAAATAATCATTTTCGCTTAGTCGGTAGTGCTGAACTGAATTAGCACCCATATCAGGATCTCGTGCACTCTCCAGTGGAAAGCGTCTCCCCAGAACTGTTGACTCCAAAAGCTCCAGCTCGATTTGTCCATTATCAAAGAAGGGACCGTTGTCGTTGATGTCCTGTATATCCAGTACAAGGCTGTACACTTTGAGCGGGTTCTCGAGTAGCAGTTGAAACTGCACAATGCATACCTCAGTCTGTGCGCATAGCTCCTCTCGATCCATCCGCTCACTGACCAAGAGAGAGCCCGTCTCTGTACTTAGCTCACAGAACTGCCGGCTTCCCTCCGCCACAACCTTTGCGTTGCGTTGAATCAGCTCATCCACATTAAGCCCCAAATCGTGTGCCAGGTTTCCAATCACCGAGCCCCGTTGCATTTCTTCTGGAACTGAGTATCGCACTTCACCGAGTGTGCCACCAAACAGAATGGCACAGACAGAAATATGCAGCACAACAAGCGTCTTTACACATCGCGCTCTTAAACAAAAAACGTGTTTCGGTGGAAAAAACATTTTATACAAAAAATACAAAGTTACATTTGAATCCTAATATGCAAAAATAACAGAGATGTGTGAACATTCTGTGTTGATCTTGCTGTTCAGAGTCTGTTCAAAAATGGAGCAGATCCTACGCTGTGAAGCCTGATACTGTCGGCTTAGATTTTTCTCTTCATCTCTCTCTCTCTCTCTGCTCTGTGCTCCCAGCACTAACACACACATCCCCCGCCCTTCACTCTCTCTGTGCAACACTAATGAAAGCAGGGAATGAGGGCACTCTGCTGATCTGGTTCTGCACTAGAAGAGCGTCACCCAGAGACCAAATAATATACATGCAGTTTCCACATCAACTGCAGAATGCCTGGCTTGTCATATTTGCAGGCAAATATTTAATAAACATGTAATCACAGGGTATGAAGGTGACAGAAATTGCAAAAGACACATGCACACATTCCTAAAAGGGAAATTCAAAGGAATATTAAGACAGATGAAAGAAGAAAGAAAAAATAATCTTAACATATGCTGCCCTAAGCGCTGATACATTTTAAGGCCTTGTGCAGCTGCAATTCAGCAGGTTTTAGGTCTTTAAAAAATGTTTTACAAAATTAGACTAACTAGTGGTGGTTTTCTGTTTAAAGATGCCTTTTGTTGTCAAAATGATTCAATCAATTTGTCACTATATGTTAGCTGCACAGAAAAAAAATGCATTATGTTTTTTTGGGGGGGGGGTTTGATTCTTGTAGGATCTGAAAAATGCATAAGTGATATCCTGCTGTGTTCTTAATCAACTGAGATTCTGTATTCCACTAATTGCATTTATTTATTTACTTGTTTTCATACTTCTTTGTTTTTACAAAGCTGTTGATATGTTTACAAATAGGTTTGACCATACAGCTAATGAGTATGCTAATCCATTTTATTAGGTAGTCTTACCTTTTACCTACACTCTCTGTCCATTTCATCTGCTCTACTTAAAAAAAGGTGCCCGTTGTAGTTTTACAATTACATACTTTAGTCTAACTATTGCTCTGCATGAATTGATTTATTGCTTTTCCCTATCCATAATTGGTCAGGACGCCTACCTAACCACCACTGAGCAGATATTATTTGGGTGGTGGGTCATTCTCGGTACTGTTGTGACACTGTCATTGTAGTAGCATGATAGTACATTTGCTGAACAGAGTGGATCAGACACAGAGGTGTTACTGAAGTTGTTAAACAGCTTTGTCACCCCTGGGCTAGAAATAGTCTATCAACCAAAAATATTCAACCAACAGCATTCTCTGGTAAGGAACTGATCACTGATGAAGGACTAAAGGATGACTAAAAATTCTGTAGTAACAGATGAGTTTCTTTAATTTACATCTTCAAGGTGGGACAACAGAATAAAAGAAACAGTAAGTATACACAATGTTTAAAACTCCAGTAACACTGCTGTCTGATCCAGTAGTCCACTTGTAGTAGTATGTCATGAACATGAAACAGCAAACTCAAGAGTAAACAGACTATAATTCCTTTTCATTTTCTAAATAATACTGGGGAAAAGGGGAGGGGCATTTGAAATGTTTCTTTTTAAATAATAGCCACAACTGTCAGACTGATATATCACATGTATAAGGATCTGTGAGCATAACATGTTGTAATGCATTTGTAAGGTATTATAAACATGGTTATAAATGTTTATGAAAAAAAGAATGCTATTGCTATCATTATGCTAATTGTTACCATAAAGCATTATAAGTAGTGTTCATAAAATATGACAATGTCATTGTTAAAAAAAAATCTTTCTAGTCATAAACATGACGTTTAATAACTTGAAGGAATTGTACTTATCTCTAACAGAATAATAGCTTACAGTCATTTGTGTATTATAACAGGAATTCACAAGCTTTAAGTGACAGGATGTACATACTTCATAATTTATACACTCATATTACAACTTCAAACAAGTTTGTAAGTTGTATTGATTAGTTAAGTGAGAAATTTTAGACTAAAGGAATGTTTGTAAGTTTCTTATCCAAAATGCACTGTGACATATGGAGTTTCTTTGGCACTGACAACAGAGTGTATTGTGAACACTACTGCATACAAAATGTTGACCATTTGTAATGCATATTTAATACAGCTATAATGTATAATGAATTTTTCTAAATATTCATAATATGTCAAACATTTACAGTATTTATAATGCCTTATGAATGCTTTACAGCACGTTATGTGTTTGTGTTTCGTACAGAGATGATGTTTATAGAAAGTGTTAATATCTTCCTATTTTAACACTTAATAAACATGACAAAGAGTTTTAAAAAAATGTTTTTCAGTGCCAGATCTATCTATTCAGCAAAAGACCTTCAAGGAGGCTTTGACAGGTGTTCAGGATAGTCCATTCACATAGATACAAAAGTTTTAAAAAAAGAATTAAATTAGCTCAAAATTCAACAGTAAAGAGAACACTTACTTATGGATACTCAATGTTTTTGTATACTCAAATAAAAAAAAAAACCAAAAAAAAAAAACTTAAAACTTAAAGTGGATTATAACATGTGAGCTAACTGAAGGCTTTTCACTTGCAGCATTTTGTATGCCGGTACAATGAAGTTTGCATGAGTACTATAATATAAAGATGAACTTTCCACAAACTCTACAACATGGAATGAGAAAATATTCTCACCTGATCAGTATCAGCAGTCATGTCAGCAACATGCTCAAGTTCAGTAAGAAGAGATGGTGCCTTTTTCAGAATTTGCTGTGCAGGCAGAGTTCCCTCATTGTAAGAAGTGACGAACTTAAAATCACTGGTTCGTGACCCTGTGGTCAGATATGCATCGTAGTTGTAGGTGCTGCGGAGAGTTCCCGTTCCCTCCACCTCTGCGTAATTTGGAGGGAGATACGCGCTGGGAATGGCCACAGCTCCATCAAACAGCAGTCTGGGCTTCCTCCTGTGACAAAACCTCACGGCCAGGATGATGATGATGAAGGTGAGGAAGAAGGTGGAGATGGACACCAGCGCGATGATCAAATAAAAAGTCAGTTTGGAGCTGCTCTCATCATAAGACATGTCTTTCAGTTCAGGAATCTCAGCCAAATTATCAGAAATAAGTAAATAGACGGCGCAGGTTGCAGAAAGTGAAGGCTGTCCGTTATCTTTGACTGAAACAATGAGATTCTGCTTTGTACTGTCGGATTCAGAAATGTCCCGCTGCGTCCTGATTTCTCCACTGTGCTCACCAATAGTGAAAAGTCCTGGGTCAGTCGCTTTCACTATGTGATAAGAAAGCCATGCGTTTTGACCAGAGTCCGCATCCACTGCGATCACCTTGGACACCAGAGAGCCTGACTGGGCAGCTTTGGGCACCATCTCAGTCATGAAGGAGTTTCCTTCCGGAGAGGGGTATAAGATTTGTGGAGAGTTATCATTCTCATCACTTATGAAGACGCTCACAGTCACGTTACTGCTGAGTGGAGGAGAACCGTTGTCTCTGGCTAAGACGAGCACTTTGAAACTTTTCAACTGCTCATAATCAAAAGACCTCACTGCATGGATAACACCTGTGTCTCCATTAATGGATACAAATGAGGACACTGGAGCACCACTGACATCAGAAGGTAGAAGAGAATAAACTACAGTACCATTCTGTCTCCAGTCCGGGTCTGTTGCTGCTACTGTACAAACAGAGGAGCCTGGTTTGTTATTCTCTTTCACATGAGCGCTGTAAATCTGCTCCTCAAATACAGGTGGATTGTCATTCACATCAGCTACTGATAAATGAATAGTTTTAGAGGAGGACAAAGGTGGAGAGCCTTCATCAGTAGCAGTGATTGTAATGTTATAATCAGATACGAGCTCTCGGTCTAATTCACCTGATGTCACCAGAGAATAATAATTTTTAATTGATGGAACAAGTTTAAATGGAACATTTTGCTGAAGTGAACAGTGAACCTGTTGGTTTTTCTCAGAGTCTCTGTCCTGAACATTAACAATGCCCACCTCTGTACCAGGTAAAACATTCTCAGGGACTGGACTATTCAAAGATTTTATGACTATGATTGGTTCATTATCATTTACATCTGTAATTTCAATTACTGCTGTAGAATATGAGGTTAATCCAGATGCATCTTTAGCCAGTACTCGCAGTTCAAATGCAGATTCTTCCTCATAATCTACTGGACCAATTACTGTAATTGCTCCTGTTTTAGGGTCCAGTGAAAATAATCTTTTATCTTCGTGTGAAATGTGACCAAACGCATACATTACCTCCCCATTCTGTCCCTCATCAGCATCTGTAGCACTCACAGTAACCACTACAGTGTCTAGAGGAGAATTTTCAGGCAGACTGACCTTATAAACAGACTGACTAAACACTGGAGCATTATCATTAGCATCCAGTACAGTGACGTGTATGGCTACAGTACCTGATCTCGGTGGAGTCCCACCATCAACTGCAGTCAGAATTAATGATACTTCTGTCTGCTGTTCACGGTCCAGTTCTTTGTCTAATATCAGCTCACTGTATTTTCCTCCGATGTCATTTGTGTTTACAGATAAAACAAAGTGGGCATTACTTTGTAATATGTATGTCTGAACTGCATTCTCCCCAATATCCGCATCGTGAGCCTCCTCCAATAAAAAGCGAGCCCCTTTATCTGTCGACTCTCTTATTTCTATTTTGATAACATCTTTCTCAAATTTGGGCGAGTTATCATTAACATCTTGAACATGTAAATTGATACGATGCAATTCCAAAGGATTTTCCAGCATAAATTCCTGTTTTATAAGGCATGTTGCCTTTTTTCCACAAAGCCCCTCTCTGTCAATCCGTTCTGTTACAGTCAGTTCTCCAGTATCCAAATTAACGTTGCAGTAGCGTTTTCGGTTACCTTCAGTATCAATACGAGCCTTACGAGTCGACAGCCTTTTCACATCGAGCCCCAGATCTTTGGCTATATTTCCAATCACAGATCCGCGTTTCATCTCCTCCGGAAAGGAGTAGCTGATGTCTCCGTAAGCAAAATGCGCCATGAGTCCAAAGGAACAAAAGCCCCACACCAGCCGAGTAGCGTCTGAAATCCATAGCGAAATGTGCGTTCATTCAATCAAATTAGCCATATAACCACGTGTAAACCGAAATCTGAATGTGAAGAAACGCTAGTGAAGCAGAAACACGATAGCTCAGACAGCCATACGCGGTTAATAAACTCACATAAAAAGCCGAATTTACGTCTCGAATCGTCACATCATGATTGGGGTGGAGAGAAATACGAATCTTCAAATATCTTTGCTGGTGAACAGCGACGCTTTGAGTCACTATTAAAAACTACATTTCAAAAATACCTCTATGGTGCAGTTTCTGCTCAAAGTTAAACGGCTGGTACATTATAACAGTGAGAAAACAAAATGTATTGCATTTAAAGATACATGCCTGGGTCAAAACATTGACAGAAACATAGATAAACTAGGTGAAGGTCAACAGCTTTATTATACCCTAATACTCTCTTAAAACAGGATATAAATGAACATTTAGTCTAAAGTTGAATCTTTCTGCTTCCATGGCTGTACCTTGAAAAGTCAAGGGTTTATAAAATGAATGGGTTTTAATGGGAGGGCCGATGGATGCAAGAAAGGAGAGTAGGGACAAACAGATGAGTGCTATCAGTATGAACTGCACTTATGTTCTTAGGGTCAACAAGTGGATCTCTCTTGCTAGTCTGATGACTGTAGCTAAAAAAGTTAAGTAGTTACACAAAAAGAACTGAAGAATTTTAATTGAAGATGGTGGGATGGACGAAAGGGTAGCAGACTCTGACTGATAGATGAATGCAGAATAAAAAAATTGAACTACAAAATGATTATTTTTTTCCAGGTTAATGGAAGCCATGAAAAAAAATGAATGAAAAAAGGCAGGAGGGTGAGGTAGACAAGCAGCACAAAAAGATATGTCTGCTGAATTTCTTCAGAATATGTACAAATCCATGTGTAATACAGAACAGAGTAAAGATTTAGATATATGGTATACAGATACATATTGTTCTTGTATTTTACAGCTAGTCAAAACACAAATATACATAGCTGGAAAGGAAGTCTGAAAACTTTGGTTGCTGTAGAGTTATTGTAGAGAACAGAAAATTAAACGTTCAGTGTACGGTTAATTTAATGGCTGAACCTTGAAAATTCAAGCGTTTACAAAATAAATGGGCTCTAATGGAAGGATAACAGAAAGGACAGCAGGAACAAATAGACTAATGCTATGACTATGAAAAGCATTCATGTGCTTTGGGTAACAGTTGGATCCTTTATGCCAATCTGATTGCTGTAGCTTGAAAATTCAAAGAGTTACAAAATAAATAAAATGAACAGAATAGAGGAATGAAAGAACAGCAGGCATTGATTTGGGTAAATATTTTATGCTTCTATTAAAGTTTGAGGACTATTGAAAATTCAAAGAGTTACAAAATGATGGTTTTTAATGGAGGTGGATGAATGAAAGAAAAGCAGACACTGATAAGAGCTACATGGAACTCAGGAATCACATACAGATTTATTTTTTTAAAAGGAAGATGAAGGAATGAATGAAAGTATAGGAGGGTGAGGTACAGGCATGCTATCAATATTGGCAACAGTTGGCATGTTTTAATTCCTTTAAAGGAGAGCAAAAGAGAAGTATACTAAAAAGAATCAAAAGAAGATAAATTAATAAAGGAAAAAAGTAAGTTAGCTTTTAAAGTCAGTTTAATAATTGAGTATAGCTCTGCCAGTCTCAACAGGTTATTTACCCTGAATGACATTTATTTACACTGTTTACAAAACAGTATTTATTGTTTTTTTTATGATTTGTTTTCCTCATCAACTCCAAAGATACTGCAAATGAATATAGCCAATGGCAGCAAAAACATTATATAAAAAAGGGTAAAATATGTGGCATGGGAATATCTTAGAGAATCTGGTCCATAAATATAACTTCTTCCATGCAGAAGGCCTAACAGTGCATCCCCTTTCTAATGAGCCTCAAATTAGTCATCCTGTCATTCAAAACTATACTGTGTGTGGAAATCACTGCCACCAGCAGTATAAGGACTAGAAAGTGCACAGTATTAGAACAGAGCACCATTCAGATTGGAGTAAAACTGGCCTGTTCATCATTGGTTCACAATTTCCACTCATCTTCAACATTTCTAAAAAAAAATTGAGAGAGAAGGCATCTAGTGTCATTAATGCAGACCATACACACCCCAACTGAGACTTTTTCACCTTGCTACCATCTGGCAAATATACATTATTAAAAGTAGCTGCACAGAGAAAGTTCACATACTATTTTGCATCAATGGATTCTCCAGCATAAATTCATGTTTTATAATGTAGCTTTCTTTCCAGAAAGCTCCTCTCTGTCAGTCCTTTCTGCTGTAGTCAGTTCTCCAATATTCAGTTCTCCAATATTCAGATTAAAGATCCACTTCCTAATGAGACCCATACAAGCTTGATCTTGACCTCCAGAACATTCCTACAGAACCACTATGGATAGCATTGCCATCAGCAGTATCACAATTAGGTCCAGGAAGTGCACAATATGAGAACACAGCACCATTCAGACTTTGGTGGAACTGGCCTGGTATATCACTGGTTTACAACAATTTTGAAAGAACAGCACTTGGTATCACAACAGAACCCAGTACACCCCAACTGAGACTTCTTCACACTGTTACCATCTGGCAAATGGTACCAGAACATCTAATCCTGTTCTAACTGCCTAAAAGAGTTCTATCTCCAAGTTCTCAGGCTTTCAGACCTGTCTCTCCTCTAACTTCATACTTTTCTTTCACATCCTCCTACCTCTTGTATTCAAAGACATCTTGAACTTAATTTATTTTACTCAAACTTTAGTAGTCATTTGCAGTTCATCAACACCATGTATGCTGTCAGTTTTGCATTTCTGCATTTAATGTGTACTGTTTAATATTTAATCTCTCTAACTTTATATGCACACAATAGCCAGAGTACATTCTTAGTTAGTCAAAGAAAATGAATTAAAACTAGATGTTTACAAGAACATAAAAGCTACATAAAAGACTATTTATAGCTCCATTTACATGCACAGCAGTATAGCCTGACTTTATATAAAATAAAAACATTTTTTTTCTTTAAAAAATAGGCTATAATCATGTCTATTTCTGACAACATGTTTAAGACGACAATAATTCATTCAAATTTTCTAAGAACAACATCGCTAGATATGGATTATTGCAACATGACTTAATTTGACCTTAAGTCCAACAATGATTTCTGATATGTTCTTATGCGGCAAAACTTGCACACAGAGAAAGTTCGTATACTATTTTGCATCATAGATTGAATAATGAAAAAGAATGAAATTCAATAATGAAAACGTCATTGAGCTCCACGTTTTTAGAAGAAAATCACACTGCTCTGGTCACTAAGTGGTTAATCACAACATCATGATCTTTAAATACTCTTTTGATTGACAAAATATGTTACAGTGATAAAGTCTAAGGGTCCTGAGGCTGTTTATGTTTGAATTAAAATGATAAAGTTGAAAACATGCAAAGGTTTCTAGTGTAAACTTTAAATGGTGGCTTTTTTGCCCCATTAGATTTTACAGAGAGGTCACAGAGAGGTCACAGAGAATAAGGAATCATTTGAATCTGCTGTGTCAATGGGCTTTGTCATACAAACCTTACTACTGAAAATAAAGGAAGGTTTGAGTAATACATACACATTAGGATAAACTGTCTAAAATAATACCTCCAACCGACACTGCGAGAACCTAGATTTCCATATATTTATATGACTTATGATGAGTTAAACACCAGACATTACAACAGATGTGGAAGATGTTCAACACATTAGTCATCATTCTATAAAACAGATATGAATTTTACTGAAGTTCTGTACTACGTACAAGGCTCTGTGGTGCCTAGGTCACCTCTATAAGACATTTCTGTCATCAGCAATCAATGTAATGAACCAGCAACATCCAAAAACAATGCTTATAGGTGGTATGGTATACTGAAAATGCTCAAAAATATACTGTGGATAAATAAATCATACCTCTGAAGAATCCTCAGTTTGAACATCAAGCCCTTCAAGATAATTAAAAGATGACTGGACTTTTTTCAATGTTAGGTCAGCAGGCAGAGTCCCCTCATTATAAGAAGTGACGAATTTGAAGTCACTGGTTCGTGATCCCGTGGTCAGATATGCATCGTAATTGTAGGTGCTGCGGAGAGTTCCCGCTCCCTCCACCTCTGCGTAATTTGGAGGGAGATACGCGCTGGGTATGGCCACAGCTCCATCAAACAGCAGTCTGGGCTTCCTCCTGTGACAAAACCTCATGGCCAGGATGATGATGATGAAGGTGAGGAAGAAAGTGGAGACGGACACCAGCGCGATGATCAAATAAAAAGTCAGTTTGGAGCTGCTCCCATCATGAGACATGTCTTTCAGTTCAGGAATCTCAGCCAAGTTATCAGAAATGAGTAAATAGACGGCGCAGGTTGCAGAAAGTGAAGGCTGTCCGTTATCTTTGACTGAAACAATGAGATTCTGCTTTGTACTGTCAGACTCAGAAATGTCCCGCTGCGTCCTGATTTCTCCACTGTGCTCACCAATAGTGAAAAGTCCTGGGTCAGTCGCTTTCACTATGTGATAAGAAAGCCATGCATTTTGACCAGAGTCCGCATCCACTGCGATCACCTTGGACACCAGAGAGCCTGACTGGGCAGCTTTGGGCACCATCTCAGTCATGAAGGAGTTTCCTTCCGGAGAGGGGTATAAGATTTGTGGAGAGTTATCATTCTCATCACTTACGAAGACGCTCACAGTCACGTTACTGCTGAGTGGAGGAGAACCGTTGTCTCTGGCTAAGACGAGCACTTTGAAACTTTTCAACTGCTCATAATCAAAAGACCTCACTGCATGGATAACACCTGTGTCTCCATTAATGGATACAAATGAGGACACTGGAGCACCACTGACATCAGAAGGGAGAAGAGAATAAACTACAGTACCATTCTGTCTCCAGTCTGGGTCTGTTGCTGCTACAGTACAAACAGAGGAGCCTGGTTTGTTATTTTCTTTCACATGAGCGCTGTAAACCTGCTCCTCAAATACAGGTGG
This sequence comes from Colossoma macropomum, assembly GCF_904425465.1. Classification (NCBI taxonomy): domain Eukaryota; kingdom Metazoa; phylum Chordata; class Actinopteri; order Characiformes; family Serrasalmidae; genus Colossoma; species Colossoma macropomum. Next base: position 5,926,780 of record NW_023494792.1, on the reverse strand, counting down.
ATTGTCATTCACATCAGCTACTGATAAATGAATAGTTTTAGAGGAGGACAAAGGTGGAGAGCCTTCATCAGTAGCAGTGATTGTAATGTTATAATCAGATACGAGCTCTCGGTCTAATTCACCTGTTGTCACCAGAGAATAATAACTTTTCAGTGATGGAACAAGTTTAAAGGGAACATTTTGCTGAAGGGAGCACTTTACCCGTCCGTTATTCTCTGTGTCTCTATCCTGCACATTAATGATGCCTACTTCTGTACCTGGAGTCAAATTTTCAGGGACTGGAGTATGCAGAGACTTCAAAAATATTTCAGGTGCATTGTCATTGACGTCAACAATTTGTATCACTACATTTGCTTCTGAAGAGAAACCAAACTCATCTTTCCCTTCAACTGTCATTTCATACACTGAAGCCTCCTCAAAATCTATATGTCCAGTAACTGTGATCTGTCCATTATGTAGATCCAATGAAAATACCTTCCTGGCTTTAGCAGATATACGACCAAATTCATAAGTCACTTTTCCATTTGGTCCTTCATCTGCATCTGTAGCGCTCACAGTAAGCACCGCCGTGCCTAAAGGTGAATTTTCAGGCAGACCGACCTTATAAACAGACTGACTAAACACTGGAGCATTATCATTAGCATCCAGTACAGTGACGTGTATGGCTACAGTACCTGATCTCGGCGGAGTCCCACCATCAACTGCAGTGAGAATTAAATTAACCTCTTCCTTCTGCTCGCGGTCTAGCTCTTTGTCTAACACCAACTCAACATATTTCCTTCCATATACATTTGAGCTGACAGCCAGAGAAAAGTGTTCATTTTTCTCCAGCACATAGCCGTGTACGGTATTCTGTCCTATGTCTGCATCATGAGCCTCATTCACACGGTATCGAGCGCCTCTATCAGCAGATTCGCGGATTTCAAACGTGATTAAATCCTTCGAAAACACTGGAGCATTATCATTGATGTCCTCAATTTGAAGCGAAACACGATGCAGCTCCAAAGGCTGTTCTAACATTAGATCAAATTTCAAAACACATGAAAGCTCGTCCCCACATATCTCCTCTCTGTCAATCCTTTCCGCTACGGTCAGTTCTCCAGTATTCACATTAATGTCGCAGTAGCGTTTTCGGTTACCTTCAGTATCAATACGAGCCTTACGAGCTGCCAGTCTGTTCACATCGAGTCCCAGATCCTTCGCTATATTTCCAATCACGTATCCGCGTTTCATCTCCTCCGGAAAAGAATAGCTCACATCTCCATTGGCGTTGTGCACAAAAAGAATAAAAAGACAAAAGCCCAACATCCGAATCAGCACCGAGAAACGCTTAAATGCCATCTCCAGAAGAATTCGAGTTTATATCCACATAAATACAGAGGAGAAACTCAACGATTACAGGCAAGAAATATGTGTGACGCAAAGACAAAAGGCAGAGCAGTGTCGCTGAATGAGTCTAAAACGAGAAGCGTCAACCAATTGACCTCCTGAACAGGGCTGAGAGAAAAAACGTGGGTGTGTTCAAGGGACAAAGCCTTGCGCAAGTCAAATGATCTACACATCATATATAACATGATTTTTGGACAAATAATGACTTGAATATCAGCGAATCCGAGCAGCTCTGCGTTACAATAACGCCCTCTAGATACCCGTTGCTTTGCTGATCAACAGCGACACCGTGAGTCACAATAGGGAATAATTTGCAGACAACATTTAAGAAACTGAAGAAAATAAAATGATAAACTGGAATTAAAACACGTGTGAAACGCTATGGAGACACGACAAGTTGGGATTACTAACAAACAAACTGACTATTGATCCACAGATAAAACGGTAATGTAGCACCATGGACAGCAGCAAAGACAAAATACATAAAAAACTCGCATTACCACACTTTTTAGAAAAGGAAATAAAATTATACAAATTAAATATATGTATAAAATGCCAAAGAGAAAGAGATACATTATACAATTCATGCGTGCCAAAGTTAGGTCATTAATAAAACACAAATCTAAAATGGCGCCCTTAAGGAGTTGTGATGGCCCGGGTGGATTAATAATTAATATATTTTTTGGACGTTATTATCGCACGTTATGACTGCTTTTGCAGTGCCGGCTCTACTATAAGTTGAAAAGACGGAAATAGCAATAAACAGAGGGGGAAAATAGCAAAAACAGGACCCTTTGATGCAGCATGGATCATTCCTCTCATTAACAATCAGTATGATGAGCCACTAATTTTACATATTCCATATTTCAGGTCAAACAACAGACATACTTTTAGACAGGCCGTCATTGTTCTGTGAATTCTTTGAATGATGATGCAGCATTAAAGTCTAGAAAGGTGCTAAAGCACTGGGCTACTAATCACTGGGATTATAAGGTTTAGTTCAATGATGAAAGGAAAAACTGCATGTCATACCTGGGAGGAGTCGTTTAAACCATCGTCAAATCCGTCAAAATCGCCAGTAGAACACTGATTTTTTTTCAGAGTCAAATCAGCTGGCAGAGTTCCCTCATTGTAAGAAGTGACGAACTTGAAGTCACTGGTTCGTGATCCTGTGGTCAGATATGCATCGTAATTGTAGGTGCTGCGGAGAGTTCCCGCTCCCTCCACCTCTGCGTAATTTGGAGGGAGATACGCGCTGGGAATGGCCACAGCTCCATCAAACAGCAGTCTGGGCTTTCTCCTGTGACAAAACCTCACGGCCAGGATGATGATGATGAAGGTGAGGAAGAAGGTGGAGACGGACACCAGCGCGATGATCAAATAAAAAGTCAGTTTGGAGCTGCTCTCATCATAAGACATGTCTTTCAGTTCAGGAATCTCAGCCAAGTTATCAGAAACAAGTAAATAGACGGCGCAGGTTGCAGAAAGTGAAGGCTGTCCGTTATCTTTGACTGAAACAATGAGATTCTGCTTTGTACTGTCGGATTCAGAAATGTCCCGCTGCGTCCTGATTTCTCCACTGTGCTCACCAATAGTGAAAAGTCCTGGGTCAGTCGCTTTCACTATATGATAAGAAAGCCACGCGTTTTGACCAGAGTCCGCATCCACTGCGATCACCTTGGACACCAGAGAGCCTGACTGGGCAGCTTTGGGCACCATCTCAGTCATGAAGGAGTTTCCTTCCGGAGAGGGGTATAAGATTTGTGGAGAGTTATCATTCTCATCACTTATGAAGACGCTCACAGTCACGTTACTGCTGAGTGGAGGAGAACCGTTGTCTCTGGCTAAGACGAGCACTTTGAAACTTTTCAACTGCTCATAATCAAAAGACCTCACTGTATGGATAACACCTGTGTCTCCATTAATGGATACAAATGAGGATACTGGAGCACCACTGACATCAGAAGGGAGAAGAGAATAAACTACAGTACCATTCTGTCTCCAGTCCGGGTCTGTTGCTGCTACTGTACAAACAGAGGAGCCTGGCTTGTTATTTTCTTTCACATGAGCGCTGTAAATCTGCTCCTCAAATACAGGTGGATTGTCATTCACATCAGCTACTGATAAATGAATAGTTTTAGAGGAGGACAAAGGTGGAGAGCCTTCATCAGTAGCAGTGATTGTAATGTTATAATCAGATACGAGCTCTCGGTCTAATTCACCTGTTGTCACCAGAGAATAATAATTTTTAATTGATGGAACGAGTTTAAATGGAACATTGTGCTGAAGTGAACAGCGAACCTGTCGATTTTTCTCAGAGTCTCTGTCCTGTACATTAATAATGCCCACCTCTGTACCAAGTAAAACATTCTCAGGAACTTGATCATTAAGAGACTTAAGATATATTTCAGGAGCATTGTCATTAACATCTAGAATATCTACTATGACTTTCGAAAAAGATGAGAGTCCATAACCATCTTTTGCCTCAATTTGCATTTCATATTTTACTTCCTCTTCATAATCCAAATGACCTTTTAACCTAATTTGTCCAAGCTTTTGATCTAATGAAAAAATTTCTTTGGCTATATCAGAAACTCTACTAAATCCAAAAGTTACTTCACCGTTTACTCCCTCATCTGCATCTGTAGCGCTCACAGTGACTACTACAGTGTCTAGAGGTGAATTTTCAGGCAGACTGGCTGTATAAACAGACTGACTAAACACTGGAGCATTATCATTAGCATCCAATACAGTGACGTGTATGGCTACAGTACCTGATTTCGGTGGAGTCCCACCATCAACTGCAGTCAGCATCAATGTTATCTCCTGCTCCTGCTCGCGATCTAACTCTCTGTCCAACACTAAATTAATATTTTCCCCTTCATCGCTGATTGAATTCACGTTTAATATAAAGTAAGCATTCTTTTGTAAGCTATACGCTTGCACTGCATTCTGCCCGATATCTGAATCATGAGCTTCATTAATGCGGAAGCGAGAGCCTTTTACAGCAGATTCAGTTATTTCGAGTTTAATTACCTCCTTTGGAAAAACTGGTGAATTATCATTGATGTCTGTAACATGTAATGTAATTCGATGTAATTCCAAGGGATTCTCCAGAACGAGATCAAAACTGAGAAGACAAGACATCTTTTCTTTACACAGCCCCTCTCTGTCAATCCTTTCTGCTACAGTCAGTTCTCCAGTATTCACATTAATGTCGCAGTAACGTTTTCGGTTACCTTCAGTATCAATACGAGCCTTACGAGCTGCCAGTATGTTCACATCGAGTCCCAGATCCTTGGCTATATTTCCGATCACAGATCCGCGTTTCATCTCCTCCGGAAAGGAATAGCTCACATCTCCAAAAGCGGTGTTTACCAAGACCACGAGCAAACAAAAGCCAGTAATCATATCTACAGCTTTCAGCGGTTTAATGTCCATGGCGAAAGGCAAAAGAGCACAAAATGGCTAATCTGCCCGAAGCCCAGAATATAACCCAGAACGTACAAGGAAGGACAAAGGATTAAGACAGAGAAAAAAAAAGCATTTTTTCAGCTACGTGACATCATGAACAGGGTGGAGAGATGAGAGTGTGTCCCCCAAATGCTTTGCTGGTGAACAGCGACTCTAAGAGTTGTATCGAAAAACTGCATGATAAAGTACTTAAATTACACATCATGCAGTAATTTCCTTCATATGCTTATGTTGTTGATATATCAACTGAAAAAAAGTTCATGCACTGAATTTATGTAATTCACATATGCACACCATATCCCACATCAATACAATTCCTACATTAACATAATTATTACTAAAAGTAAATGAACTAAAAGACAAAATTGTGTTGATGTTTTGTGTTTTATCTATAGTGAAATTATGTACTCCTTCATTTGAATACATTCACTATATTCCTTGTTTCAGTGTAAACAGGAGAAAAAAAATAACTGTTGAAAGTAATGGATGCAAGAAATAAGTAATGGACCAACTTAGAAAACAATCATGCACTTAATGCCATACACGTACTACAAAACGCCACCTCTTCAAATAGCCAAGTCTCAACGATTCAGAATTCTATGACTCCCTAAGAAAAATCAGTTTGCATTGTTTTCCATGAAATTGCTGAATAAAGAGTCTTATGACGTAATAATCTTGGGGATATAAGAAGGTAAATGAGAAAACACCTTAGCCTAGAAAACAGCACCATGGAGAGCAACCGAGGCTTGCAAGATGCTATTTCAGGATAAATTATTCAGACACAGAACCAGCACTATGTAATTATGAAAATACTATTGTTGTCCATGTGACAAATACAAATAATTATAACTAAGCAAAAAGAAGGCAGTCTCAGTTTTTCAACATGCACCACAAAGTTTAAACAAAAAACCTGGTTATAAAGCTTTAACTAGTGAAGCAATGAAACTTTATGATACCTGTGTGCAGTGTGCACCATACAAACTCACAATCTGAATTGATTATGGTAAATATTGCGAGTGCTATTATCAGAACTGAAAATGTTAAATAAAATGCAAAACTGCAGTTTCAGAGAATACATCAAACACCTAACCTCACCCAATCCTCAGTACCAATACTGACGTCAACACTAGCATAGAGGCTTCAACTACAGACAGACCAGTTTATCAAGGGTCATAAAATGCTCATAACACTTCTCAGATAAATGATTGTATTAATAAAAAAATGATTTGCTGGAGGAAAAATTAAACGCAAGAAAACTTCTTTATTTGTTATATATATGGTGCTGCAAAACAACGTTACACTCAGTTTACACATAAAACACACATGAAACAAAATATGTCAAAAATATTTTTTGAATGTAGGAAAAGGTTAATATAATGTATACTGAACCTGAGCAGAATCACCATTGAGTCCTGTTAGATCATCCACAATGCAATCAGTCTTCTTCAGAGTCAGGTCAGCAGGCAGGGTTCCTCCTTCATTATATGAAGTGATGAACTTGAAGTCACTGGTTCGTGATCCTGTGGTCAGATACGCATCGTAATTGTAGGTGCTGCGGAGAGTTCCCGCTCCCTCCGCCTCTGCGTAATTTGGAGGGAGATACGCGCTGGGAATGGCCACAGCTCCATCAAACAGCAGTCTGGGCTTCCTCCTGTGACAAAACCTCACGGCCAGGATGACGATGATGAAGGTGAGGAAGAAAGTAGAGACGGACACCAGCGCGATGATCAAATAAAAAGTCAGTTTGGAGCTGCTCTCATCATAAGACATGTCTTTCAGTTCAGGAATCTCAGCCAAGTTATCAGAAATGAGTAAATAGACGGCGCAGGTTGCAGAAAGTGAAGGCTGTCCGTTATCTTTGACTGAAACAATGAGATTCTGCTTTGTACTGTCAGATTCAGAAATGTCCCGCTGCGTCCTGATTTCTCCACTGTGCTCACCAATAGTGAAAAGTCCTGGATCAGTCGCTTTCACTATGTGATAAGAAAGCCACGCGTTTTGACCAGAGTCCGCATCCACTGCGATCACCTTGGACACCAGAGAGCCTGACTGGGCAGCTTTGGGCACCATCTCAGTCATGAAGGAGTTTCCTTCCGGGGAGGGGTATAAGATTTGTGGAGAGTTATCATTCTCATCACTTATGAAGACGCTCACAGTCACGTTACTGCTGAGTGGAGGAGAACCGTTGTCTCTGGCTAAGACGAGCACTTTGAAACTTTTCAACTGCTCATAATCAAAAGATCTCACTGCATGGATAACACCTGTGTCTCCATTAATGGATACAAATGAGGATACTGGAGCACCACTGACATCAGAAGGTAGAAGAGAATAAACTACAGTACCATTCTGTCTCCAGTCCGGGTCTGTTGCTGCTACTGTACAAACAGAGGAGCCTGGTTTGTTATTTTCTTTCACATGAGCGCTGTAAACCTGCTCCTCAAATACAGGTGGATTGTCATTCACATCAGCTACTGATAAATGAATAGTTTTAGAGGAGGACAAAGCTGGAGAGCCTTCATCAGTAGCAGTGATTGTAATGTTATAATCAGATACGAGCTCTCGGTCTAATTCACCTGTTGTCACCAGAGAATAATAATTTTTAATTGATGGAACGAGTTTAAAGGGAACATTTTGCTGAAGTGAACAGTGAACCTGGCCATTTTTCCCTGAATCTCTGTCCTGTACGTTAATAATTCCTACTTCTGCACCAATCAAGGCATTTTCAGGAAGGGGGATATTCAGAACTTTAACGATTATTACAGGACTATTGTCGTTGACGTCAGTAATACTTACAGAAACTTTTGTATCAGACTTCAGGCCGTACGAATCCATTGCCTGTATACGCATTTCAAATTTAGAGTCCTCCTCAAAATCAAGAGGTCTTATAACCTTAAGTTGGCCTGTTTTTTGATCTAGTGAGAACAAATTTCTGGCTTTGTCTGATATCCGATTAAAATCATATGTAATTTCTCCGTTTGCTCCTTCATCTGCATCTGTAGCGCTCACTGTAGCCACTACAGTACCTAAAGGTGAATTTTCAGGTAGACTGACTGTATAAACCGGCTGACTAAACACTGGAACATTATCATTAGCATCCAGTACAGTGACGTGTATGGCTACAGTACCTGATCTCGGCGGAGTCCCACCATCAACTGCAGTGAGAATTAATTTAACCTCACCCTGCTGCTCACGATCCAGTTCTTTTTCTAATACTAGCTCACCATATTTGCCTCCATCCATATTTGAGTTAACAGACAAAACAAAATAATCATTTCTTTGTAAAATGTAATTCTGAACAGCGTTTCTTCCTGTATCACTATCGTGAGCGTCATCCAAACGAAATCGAGCACCTTTGGTCACTGATTCACTTATTTCAAGTTTAATGACATCCTTTTGGAAACTGGGAGAGTTGTCGTTCACGTCGTCTATTTTAAGCGTGATCTGATGGAGCTCTAACGGCCCTTCCAGCACTAACTCACAATGAAGAACACACGACACCGTGTCGCTGCATATTTCCTCTCTGTCAATCCTTTCCGCTACGGTCAGTTCTCCAGTATTCACATTAATGTCACAGTAGCGTTTTCGGTTACCTTCAGTATCAATACGAGCCTTACGAGCTGCCAGTCTGTTCACATCGAGTCCCAGATCCGTGGCTATATTTCCGATCACAGATCCGCGTTTCATCTCCTCCGGAAAGGAATAGCTCACGTCACCCAAAGCGGTTTGAGCAAAGAGGACAAAGAAACAATAGCTCAGCATCAGCCCAGCACTAAAACAGCCTTTCCGATCCATAACGTGCTGAGTATTCGTCTAATGAATAGACGATAAACACGTCCACATATATACAATCAAGACAAAATGTGGGGAAATAGTGCGCCGTACGTTTACCGACCACACTGGCTCGGTGTTTTATGGAAAAAGCCCAACGTGCAGCCCTCCAAGTGACGACATAGAAAGAAGGGTGGAGAGATGGACGACACGAACCTTCTAATACGGTTGCTGGTGAACAGCGACGCTGTGAGTTACAATGAGAAATTGCACTTTTTTAAGCATTTTGTTTCAGATTGTATTCAGATCAAATCCAAAAGCAATGTGCTGCAGTAAAGAAAGAAAGAAAGAAAGAAAGAAAGACAGAAAGAAATAAAGAAAGAAAAGAAAGAAAGAAAGAAAGAAAGAAAGAAAAGAAAGAAAGAAAAAGAACAAAACACCACTTGTTATATTGATAATAAACAACTCACTAAGCAACAAATTGCAGTCTAAGTGTCCCAAACTAGACAGTTTCGGGACAAACTGTCTTGATTTCTAGGAATGGTTCACTGAAAAAAGTGACTGGAGTTATGAATCTAATGGAGTTAAATAATTATGGAAGTGTATACACACACACACACACACACACACACACACACACACACAAGAAGAGAGAGATTAAATTTCAGTGAACCGTTCTTAGACTTCTCTTCAATTAGTTTCTCGGTTCCAGTGGAAAACTAAAGAAACAAAGATTGGAGTGCAAGCAAATACTAGATGATCAAATGTGTTTGGGCTGAGGGGAAGACTGTGTATTTTTTTTTTGTTGTTGTTTTTTTGGTGAACCAGTCTTTTAATAAATCAGTTTCAGCACCATGGATAGTAACAACTACAGTGTACCAGTTACTTTATCCAATTCAAACAGGAACAAATGAAATATGATAATAATAAAAGACTACAGATTCTTCGAGAAACGGTACTCCTCCAGGCCAGTTAGATTAAGACACGAGTATTTTATAATCAGTTTAATCAAATATAAATTTTCACATTTACGATCCAGGGAGACTGCTTTAAACAAATATAGACTACATTTCACAGAATTAACCTACACAGAACATTCATAAAGTATTCACATTACAAAAGTCTTAAATTCAGATGGGGGAATTTAACTAAAAAATACACATGTATTCCCTAATCACTTAAATGGATTTGGAAAAAGGATCATGAATTTCCAATGAATAAATATACCAGGTGCACGTTAGACTCTAATCAAAGGTGTTTGGGTAATTTGAAATTGCTTAACTCTTCTCATACTCGCTTGAATAAAGACGAATAACACAAGCTAGATCATTCTGCAACATGTAAATGATTCATTTTAACTAAATGCTAAAGACGTACTTGCTAAACTCAAAATAAATGATAACACCAACATTTTTGTGGTTTTCAATAACGAATAAAAGTTAAATTCTTGATGGATATTAGGCTAAAAAGACCAATTTCCTATTGGCTTACTTTTAAAAAATCCTGAGACTTTGCGTAGAGGGTACAAAGGAAACGTCTCCCGATGAAAATGAATTCCCATGATGAAGTGCGCTATCCAATACTCATATATAATTGGACAGAACAACCTAGCGATGTATTTGTGTCTAAATAATTTGGGAACTTAAAAATACTGAGTAAGGTAAAATAAGCTCTAAGTTTGTGACAAGTGTTAGTATTTAAACAATAAAATATGCTCTTTTAAAACGTTCAGGACATTTCAAGAAATCATTGGAAGAAATAGTTTCGGTGACTGCAAACTGAAAGAGTACCCGTTCACTGTTTGGGCACAGATGACCTATGACTCAAAGGTCTACCGAGATTAGGAGACCCAGTGATACGTGATTTGTCCAATGACTAAGACTTGAGCTGGAACCTCATACGTGACAAAAGTTTTCTGTCGACTGCATACTTAAAAGTGTCTATAAAGGAACAAGCAGTATCAAAATAATCTGAAAAGGTATCTCTCAAAATGCATTATTTGTTTCTACAAATAAAGCAAATCTTACCAAAACCATTCATTGTGAAGCAAATAACTGACTTCAGGGAAAAAATGAAACCCGCATACTAATGAATTTATCAACATGCATATTCGAAAAACTGCGTGTAAATGGAATGACACAAAACAATGAAACCGACCAAATCACAAGAGATCAAATTCATGTTCAAGACGTGAACTAGGAAAAACGTCCACACAAATGTCAATAAAGCTGAACATTCATTAATATTTTAGGCAAGAATCATTGCAAATAATACGCTCAGAAGAAAAAAAATCGTGTGCGCTTTAAAGAGTCTAAACGTCTATAAACGATTTAAAACTTAAGCCACAGAACAAGTGATATTGTACCACAAAAAAAGTGACTTTTTACATAAATCACACATTTTTTTTACGCAGGCAAACTATGCAGAAAAAAAATCAGACAAATCAACAGCAGGCTAGAAAACTGAAATCGAAATCTCTTTGAAAGAGGCGAAAGCGAATAACCACACAGTAAGGCCACCTTAAAATGTATCATACCTTTGAAGAATCGTTAGTTTCCCCATCAAGCCCTTCAAAGTCGTTTAAAGATGACTGAACCCTCTTCAGAGTCAGATCAGCTGGCAGAGTTCCTTCATTATAAGAAGTGACGAACTTAAAATCACTGGTTCGTGATCCTGTGGTCAGATATGCATCGTAATTGTAGGTGCTGCGGAGAGTTCCCGCTCCCTCCACCTCTGCGTAATTTGGAGGGAGATACGCGCTGGGAATGGCCACAGCTCCATCAAACAGCAGTCTGGGCTTCCTCCTGTGACAAAACCTCACGGCCAGGATGATGATGATGAAGGTGAGGAAGAAAGTGGAGACGGACACCAGCGCGATGATCAAATAAAAAGTCAGTTTGGAGCTGCTCTCATCATAAGACATGTCTTTCAGTTCAGGAATCTCAGCCAAGTTATCAGAAATGAGTAAATAGACGGCGCAGGTTGCAGAAAGTGAAGGCTGTCCGTTATCTTTGACTGAAACAATGAGATTCTGCTTTGTACTGTCAGATTCAGAAATGTCCCGCTGCGTCCTGATTTCTCCACTGTGCTCACCAATAGCGAAAAGTCCTGGATCAGTCGCTTTCACTATGTGATAAGAAAGCCACGCGTTTTGACCAGAGTCCGCATCCACTGCGATCACCTTGGACACCAGAGAGCCTGACTGGGCAGCTTTGGGCACCATCTCAGTCATGAAGGAGTTTCCTTCCGGAGAGGGGTATAAGATTTGTGGAGAGTTATCATTCTCATCACTTATGAAGACGCTCACAGTCACGTTACTGCTGAGTGGAGGAGAACCGTTGTCTCTGGCTAAGACGAGCACTTTGAAACTTTTCAACTGCTCATAATCAAAAGACCTCACTGCATGGATAACACCTGTGTCTCCATTAATGGATACAAATGAGGATACTGGAGCACCACTGACATCAGAAGGGAGAAGAGAATAAACTACAGTACCATTCTGTCTCCAGTCCGGGTCTGTTGCTGCTACTGTACAAACAGAGGAGCCTGGTTTGTTATTCTCTTTCACATGAGCGCTGTAAATCTGCTCCTCAAATACAGGTGGATTGTCATTCACATCAGCTACTGATAAATTAATTGTTCTAGAGGAGGACAAAGGTGGAGAGCCTTCATCAGTAGCAGTGATTGTAATGTTATAATCAGATACGAGCTCTCGGTCTAATTCACCTGTTGTCACCAGAGAATAATAATTTTTAATTGATGGAACGAGTTTAAAGGGAACATTTTGCTGAAGTGAACAGTGAACCTGTCGATTATTTCCAGAGTCTCTGTCCTGAACATTAATGATTCCCACCTCTGTACCAGGTAAAGTGTTCTCAGCTATAGGGCTATTCAATGATTTGATAACTAAGACTGGGGCATTGTCGTTCACATCTATAATGTCAATATGTAGATTAGAGTAAGAAGCTAACCCCGCCCCATCCTTTGCTTGTACACGAAGTTCATAAGTGGACTCCTCTTCATAATCAACTAATCCGACTACTTTAACTTCCCCCGTTTTAGAATCGAGGGAAAACAGTCTAATGTAGTCTTCAGACACATGACCAAACTCATACGTCACCTCACCATTGGCACCTTCATCTGCATCTGTAGCGCTCACTGCAGCAACTACAGTACCTAGAGGTGAATTTTCAGGCAGACTGACCTTATAAACCGACTGACTAAACACTGGAGCATTATCATTAGCATCCAGTACAGTGACGTGTATGGCTACAGTACCTGATCTCGGTGGAGTCCCACCATCAACTGCAGTGAGAATCAGTGTTATTTCCTTCTGCTTCTCACGATCTAGTTCCTTGTTAAGAACCAATTCTCCATATTTTCCCCCAACCGTGTTTGTTTGGACAGATAAAGCAAAGTGTTCATTGTTTTCCAATACATAGCTTTGTACTGTATTCTCTCCTATATCTGCATCGATTGCTTCATCTAGCAAATATCGAGCACCTTTGTCTGCTGATTCACGTATTTCTAATTTAATTATTTCTCTTTTAAATTGAGGTGAATTGTCATTGATATCCTGTACATGAAGGCTAACACGTTGTAGCTCTAAAGGACTCTCCAACACAAGCTCTGCCGTGATCACGCATGAAGCCTTTTTCCCACAAAGCCCCTCTCTGTCAATCCTTTCTGCAACAGTCAGTTCTCCAGTATTCACATTAATGTCACAGTAGCGTTTTCGGTTACCTTCAGTATCAATACGAGCCTTACGAGCTGCCAGTCTGTTCACATCGAGTCCCAGATCCTTCGCTATATTTCCAATCACAGATCCGCGTTTCATCTCCTCCGGAAAAGAATAGCTCACATCTCCAAAGGCGGTACGCGCCACCATGACGAACAAACAAAAGCCCAGAGTGAGACCAGCAGCAGAGAAGCCTTTTCTCCCCATTTCTCTAAGGTTAGACAAGCCAGTTCAGTGATGCTTATTTCCGCGTGTACATAAAGGATTATTCGGGAATGTATGATCCAACCAAGAAGAAAAACCCTTAAAAAGGAGGAACAACAGTGATTCAGCCCCGTCGACGGTTTCCTACAACAAGGAGGAGCAACAGCGTTAAACGTGACATAAGCAGGAGGTGGAGAGAGCGCTGAACGTGTCTCCACAGAGCTTTGCAGGTGAACAGCGACACTACGAGTCACAACGAGAAACTGCATGTAGCCGCGACCGTACTGAAAATAAATGTTATGTGTAGATGAACTAAACTCTCAATTTATGTATTTAGAATCCAGTATGATTACAGTAAGATGTATCAACCAAAAAAGCAAATTCTTTCATGAATATACTGATGCATTCGTGACAATTGAGTAAAAGTTCTGATTATTCACTGTGAAGAGATTAACTGCCACACAACGACAAAGGATTGTTTAATAACTACCATCTCAAACCACAGCCTACAGAAAAACTCCATTGGCTGCGCGGTGCAGCACCATGGACAGAGCCAGCCAGAAAGTACCGCGAAGAAATTAATCAAAAATAAGTCGTTTACTTACAAGGTAAAATGCACATATCCATTCGCCAACAGTCGCAGAGCACAATCACTACCGGTACCATAAAACAGTATTTCCGATAAAGCGAACCTACGGTCTTCACTTGTTTTTCGCAAGTTATTTAATGATCGTTTAATGATCACTTAAAGGTAATATTAGATCAAAGGCCTGAACACGTTAATGAACCTGGTAAAATAATAAACCATCAGAAATAAAAAAGCCATAAATCAAAAACCGAATTTCTTTGAAAGAACAGCGCTGGGGCAGTTGTAAATACAGAATGACTTTTTTGTTGAATGACTGGCATTAACTACTAACTTCAAATTATTAATTTTTTAATATAACTATTTTATTTGTAGTATGTTTTCCAGCTACATACAGTGTTCCAGCAGATTACTCTGCTCTCAAAGTTACACGATGCTGACCAATACTACCTGATTTACATGTCATATGAGTTTCTTCAATACAGATCTCTACAGTGTGGGATATGCTGACCAATGCTCCCTCCAAACTGATCTAACATGAAGAAATGTTTCAAATTTCGCCTTGTAGCAAACTCTGAGTTGTGGGACTTTGTAGCACTGCATGAACGATTACCAAAATGTGGTATAAAGGTAAACATTTTACAGAGTGTTTCATTAAATATACACACATTTCAGCCAGACTTTATTTCGATGGTCCCCTTCAGATGCTCTACAGACACTTAAATCATTAACAAACTTTCTGGTGATAATCAGTATCACTAGGACAGCTTTTTTACATCTTCGCAATATTGCCAGAATAAGAAATGCCTTATCGCTGCATGATGCAGAAACATTAGTACATGCCTTTATTACTTCAAGGCTAGACTATTGTAATGCACTACTGTCAGGATGCACCAGCAGGAATTTAAGTAAACTTCAACTAGTTCAAAATGCTGCAGCCAGGGTTCTCACTAAAACTAGAAATTTTGATCATATCAGTCCAGTTCTATCATCACTTCATTGGCTGCCTGTTAAATTCCGTATTGATTACAAAATTCTTTTATTGACGTATAAAGCCCTACATGGGCTCGCTCCTGAGTACCTGCAAGACCTTATTTCCCATTACGAGCCACCATGATTACTCAGATCACAGAGTGCTGGCTTTTTAATAGTTCCCAGAATTCAGAAGGTTTCATCTGGGGGAAGAGCCTTTTCTTATAAAGCCCCCAAACTATGGAATGATCTTCCAGAAAATGTTCGGGACTCAGACTCAGTCGCAATCTTCAAATCTAGGCTGAAAACTCACTTGTTTAGTTTAACTTTTGGTAGTTAATGTTTCCCCTTAGATAAAGGCAGCAGATCCAGGCGTCCACGGACGCAGGGAATTATAGTAAACTGAGATGCTGGTGCTGTCATCCTGCTGCTCGCACGCGATCACTCAGGTTTGTGGACGGTGGAGTGGAGGGATGCCAAATTGTTTCAGGGTGCTCCCGTATCTGTGTGCCCTTTTGGTTCTCTCCTTTTAGTTAAGCTGTTATAGTCAGATCTGCCAGAGTCATTAGCCACACTCTGGAAATGTTTTACATATTATTATACATACACCCATACAGAACTAAACTCCATCTCCCTACCTTTTTTCCGAGTAAACGACTGCCCACCTGTCCGGCCGGACACTGATGGACAATTGTCTGTCAAGCTCTCCTGCTACCCGCTTCAGAGCAGTTGCCCACGCGCCAGTTACCGCCACCTGCCTTGGACTGGCTGCCCACCCGACACTGAAGTGGACTCCTAACTATTATTACTACTACTACTATTAATATTAGTAGTATAATAATTTTGTAGGTAGTTTGACCAGAGGAGGATGGGTCCCCCCTTGTGAGCCTTGGTTCCTCCCAAGGTTTCTTCCCCAGCTCTGAGGGGGTTTTTCCTTGCCACTGTCGCCCCTGGCTTGCTCACCTGGAGGATTTACATTTCATGTTAAAACTTTGTCCTTAATGGATTTCTGTGAAGCTGCTTTGTGACAACATCAGCTGTAGAAAGCGCTATACAAATAAATTTGACTTGACTTGATTACCAACAACATTATGGTCAGGTTCAGGGTTAGGAGTAGTTGTAGGTTTTGCCTTAAGGTTAGATTTAGGGTGAGATTCAGGGTTAAGGATAGATTTAATAAAAATTTTCATACTAAACTTGAAGTTCAGTTGCATTTACTGGAAATTCAGTTGAATGTTACTTACAAACAAACTGAGCATTTACAAAGCATCTACAGTGGACCATCCAAATAAAGAGTTACCCACATAACAAATAAAATATGATTGTGTCATATTAGTTCAACAGCAATAAAACATACATATGCGAGATAATGGGTGACTTATAATAAACCCTGAGTTACTGTAACAAGAATGCTAACAGGTATACAAAGTATTCATTTTAAATAGATAAACTTTTCAAAAAAAGGTGCATAGTATTCATTCATGTATGACTGCAAACTAAAAAAGTAGCTATGCAGAAATAATAGATGATAGTAGCTGGGCAGAGATGAGATGTCACTCATTCAGTGACAGACAAGGATGTGACACATCAAATCATTAAAACTTATAATGAGCTGGAACTTACTCAAAGAAATCTTGTCTGTCCAGTACATACTACACAAAAATGACCTAATAAGACATTAACTATGTCAAATAAGCGTTTCAAAATTACTCTAAAAGCTATTATTCACCATCAAGCTGAAATTAGTTTTTAACAGAAAATTACTGTAAGCAGCCGATTGATTTAGTGGACAAAGAAACAAGGGAGCTAAAGAATTTGCACAATGAACAAGCGTTGTAAGCATCTGAACAACAAAAAGCATTTGAATGACCAAATATGAAGAATATAATTCATTCATGGCACAAGACCTGCACTTTGAAGATCTTCCAAACATAATCCAATAATATTGAATATTTACAAAAACTATGCTCCAAAAGGTGCAAATATTTCAAACTATTTTGGTTGCTGTGAATAATACTGAAGTGTATTTAAATGAGTTTAAAATGCTTGAGGCCACTCATATGAACACATATATCTAAACAAACCATGCATAAAATGTAAGCCAATCAATAATGGGTTATGACACATATATAACAAGCAGTTTAAGACTGGAGGCGACAAAGAGCATATTTGGCACATACCATTGAAGAATCATTAGTTTCCCCATTAAGGCCTTCAAGATCATTTAGAGATGACTGAAATTTAAGGGTTTCATCAGCTGGCAGAGTTCCCTCATTGTAAGATGTGACGAACTTGAAGTCACTGGTTCGTGATCCTGTGGTCAGATATGCATCATAGTTGTAGGTGCTGCGGAGAGTTCCCGCTCCCTCCACCTCTGCGTAATTTGGAGGGAGATACGCGCTGGGAATGGCCACAGCTCCATCAAACAGCAGTCTGGGCTTCCTCCTGTGACAAAACCTCACAGCCAGGATGATGATGATGAAGGTGAGGAAGAAAGTGGAGACGGACACCAGCGCGATGATCAAATAAAAAGTCAGTTTGGAGCTGCTCTCATCATAAGACATGTCTTTCAGTTCAGGAATCTCAGCCAAGTTATCAGAAACAAGTAAATAGATGGCGCAGGTTGCAGAAAGTGAAGGCTGTCCGTTATCTTTGACTGAAACAATGAGATTCTGCTTTGTACTGTCAGATTCAGAAATGTCCCGCTGCGTCCTGATTTCTCCACTGTGCTCACCAATAGTGAAAAGTCCTGGATCAGTCGCTTTCACTATGTGATAAGAAAGCCATGCATTTTGACCAGAGTCCGCATCCACTGCGATCACCTTGGACACCAGAGAGCCTGACTGGGCAGCTTTGGGCACCATCTCAGTCATGAAGGAGTTTCCTTCCGGAGAGGGGTATAAGATTTGTGGAGAGTTATCATTCTCATCACTTATGAAGACGCTCACAGTCACGTTACTGCTGAGTGGAGGAGAACCGTTGTCTCTGGCTAAGACGAGCACTTTGAAACTTTTCAACTGCTCATAATCAAAAGACCTCACTGCATGGATAACACCTGTGTCTCCATTAATGGATACAAATGAGGACACTGGAGCACCACTGACATCAGAAGGGAGAAGAGAATAAACTACAGTACCATTCTGTCTCCAGTCTGGGTCTGTTGCTGCTACTGTACAAACAGAGGAGCCTGGTTTGTTATTTTCTTTCACATGAGCGCTGTAAACCTGCTCCTCAAATACAGGTGGATTGTCATTCACATCAGCTACTGATAAATGAATAGTTTTATAGGAAGACAAAGGTGGAGAACCTTCATCAGTAGCAGTGATTGTAATGTTATAATCAGATACGAGCTCTCGGTCTAATTCATCTGTTGTCACCAGCGAGTAATAATTTTTAATGGAAGGAACGAGTTTAAAGGGAACATTTTGCTGAAGTGAACAGTGAACCTGTCGATTATTTCCAGAATCTCTGTCCTGAACATTAATGATTCCCACCTCTGTACCAGGTAAAGTGTTCTCAGCTATAGGGCTATTCAATGATTTGATAACTACGACTGGGGCATTGTCGTTCACATCTATAATGTCAATATGTAGATTAGAGTAAGAAGCTAACCCCGCCCCATCCTTTGCTTGTACACGAAGTTCATAAGTGGACTCCTCTTCATAATCAATTAGTCCGACTACTTTAACTTCCCCCGTTTTAGAATCGAGGGAAAACAGTCTAGTGTAGTCTTCAGATACATGACCAAACTCATACGTCACCTCACCATTGGCACCTTCATCTGCATCTGTAGCGCTCACTGCAGCAACTACAGTACCTAGAGGTGAATTTTCAGGCAGACTGACTTTATAAACGGACTGACTAAACACTGGAGCATTATCATTAGCATCCAGTACAGTGACGTGTATGGCTACAGTACCTGATCTCGGTGGAGTCCCACCATCAACTGCAGTGAGAATCAGTGTTATTTCCTTCTGCTTCTCGCGATCTAACTCCTTATTAAGTATCAGTTCTCCATATTTTCCCCCAACCGTGTTTGTTTGGACAGATAAAGCAAAGTGTTCATTGTTTTCCAATACATAGCTTTGTACTGTATTCTCTCCTATATCTGCATCGAGTGCTTCATCTAACAAATATCGACCTCCTTTGTAAGCTAATTCAGGAATTTCTAATTTAATTAATTCTTTTTTAAACTGAGGTGAATTGTCATTGATATCCTGTACATGAAGGCTAACACGTTGTAGCTCTAAAGGACTCTCCAACACAAGCTCTGCCGTGATCACGCATGAAGCCTTTTTCCCACAAAGACCCCTCTCTGTCAATCCTTTCTGCAACAGTCAGTTCTCCAGTATTCACATTAATGTCACAGTAGCGTTTTCGGTTACCTTCAGTATCAATACGAGCCTTACGAGCTGCCAGTCTGTTCACATCGAGTCCCAGATCCTTGGCTATATTTCCAATCACAGATCCGCGTTTCATCTCCTCCGGAAAAGAATAGCTCACATCTCCAAAGGCGGTACGCGCCACCATGACGAACAAACAAAAGCCCAGAGTGAGACCAGCAGCAGAAAAGCCTTTTCTCACCCATTTCTCTAAGGTTAGACAAGCCAGTTCAGTGATGCTTATTTCCGCGTGTACATAAAGGATTATTCGGGAATGTATGATCCAACCAAGAAGAAAAACCCTTAGAAAGGAGGAACAACAGTGATTCAGCGCCCGTCGACGGTTTCCTACAACAAGGAGGAGCGACAGCGTTGAAAGTGACATAAGCAGGAGGTGGAGAGAGCGCTGAACGTGTCTCCACAGAGCTTTGCAGGTGAACAGCGACACTACGAGTCACAACGAGAAACTGCATGTAGCCGCGACCGTACTGAAAATATTCATACATTTAGAAGATTAATTAAACACCCAATCGGTTTTCATATTGTAATGTCACCAGATTAAGACATAATGATGTATTTGCCACTACCGAAGCTGTTATTCAACGCCTCTAGATAAACTGTCGCATAACGTGAAAGAACTGTTCAATAATGACTCTCAAACCACAGTCTACTTAAAAATGAATAGGAAAAATGGTGCAGCACCGTGGACAGCGCCAGCGTAAAACTACTGGGAAGTCATTTATCAGAGTAAAAAAAAAAAAGTCGTTTACTTACAAGGAACATGCACATATCTATTCACCATGATCAGTAGATCACAATCAATACCGGAAACAGTGCAAAACAAACGTAAAACAGTTTTTTTAGACATAGCAAATAACCAGTGTTGAATTGTCATTCACATCGTCAATGCTTAATATTATTTTGTGTATTTCTAGCGGATTCTCCAGCACCAGTTCCTGTGTTAAAACGCAGGAACCCTTTTTTTCACAAAGCCCCTCTCTGTCAATCCTTTCCGCTACAGTCAATTCTCCAGTATTCACATTAATGTCGCAGTAACGTTTTCGGTTACCTTCAGTATCAATACGAGCCTTACGAGCTGCCAGTCTGTTCACATCGAGTCCCAGATCCTTGGCTATATTTCCAATCACAGATCCTCGTTTCATCTCCTCCGAAAAAGAATAGCTCACATCTCCAAAGGCGGTACGAGCGAACATGAAGAACAAAGAAAAGCCCAGAGTGAGACCAGCAGCCGAAAAGCGTTGTTCCTGCATTTTGACGCATGTACATCAAAGAGTATTCTAAAACATCTGATCCAACCAAGAAGAAAAACCCTGAAATGGAAGACCAATAACTGATCTGTACAGCGCCGTCGATGGTTTTCTACAAAGAGGAGAAGTGCCAGCGTTGAAAATGACGTAATAAGCAGGGGAGGAGAGCAATGTATGTGTCTCCAAAAAGCTTCGCTGGTAAACAGCGACACTAAGAGTCACAATGAGAAATTGCATAAAGCGGTGAAAATTCCGATATGACGTACACGGAATGAGAAATATAAAAATGGATTAGTCTTTGCGTTCGGTTATTTGTCCTAAAAATAAAGAAACAAACAAAAAAATATGATTGAAATGAATTAACCATGTTCAGTCATTACATCAAAAACAATAATTTGATCATTCACTGCCAGAAAATACTGATTTACACACCTTTAATAACCACCGCAAACAGCATGCACATCGCCATATAGAAAAAAACAAGCCTATATATATATATATATATATATATATATATATATATATATATATATATATATATATATATATATATATATATACATACGAAAAAAGTGCCTATAGCATCGTCCTGTGACAAATGTCTATTTAAATATCTCTTCCTTAAAAATACATTATTACACTGCACAGCATTCGTTTTGTCCTACATTTTACTTTTGTTAGATCTGGTCTCAATGAACTCATTGGTCAATTTCTAACTTGTGTTAAAGAAGATTTTAACGCCCAGAAAAGGTGTGTATATTGCTTATTAAAATCTTGATTTGATAGATTTCAGAAAAATGAAACCAAAAATTTAAGACTAAAAATAATGCAAAATACAAACTAAAATATTCCCCACACTGCCAATGAATAACAACAAAAAGCACGTGACAACAAGCAGTTTAACATTTCCAATGAACTTCTGTACTGTTCCACTTTAAACTTTGCTAAAATTACTTTGATTCAGTATAAGAACAAAATTCTAATTGGGTCAAAACAAAAAGTTAGTGAAGCAACAAAGAAAGAATGTGCAGTAAAAGAAAAGGAAAGAAATGAAGCTCTGTGGACAACAAAACGTGCTTTTAACGGATAATAGCTATTGTAGAGTACAGTGCGCTTCAAACTGTTATTGGAGAGATGTGGCCCAACGAACTGGTATTCTCAAAAATCACTTCTGTTTTCTGCGAAGTGTAAATCTTTCAGATGAACTAATGTGCAATAAAGAAAAATAAAAATCTCACAGATAAACGTACATTTAAATGATTTAGCCGACATACATGGCAGTCTTTCTCGATGCGGGAAACACTAAGATGCAGAGAAGAAATG